>NC_045622.1:110414402-110721231 GCF_009829155.1 Mustela erminea | reverse complement strand
CAGCCAAGCTGTAAAGAGCCGAGGTGTCCAAGCACGAAACCGCCAAGCCAGAGTTCCAACGTGTGAGGCCCCCGAGATGCCTGCTGCCTCCGCTGGTGACAATGGGGTGGCCTGGGAAGGTGCAGGCCGTGATCTGAGCTCCCTGATCTCATTTCATGCCAGGTCCTGGCTTCCTCGGCTGCGCTGGACTTTTGCCACCTTTCGGATCTTGGATTTCCACCTCCCGGGTGTCGCAGCCAACGCTCAACATAAGCCACCAGGAATCAGTCAGAAGCCATGACCAGTGGCGACGACTGTGAAGCAGAGTCATGGTTCAGGAAGAAAACATCCTGCTCACCCGGGAAGCGTATGCCCAGGTGTTCACAGGACACACATCAAAACACGGAGGAACAAGGCAGAGCCCTCGACATTCAAGTAGAACCTGTTTCCACTGGCAAGCATGGTGCCCAGAATGCCGTCCGTCCACTTTCTGGTGGCAGCAAGGCCCCCGGGTGTATCATTTCCTGGTGAGCAGGAACTGACGGCCAGTTTGGAGGTCACCCCCAGCAGGGGCTACACAGCGCCTAGCGGTGGGAGATGGGACCGGGCCACTTCTGGGGGTGGGGAGGGGGGGGTCGGAGGGCGGGAGGGATTAGGAGGGACCAGGTCCAAGGGCAAAGTTTATTTCCAGTCTTGGATTTCCTGACCTTTAATCTCACCTGTAATCAATAAGCCACACCCAGCTCGTTGCTTCACCTCGAAAACTTGATTATACACACTTTTTCTTTCTTTTTTTTTTTTAAACACAAGATACACACTCCCATGGCTATTTTGGAAGCAAGATGGAGAAGAAAATAGAAATGGGTATCTTAAAAAAAAAAAAAAATTCTGCATGAACCTTAAACTTTATTCAACCTTAAAAGAAGCTAAAACATCTAATAAATCGATTCAGTTTATAGAAACTAGATAGATTATTAAATAGGAAAATGTTTACTATGTCTCAAAAATTCAAGTCCACCAGTTCGTCCATTGGGTAAATGTTTATCTAAAAGTTCAGGGGCAAAGTTAAACAGTTGAAATAAAATGGAATTAAGCGTTAATATTTTGTTTTACTTTGAGTACAGATGGAAGACAAAAATAATAGCTCATAAAACGGAAAGTTTCTATTTTCACCAAAATATTTGGAAAAGCTATTTTATTTTTAATTCGGATACCTAGATTCAATGTAACTTCTGCTGGGGAGGTTTTCAGTTGGTTCCTGGGAACTGGAGTATCTGGAAACCGGCTTTGGGTATTATTTAAAACATTCATTCCACAAAGATACAATTTATCTCAGAAAGTGTCATACCAGCCAGAAACCGCGTGTAAACGCATTGCTTGTAAAATCCCAGGGACTCCGTCCCTGGGCGGGAGAGGCTCCGTCTCCTTCAGCTGTCACAGCGCACGTGGAAACAGCCAACCCTGGCTTGGTCCTCACACCTACAGGGTCTTGTAACTGCCTCCGCCCCCCGATAGCCCAGCTTTTCCTGCGGCTTGTGATTATGATGACGATGTCACACGCAGTCATCAAAATCATTTTAAAGAGTGTCAGGGGAATGCTGAATTACAAGGAAGGTTCATGACTATTCCAACAACTAGACAGAAAATGCTGTCTTCTCTCTCTGTTTTTAGGGGAGAAGAAAGTCTTCAGAGACCCAGCAGGTAAACAAAAGTTATTCTTATTGGAAAGGCTCTTTGGTTCACTTTCCTCTGTCCTTTGTACCAAGAAAATCTTTGGTCTCTTTTCCTGCCTTCTGTGTCTCCTGTGACATCCTGGCCTCCTCCCTGGCTAAGTGTTCTCTCCCTTTATCACCGCTCAGCGGTTCCTGCCTCTTGGATGTGTCTCCATCTACCGTGGCCCGCATTCTTGTGTTTCTGTGTATTTACTTTTTTGGTTGTTATTTCTAGGATAGTTTCAGATTTGCAGAGAAATGGAGGCGATGGGACAAGGTTCCCAGATGCCCGACACCAAGGGTCTCCAATAATGAACATTCTGTATTAGGGGATACACTTATTACAATTAATAAACTCATCTGAGACATTATTATCCAACACAGTCCACACTTCAGATCTTCTTAGTTTTCACTCAATGTCCGTTTTCAGGTTCCAGAATCCCAACCAGGACACCGCATGACATCATTATTATTTTGGAGCCTCCAGGGATGTCCTCTGTGGCCAATAGTAGCCCCCATGTCTCACTGGCCCACCTGTTAAGCTCTGAGCGCTTCTCTGTCGGACCAGATGCTCCGGGCTCATACCAGTCCTTTCCTGTCCCGGGACCTGGAATCACCCATGTCTCCCAGGATTACCCAGTGGTCTCCTTGCTCTTAATTTGCCATGTTCCTGGAAAGCACCATGAACCCTCTTTGTGTTTCCACCTTCCAAATGTCTGACCCGCTTCTGCGATATCCATAGCCTTCCCTTTGCATTGTTCCGTCCAGGTAAGTTCTGCTGAGCTGCCTGGAACCCAGAGGTCCAGAGCTGCATGCTTTGTGAGGGTGCTCCCGGAGACGGCCCCTGGGGTGGATGTCAGTGACAAGCAGCTTATCGTGTGGGTCACACTTCTACATCGCATGCTGATGCTTGATGATCCAAGCAATTAGCAGCTCATACACTGCCCCACAGGGGATCCCAGGGCACCCCAGCCAACCCTGGGTGCTTTCATGTCATCTAAAAGAACAGAAGATTGGTTTCAGCAGCCTGGCCAGCCCTGGGTGTTTTCTGCAGAACCTAGTGAGCCCCACCTCATTTTCATGGTTCCTTTCTCATGCATTCAGCTTTTTTGCTCTTCCTTGAGTGGTGGCCGTGTTGGTTGTCATCATGGCTGATCTTACTTCAAGATAAAATCCCAGGGATCTGGGACCTGAACTCCCCATCCTTCTCTTAAACGTGGTCTCTGAGCTGTCATCTCAGGAGACATCGCAGAGTCCAGAGCAAGAAAAGACTGGGTAGCGTGGTAAGGAACATTCCTTTCTCTCCAAGGGCCAGTCCCCAAATGAATGAAAACCTTACCATCTTGCATCCCTCTACGTCCAGAACCCCCGTGGGACTGGGAGTTGCAAATTCTTTCTTTCCTGAACCATGTAAAACTGAGTTGGGGACTAAATGCTTGCATGTGTGTTTCCTAAGAATAAAGACATTGTCTTTCATCACCTTGATGCTGTTGCCAAATTCAGGCATTCTACATGGATATCAGCGCTAACCAGTCCCAGTCTGTGTTCAGACTGCATCCCATTCCAAGCCTCCTGTGTTGAGTGCCTTCCCCTGCTGAACCAGGATTAATCCCGAAAGAAGCATCGCAGTGAGATGTCAGCGCATTCAGCATCTTCTGATCTGGAAGAGTTCGCCAGCCTTTCTCTGGCATTCTTGATCTTAACAGTTCTGAAGAATATAGAACAGCCACTGTTTTCCCTTGATAATCAGTGGGAAATCTGTGGGGGAGAGGCCTGTGACCGTGGAAATACTCCGTTCCTCATCAAACTCTCACTATTGACACTAGCATTAGCTACTTCTGTATTAATGGTTTGATGTTCAGTTGTAAGGAAGGTCTTTCTCTCTTTCTCTCTCTCTCCCCAACCCCTTGGACGCGTAGCTCTCTATGTTACTCAGAGAATTATAATCTCTTAGAATTTATTTTGATACTCCAATCATTCCGGACTTGGCCAGTGAGAGCCCCTTGAATTCAAGTGATGTCTCTGTCCCTTTTGTTATGACATTCAATTAGGTCTTGTTTTTTGACCCAGATAATCTCTGCCTTTTAAATGGAATGTATAGACCATTTAGATTCAGTGTAATTATCAACATTGGTATAAATCTACCGTCTTGTTACATGTTTTGTGTGCGTGCACGTTCTTCCAGATTAGTTGTATAATTTCATTTTACCTCTACTACTGAATTCATAGTTGTAATACTTTATTTTCTTTCACTTTTTCTAGTGGTTGCTCTTAGGTTCACAATATGCCTTTCACACTTAGAATAATCTCTCCTCACATACTACTCTACCACTTCATGTATGGTTTAAGAACCTCTTAGCCACATATGTCCACCTTGTCTCCTGTCCTCTTACTTCTGTGTCTAGCACCTTACCCCCATGTATATCATAAACCCAATAATAGGTTACTATTGTTTTTACTATAATGCCCAATTATCTTCCAAGGAGATTTTTAAAATAAGGAAAAAATAAATAAAATCTTTAAAAAAAAGAAATGGGACACCGGAGTGGCTCAGTCAGTTAAGCTGCTGCCTTCAGCTCAGGTTATGATCCTGGGGTCCTGGGATTGAGTCCTGCATCGGGCTCCTTGCTTGGCGGGGAGCCTGCTTCTTTCTCTCCCTCTGCCTGCCACTCTGCCTGCTTGTGCTCTCTCTGTCAAATAGATGAAATCTTAAAAAAAATAAGAAAAAAAATTTATATTAATCCACATACTTGTTATTATTTGTAAATCACGGCACTCTTCAATCTTGCCATGTGTCTGAATTTCATCCATTTTCACCTTCCTTTGGCTTGAAGAACCACCATTGCTTGTGGTACAGGTTTGCAGGTAAATAGTTTTTGTACTCTGAAAACGTCTTTACTTCACCTACATTTTGGAAATGTACTGTGGCTGGGTATAGGTGTAGGCTGGCAATTTCTTCCAATACTTTGAAGACATCGCCCTACTGAAAGCTTATGTTTTGGTGTTAAGTGTATAAACTCTTAACTTGGTTTCTCTTTGCGCAGACCATGTCCTTTTTCTCTGGCTGCTTTTACACTTTTCCCTTTGCCAGTTGTCTTCAGCAGTTTGATGATGACTTGTCTTAGTGTTTTTCCTTCATGTTTTTTCTGCTTGGGGTTTATCAGCTTTGTAGATCTGGAGGCTTGTAGTTCATACCCATAATGGGAACTTCCTGATCACTATTTCTTCAAATAATTTTTCTGTCCCCTTCCCCTCTATTTCTTGGACTTCTATTACATGTATGTGGGACCACCTGATGTCGCCCCCCAAGTCATAGATGTTCTATGTATTTTTATCCATCTTTTCCCTCTGTGCTTTGAAGAGTTTCTATTGGTTTACCTTCAACATCATTAATCTTTTCTTCCATGGTGTCTTATGTGTTGTTAATCCCATTCTGTATGTTTTCCAACCACAGAAGTTCCACTGGGGTCTTTTCAATGTCTTTCATTTTATTCCTTGTCTGTTCACGATTCCCTCCACTTTCTTGATTACGCATATTGTTAATCACTGTCTTAACATTCTAATCCTCCTACCTCATCATTTCTCCACTTCTGGGTCTGTTTCTATTGACTGATTTTTTTTCCCTCCTAGGGATGCATCATATTTTCCTGCTGCCCTGCTTGCCCGGTAACTTGGTATTTTTAGGTTGCTGGATGCTGGATTTTGTCATTTAATCCTTTAATTAGTGTTAGACTATTCTAGCACGTAGTTAAGTTGCTCAGAATCACTTTTATATTTTCAAGGTTTGCCCTATGCTTTGACAGTGCAGGGGCAAATCAGCCTTGAATGCAGGTGATGCCCTTCAGATGACCCTGCTACGTGATGCCCCATGGATCACAGGATCCCCCACCTCAGCTGGTGGGAATATGAGCTATTCCCTGACACCCTGGAGTCCTCAGAGGTATTTTCTGGTGGGTTTTGTCCCAGATTGGTCTGGCATCTGGGCAGATCAGCACTTGGCCAAAGACTTGCATGAAGTCTGCAGATGTCCTCCCCTCCACGGACTGAGCCCCTGGCATCGTGATGTTTAGAAAGTTCTTTCTCTGTTCAATTAAATATTTGCTGACTGCTGCTTTACAACTCTGGCCTGCTCTGCCGTGTTGTGTTCTCCGAGGCCTGCAGAATCTCAAAACTCGTTCATAACCCTGTTCTTCACAATCTTTCAAGGCAGCTGTGCTCACTTCTACTGACAGGTCGGTCTAGATGGAACACGGTCCTGAGTCCTTGCATGTTCTGCTGTCACCAGATTAGGCTTCCACAGTCCAGGGCCTTCAGCTGGACTCCGAGCAGCTGCGCCAGCAGGTGGGCTCCTGTCCCTGTTCCTACCTGCCCCTCTGGTTTTGCACACGAGAACAGCTCCCTGCTTTCTCCCAGGGCTGGAAACCAACACTGCCACGGAACGAGCTCTGTGGCCGTAGACGAGTTTCATAACCCCTGTTAACTGCCCCGTGTCCTCACCAGCCAGTCGAAGGAACTGTGCTCGCCCCGGGGTCACTGTGAGTGTCGGATTATAATCACGGAGCCCAAGCCCTTGTGAGCACCCAGCAGACCTTAGCTAGTACTGTACTATGTGACAACTATTTCACTGCACGATTAGGGTGGATTTCATGCTCAAGAAGTCCAAGGTCAAAACTGAGGCTCAGAGAGGCTTGGTACGTTTCTGAGGTCCCAGAGCTAACACACGGCGGAGGCAGGTCTCACCCACGCTTCTGTGACCCTGGAAGACACTCTTGCCATTGGGCCACCCAGTCACACGAGCGTGGCTCCCTCTCTCCCGCCTGCTTTCCCAGTGGAGGTGTTCCCAGGACTGGCCCTCTGCCCCCTCGCTCTGCACACTCTTTCTGGGCTGTCATGTCTCGCGCGTCATCCCAGGTACCCTTGCGTGTTAATGACCCCCACATCCAGATTCTTCTCCAGACCCACACCTCTCCTTCCCAAGACCTCCTAGACGGCTCTGCCAGGGGGTCGCACAGGCACCTGTCCCAGACTTCCCTCCCGTGTCGGGGGCACCTCCATCGCAGGAGCCACACAGGCTCAGACGCCTACGCTGGATGGAAGTCAGGGCGGGAGACCCGGTGCCGCCCTCAGGACACCCAGGAAGCTGGGGCCACGTCACAGGTAGGATGGCAGGACTAAGGGTGACGGATGAGAGACAGAAGGACTCACAAGTCATTCATTTGATCATTCACTGAACAGATAATGCCAGCAAATCACCAATCGCTATCTTTGAGGCTAGGACCCCAAACGCCTAAGACGGGACTCCCCTCCTCTGCGGGAGAAAACACGTCAGAAACTCCGTGCGCTCAAGTGTCAGAGCTGGTGTAGAAGGAGGCCAGGGTCCTCAGCCCTTTCTGGGCTCATCCCCAAGAGCAAGGGGAGTTACCGACTATGCCTCACGTACCAGTGGGCGGGCCAGTGGCTGGAATGGTGGTTCCAAAAGGTACGTGCACGTCCGAGGGACACCTGGAGGGCTCCGTCGGTTGAGCATCCTACCCTCGGCTTCGGCTCAGGTCACGGTCTCAGGGTCCTGGGACCGAGCCCCTCACTGGGCTCTGTGCTCAGCGGGGAGCCTGCTTGGGTTCTTGCTCCCTCTGCCTCCCTCCCCTGTACTTGCGCGCGCTCTCCCTCAGGTGAGAGAGGAAGATGTGGCCCCTAGATCCGGCCGTCCTGCCCCTGCCGGCTCCGGGACCAGTGCGAATGACACATTCGTCAATTCTGCAAGCGCGGACCCAGCGGTCCCACTCTCTGCTGGGCCCCGGAGCCGCCGCCCACTGCCTGGGACTCCGGCTCTCTGTCCTCCTCTTTGAACTCACACCCTATTAGATGCAAAAGCCTCACCAGTTTAAGTAACGGCCATGCAAAAACGTGACCTTTTTCTGTGTACGGTTTGGAAAGAACAGATTCGCCCCTGCTCATCTTCTCGAGGCCTCTCCCCTTCCACGCGCAACCTCTGTCCAGGTCTGTCCTTAAAAACGGGGCGGGGGCTGCTTCTCCTGCGGTGGAGGCCACCCCGCTTTGTGGCGGAGAGGACAGAAGAGATGGCAGGCAGCGTGGGCAGAAACCACTGCTGGGTCCCTCCCTATTCCTTCCATGATGAATAATTGATGGCGGTTCTGTACACGGCATTGATCGGGAGAGGCAGAAAGCTGACTCTCCCTCCTGGCCCGTTGGCGCCTGAGCCGACCTTGGGTTCTGCCCGTTTTGCCTCCCCCCACCCCTGCAACCAGCCTCTGGATTGCACAGACACCAACGGCCCATCCTTCAGCTAGGAGGGACTGCTCTGCCTTCCAAGGTCCCGAGGGAGCACGGCCCTGCAGACGCCTCCATTTGGGGCTCTGGCTTCCCAAGCAGTGAGAGAATAGACTACTGATGGCTGAAGCCGTCCGTTCATGGTCATTTCTGGTGGTCACGGGAAGCCAGCCCATGGTTCCCGCAGGAGGACCTGGAGACATTCTCGGAAGCCTGTGCCGTTCCCTGCACAGCTTTGACCTTTATCAACAGAGTCGCAAATCAATGACACGGTCGGGACCGTGTGCTGGGGGGAGTGGGGAGGCCGCCCCTCCCCAGGAGGAACTCTAGGAAGCCCTGTCATAGGCTGTCAGGTCCCTGAGCCATGGACGGGGATGCCGAAGTCTGTGCATACGCACTTTTCGCCATTTGTGGGCCACTGGGTGGCCCCTTTCCCACCCTCAAGTGGAGGCTGACCACCTGGGCCCGGCGTGTGGTGCTGACTGTGCATTAGGAGCCCGCGGACTGCGTGCGGCGGGAGGCGCAGCTACCCTGTGAATTTGGCGAGGGACACAGCACGTGGGGGGTGCTCCCCTCGCTCACGCACCTGCCAGAGTCCGGCCCCGCTGCCTTCCATGCATCAAGTCCCGGGGTACGGCAACCTCGGGGGGCAGCACCGGCCTGCCTTTGCAAAACCCAGAGCCTGCAGTGACCGAAAGGCCCTGGGGCCCCAGCGTCTGTTCCTCCGGTCGGGGAATAACATGAAACACCTCACGACCAACCTCCTCTTTAAACAACACTGCACCAGTGAAGGGTTTTTTTTTGACTCCTTGAAACTCTGGACCCTCTTGCGTCTTGCAAACTTCTGGAACAATCTAACCTCAGGCGAAGAAGTGGGGGCACCCTGCTGGCTTCCAGCTGTCCTGGGACACGGAAACCCTACACACACACACACACACACACACACACACACACGCGCGCACGCGCGCGCCACACATGCACGCACCCACATGAGCATGGGCTCCGGGAACACACACCTGCCCTTCTGCTGAGCTCAGCATTTTGGAAATGGGGAAAGAGAAGGACCGTGGCCAGACCGGGAGGGGACTGGACCTCCACAGCCAAGACAAACGCTGAACGGTAGGCAGAGCCTGAGAGTTTTCAAAGGTCACTGAAGTTTCAATGGGGCAGATCTGCCTTTTAAAGACACTTCATTTTTACATACAACGGGTTCTAGGACATACCAGTCTGCCTTTGGTCAACAGGATGGTTGTTCATTCCGACATTTTGTGGTGAGGGAAACTGGTAGTACCCGAGCTTAAATGAAATAATCTGTTTTTTAAGAAACCAGAAGTACTTTCTACCTTTTTTTTTTTTTTTTAACTCCATGGGTGTATTTAACTTCGTTATTTTAGATACAACCGGAAAACACGGGGGTTCAAATACAGATGACTTAAAAATTATACAAATGCCAAAATGACATGACACAGAGATGAGAATTTTCACAGGTGCTTACGACGGCGCTATAAAAATGTGCAGTGACAGCGGGAGTTTCCCCACTTTGAGCTAAAGGTGAGCACTGATTCACAACTTCCCCTCATGAGAGGTTCCTCTGCATCCCAAACACCCCTGGGAATGGCCCATCCCTCGAGTGGGCCCGAGTGTGTGTCCAGCCCGGGTCGGTCTATGTCATTCCTTCTAGGCACAAAAATGCCAACTGCTATTGGTTCATTATAAACTGTGGTCCTACTATGCGCAGAGCCTTGGTTTAGGTGCCGAGGAAAGGGTTCCCACCTCCTTGTGGCTTATGAGCTAGTGGTGGAGACAGAGCATAAACCAACTGCCATATGATTTTTCCGGAAGTGATGAGTGCTATGGAGAAAAATGAAGCAGGAAAAGCACAGAGATGGTGTCCGACGGGGGTGTTGTTATCATACTTGGAGATGTCAGGCTGTCCCACCTTCATCATCACTATCATCACCGTCAGTATCACCATCACCATTATCATCACCGACATCATCATCAACACCATCAGCACCATCATCAACACCGCCACCATCACCATCACCACCATCACCATCAACACCATCATCATCATCAACACCATCACCACCATCATTAACACCGCCACCATCACCATCACCACCATCACCATCACCATCACCATCGTCCTCATCACCACCATCACCATCACCATCACCATCAGCACCATCACCATCAACACCATCATCATCATCAACACCACCACCACCATCATTAACACTGCCACCATCACCATCACCACCTCACCATCACCATCACCATCACCACCGTCCTCATCACCACCATCACCATCACCATCAACACTATCACCATCATCATGAACACTACCACCATCACCATCACCACCACCATCACTATCATTAACACCATCACCATCCTCATCACCATCACCACCATCCTCCCATCAGTACCACCATCACCACCATCACCATCACCATAATCACCATCCTCATCACCACCACCATCGTCATCACCAACCTCCCATCAGTATCACCATCACCATCATCACCAGGATCATCACCCTCACCATCAACACCATCATCACCATCAACACCATCACCACCATCATGGACACCGTCGTCATCACCCTCATCATCACCACCATCGCCATCATTCCAGCAGGTATCAAGTCCTTCCCGCATGTATGAAATGGTGCTAAGATTTTGGATCTTGTTGAATCCTTGCCACCACCTTAAGGGCTGGATATTTGGTCACATGCCCTTGTTTGGAGAAGGAGCCTGAGACTCAGAGAGATGAAGTCACTTGCCTAGGGTCATCCAGCTGATAAGGAAAAGAGCTTGGGCATGGAATTTCAGTCTGAGGCCCCAGCCAGGCTCTGAAATACCACTCTGGCCTGTCGGGTTCCCTGAACAGCCCCAGAGAAACCTTTATTTGAGCTGTTCGTCTTTTTCCCTTCAACTGAGGCCATCTGATGCTTTTCCATCATCTTGGGAGCCCAACATCGCAGGGCCAAGTCCTTGCAGCTGCCTGTCACCTGCCTGCTGACCTCTGAGTGCCTGTGTGAGGATTGCTGGTAGCCCCTCGTGCTCTCTGCAGGAGAATAGTCAGGTCCCTCCATATGTGAACCAAGAGGACCTGCTCAGATTACATCCTCTCCAGCAGAAGCAGCTCTGGCCATGGTCACACCCACCCCTGATGCTGCGGTCAGCCCAGCCTGGGTTTCTGTGGACCACCCTGGACAGACACAGCTCAGACAAGGTGCTGGCAGTGGTGACGGCTAGGAGCTTGGGGTCCTGGCTCAGAACTGAGCCTGAGTTTCCTCCCCTGTGAACTGTAGAGGTCCATGAGCCCTGACTTCCCAGCTTCATTGCAAGAATTAGATCAGAGGATGCTTTTGGCACAAAGTCAAACCTGTCAGGTGAGAAAAGTCCTGGCCCCTATGGATGTTTCACTGAGTTTCACTGAGGAACCCCTTGAAGAGGAGCTATTGTCTATGGGGTGGGCCCCGCCCACAACGTGACGGTCCTCTGCCCAGCTTCCAGTCCTGACTTCTGTTTTGGCACTCTGGTTTTCCTTGAGGAATGACCGGCATCCTCTCTTGGTCCACGTGGTTCAGAAGCAGACTGCCTCTGGTCAGTCACGTTGACTAGGCCATAGTGACTCACCCACAGATGGCCACAGACCCACATCAGGACAATCAGAGCTGACTCTGGAACTCTTGGTAGGAGAGCCCTGGGGACAAGTGCTTTCTGTCCACTGGGGCCACAAAGGGTGGAGACTAGAAGGTATACCTGTCATGTGGCCACCAAGGGAGAGTTTGCCTGAGGGTGGGCCCAGCCCAAAGAATAGAAGAGCCACGAGATGGAGAATGATGAAACTCTAAAGACATCGAGTCCCTGGATCCAGCTATGCCTGAAGCTGGATTAGGTTTTCTGTCACTTATAACCCAAACGTTCTTGAATGGGTTACATTGAACCACCTGCATTCTCTTGCTCAGGGTCTGCCTGGTGAACTCCCCCAAATTTAAAGCACAAGTTTTAACCATGGGCCGGTTTTCTTCCTTGCCCTTCCTCTCTGGGCCCCCAGATGGCTTGGGAGAGACACACACTCCTATGCAGATTCTGGGAAGGAAAGTTCCCCATGAGTTCATTAACAGAGCCTTTATTATTTTAAGCCATTTAGCGATGGTTTAAATATTTGGCATTTCTTAAAATAAACAGATCTTCCCAGACAGGTCGTCTTGCAGTCTGGGCGCGAGTCTGTGACTCCGAAACCGGAACAGAACAAAAGCCAACCTCTCTAAGCCTGGAGGCCGGCAGTGACTGGGCCATCTCAGCACTGGGTCCAATCCCACCCCTGCTGGAAAACAAAGTGTCCACTGCGTGCCCAGTCCCCAAAGTTCAGGAAAGACTGCACTGCACCCCTTCCTTCTGGGCGCCCCTCACTTATCACAGCCTCCAGGAAGACGGGCCAAGATATTGAGGCCACTTGGTTTAATCCAGAACCCCCCAAGCTGGTCAGTTCCAGAGGCCAGAGGCTGGGGCTGCCTTTCTCCTGGGAGTGGGGAAACGGCGCCAAAAGACACAGGACTGTGGAGCCTTGGAACCCCTTGCCCCCAATCCCTATTGAGATTCCTGGGACTGCTGGAATGAGTCACCAGAAACTTCATGGCCGAAAACAGCACACATTCAATATCTTACAGTTCTGGAAGTCAGAAGTCTGAAATGGGTCTCGCCAGACCGCATGCAGGCAGTGGCAGGGCCGTGTTCTTTGTGCGGGCTCGAGGGGACCCGGTGTCCTGGCCTTTTCCAGCTTCTAGAGGCCACCTGCCACTCTCTGCTCGGGGTCCTTCTCCACAGTCACCGTGACTTCTCTGGCTCCGACCTCCCTGCCTCCTTCCACCATTAAGGACCCCGTGAGGTGCCCTGCATCACCCAGAATGAGCCCCCCTCTCGGGGTCAGCTGTGGATCAACCTTCATTCCATCTGCAACCTTGATTTCTCCTTGACACGTGGACGCAAGGTCTCAGCTTCTAGGGATTGGGACGTGGGCCTCCCTGGGAGGCCGTTCTCCCGCCTGCTACGCCCTCTAAGCGTGGACGGTCCCAGCGTGCGGGAAGAATGGAGCAGAGGACCCCGCCACTCACCCGCTCACGCACCGCGCATGCACTGAGCGCTCATGGAGCGGCTACCGTGTGCCAGCCTCCGCTCTGGGCGCTGGGGATACGAGAGCCACCTCCTCAGGGGCCAGACCAAGTCCCTACCCTCGTGGGTTTTGTTTTGTTTTGAAACTGGAGAATAGTCTTTTAGTTAAAACGGAGAGGCTAAGAGAGCTGAGAAGCCCACCTGGATGGGGCCCGGAGGGTGAGCTGATGCCTCGCCCCGCCCCCACCCACCCGGCCGTCCACCTGCCCCCCTCGGAAACCCTTGTTTATCTCTGGCCGTTCTGCCACGACACGCAATGTCAAGGGGCAGGAAGTGGGGAGAGGGGGAGGAGGAGATTTTTCGGGGAAGAAGCAGCGTTCTCTCCGCCCGGCTTCCTAGGAACACAGAGTAACACACCTGCCCTCGTGTCCGTCTCCCTGGTTTTGTTTTTGTTTTTTTTGACGTTCCCGTCTTCGGGGCAACAAGCTCTCGTGTGAGGGCAGCTCGGGTTTAAAATACTCCGAGTGCTCTCCGGGATCCAGTTCACACGCTCCCGCCTCCCCACGTCAACGCGCTGGGAAGTGGCGGGCTCCACGGCCCGGCCCGCGGGGCGCGGGGTCACGGTTTTGCGGACGCCCACCCCGCGTCCCTGGAGCCCTCCTGGGCAAGAGCCCGGCTCCTGAGGCCTCGCCCGGCCACTGGCCCACACTTAATAAATCTCACCACTGGGATTTCTCCACCGATCGACGTGGGAAAGCCGAGGGACAGGCCGAGGAAGTGGCGCGTTAAAAATAACGAGGTGCTTTAAATGGACCGAGGTTCCGGGGGAGAATGTGAACCGAGCGGTTGGTTTATTTTAAAATATACTTTGTTTTCCACGCTGTCTCAGTTAAATCTCTTCTGATAGAGCTAAAAACAAAACAAAACAAAACCAAAAAACAAACCAAAAAAACCCCTTCTTTTTTCTAAAAACTGAAATCTGCATGCTTAAAAAAGAAATGGGGGGCGGAGGTGAAAATATAGGTCGAAGCAGCACCGGGCAAGGCCCATGGGGCCTTGGGCATGGCCGGGCCAGACGAGAAACGTGGATACTTGAAAGTCCCGTGGAAGCCCTGAGCCCGGGCCTCGAGGGGGACAACGGTGTCCGGCACATTGTGAAGTTCCGTCATCTTTCTTGATCTTTCCACAGATCGGTGTTTGTTTGTTTTTCTTTTCTGCGTAATTCTATGGAGACACAGTGACGCTAGGCACTGACTTGAAGATTGGGAAGATCGGAGTTCGAATTCTGCTCCCCCTTAGCAGCCGGGGGAGCTTGGGCAAGTCATCTTACGTCTCTGAAAAATCAACCACACTCCCCCCGGGCGTGCATCCCGGGTGCTAACACGCGGTTCGTCCGTAAAGGGTGCGCTCAGCATGACGCCAGCCCCAGAGAAGGCTTCCCGGGAAGAAGCGCCGGCAGCATCCGCAAACATCACGCCCCAGGCGCACTCACGAGCTGGTATGTTTTTCTAGCAGAGACGGCTCCTGCCTTCGTTCTCGGCGTGGAGAATCATTTGTTTGGTGGCCAGTTCTCATCGAGGCTAGTGACCCTTGCCGAGAAGGTGACCAGTGCCAGCACGGTGACCCTGAGCTAGCCACCAAGCTCAAGGCTGCAGCAGAGACGAAATCAATGTGACCGGAGAGGAGTGTTTCTCGGGACAACGTAGACACGTGCAGGGCACCTCTCCTTGCCCGAGGCTCAGGGGAGACCCAGGGAGTCTTGGGGGGCTTGGGGTGACCCCTGTGCACTCAGAAATTGGCTTTGCTGAGTGGGGACCATCCCCCACTGATGGTGAACATGGGAGCGGAGAGAGCAAGGGGTCAGGTTGCCACGGACGGGATGTGGGCCTTTGGGAGGGAGCCTTGCCGGAGTGACAGGATCCTGTGTGTTACCGTCATTGCTGATGCTCGGGGTGGGGGTGGGGTCCGAGCAGGAGGTTCTCGTTATGACCGGGGCTGCAAACCCACAGAAGTACCCGCGAAAGAGTCAGCTTCAAACATGCACCCGGTGCGAGATTACAAGTTCAGCTGGGCGACGGCCCAACCCACCCCGCTCACCCCAGTCCCGAGGGGTCCCGGGGGCCCAGGGTGGGGGGGGAGAGGGAGACAAACACAGCGGGGAGGGAGGGAGGGAAGGCGGCTGCCCCCCCCGCCCCCCAGGCCTCCAGCCCGAGGCCTGCTGGCTGGTGGAGGGAAAACGTGCTTTGAAGAAAGTCTGACATGGGACTGGACATTCGAGTTACCCTCCTGGGACCAGCTTTTGTGACTAAACGTGGCTGGGAAAGCTTTTATTATGACAGTGACCAGAGAGTCATGGGACCTGCTCTGGAGTTACCCGGGGCTGGGAGGCCCAGCTCTAGAGAGCGCAAACAAGAAATCAGCGCGAAGCGTGCGCGCTCGCTGTTTGCTGTGGCCCACGCACCCCCACCCCCCACGGCAGGGTCCCGGTGACCGCTGAGATGTCGCTGAACCCCGTGATGGGAAGGGATGTGTGTGAGCTGGTGTGAGCTGGTGTGCACAAGCGTGAATGGGTGTGCACGGGTGCGAAGGGGAGTGTGGGTGTGAGCAGGTGTGAGATGTGAGTGCGTGTGGGCTGGTGTGAGGGGCGTGAGCGGCCTGACAGATGCCAGCAGGTGTGAAGGGACGTGGGCGGGTGTGAGGGGCTGTGAGGAGTGTGATCTGGTGTGAGAGATGAGGTGTGAGCAGGTGTGAGCCTGTGCAAAGGGGTATGAACGGGTCTGAGGAGTGCGAGGGGGATGTGTGAGGAGTGTGAGAGGTGTGTGGGGCGTGAGCTGGTGTGAAGGGGTGTGAGCGGGTGTGAGTGGGTGAGTGTGAGCTGGTGTGTCAGTGCAAAGGGGTGTGAATGGGTGTGAGGAGTGTGAGGAGTGTGAGAGGTGTGAGCGGGTGTGAGCAGGGCTCCAGCACACCCAGAGCAGGTTCGAAGGAGCAGTGGGGGGCGGGGTGGGGGAGAAGGAACGAGTCCTCTCCCGCCGGAGTGCTGGGTTCTGCTCCTTGAACTTACTGGTGTCCCCGCTTTACTCTCCCCCAGGGCACGCCTCACGCTTTACGCCTGTGGGTGGGCAGGTGGCGGGGAGGCTGCTTTTTGTCCCCTGTGTCTCAGAGCGCATGAGAACGGGCACACTGTCTCAATCCCTGCCTTGAGCTCTGCCACACAAGCTTGCGTAGGTCTGTCTCCGAACACGCTCTCAGCGTTTGTCAAATGAATGGGTAAATGCATGAATGGCAATGGCACACCTCTTCCAGGAAGCCCTCCCAGCTCCCAGGTGAGGACAAGTCTCCCTGCCACACACTCGCACACGGCCCCGCAACAGCACCGAACGGTTCCATGGGCAGAGCCCCGCCTCTTCGCTCTGGACAGACCGGCAGGTGGTGCAGCCAGGCTGGGTGCCACGGCGAGTTCCGGAGCTGGCGTGTCTCGAGGGGAGTGAAGGACCGGGGGCTCAGCTGCGCACGGAGGCACGCGCTTTTATACAGAAAAGCCTTCACCGAAGTGGGAAACAGACTCAGAGCTCTCAAAGAATCTCCTTTGGCCCCCAGGAGTTTGCTTTTATGACTCGCCATGTAGGTGCTGGGCGGTGCCACTGGGGTGGGAGACGAACCGTGGAGAGAGCGGTCGGGCACCTGGCCCTGGTCCAGCCCTGGCGAGGCCCCCCCCCCCACCCGCATCAGGACCAAGGTGCACGGGGGACGCGTCGGTGCACTCACTGGGGAGGGCTGCATGGGCTTGGAGGATGGCCCAGGAACCAGGCAGCGAGCGCAGCAGACAAAACCTTTGCCTTGCTTGCCTCGCGGTGGAGGAGAAAGGCGGGAAATGAGGTGTGTGAGGCAGTGAGAAAGCAGGGCAGGTGCCTCGGGATGGGGTGGCCCGCGGATGGGCAGCCAGGGCCACTGCTAAGAGAATGTGCCCAAAGCCAGAATCCAAAAGCTGGCTCCCCTCATGTCTCCTTTGCCCATGGGGGCCGGGGCACAGCCAGTCTGTTCTAGACCTTGACACCCTCCACCCAAATTTCTAGAGGGCTGGCGGCCCCGGCAGAAAATCGTCCAGGAGCACAAATGAGGCTTCCGTCCGCAGGCACCCTGCCCCCCCCCCCCCCCCCCCCCCGGAGCTCCGGGCACAGAGGCAGCAGGCCAGGCCCGAGAACGTCCTAGTTTTCTCTCTCGTACCATTTTCCACCCTCGGCATCCTGGGGCTGCCTCCACCCTTCGTGAGAAATCAAGACACAGAAGTAGGGCAGAGGCACGGGGGCTCAGACCACCTCCTCACTCCGTCTCCAACTCCGGGGGCAAAGGCACAGACAGACAATTGCGATTTCCTCGAACTCTCTGCTCCCCAGAGCCCTCTCCTCACACCATTATTTCTGCGAACGTGCAAATCGGACGTGCCGTGAAGCAGAGCCATTTCTTCTGCTCTGGTCTCACTAGAGCAGACAGCTCCAAGGTGACATTCCGTCACCTTCCTGCCACCTCACAAGAAGGGACAAGGGACCACCTAGCCCTGGAGGGGTCCTCTCGCCCGTGGGACTGTGGACATGTCTCCTGAGCTTGGTGGGTCGTCTGGCCCCTGTCTCGTTCCCTCTCCCGGGATTTCTGCGTCCCAGAGCCCAGGGGCATCACAAACGGCCAATGCTCTCATCTTTCCGTGGCAAGCCGGCGGCAGAGGCAGTGAGCTCTGACAAAGGTCAGCGGAGCCGGGGAGACGAGACTTGAGCAAAGGCAGCGATCGGTGTCCGGGTGGCCCGTTGAGCCGTGTGGGGACCCGCAGTCGGGCGCTGCAAGGAGCCAGAGCCACGGCAGGCTCTGCGCACGGGGCAGCGAGTGAGGTCCCCTCCACCCTCAGAGGCACCGAGGACACAGTCCTCTCCCTCGGCAGCTGTAGGGGAACACACACGGAGATGCTTCTGAACTTGGAGGGGCCACACCCTGGTGCCCCTCTGCATGACAGCGCCCCTCAGGGCAGGGACCACAGTTCGTCCCCAGGATTCTCCAAATATGGCCTGCCCATGGGACATCCTCAGTAAATCAGTATCTAGCAATTGGGCCAAACAGGACAGGAAAAAATTTCCAAAAAACAAACTCACTGGCATTGAACCTGCGTTTTTCTCCTTGGTGTGAGGATTTTAAGAAAATGGTCCCAACAACAATAAAAGCCCCACCAGTGGCTCCAGGAACGGACAGCGAAAGCGCACAGGGGCCGGAGAACGGCTCACACCTCCTCCGGGGCAGAGGGCCCGCTCGTGGAGTTAGGCACGTGGAGCCAGGGGCACGAGGCTTGCCAACTGCCATCAGCCCACATGTGTGGGTCCCCTGGGCCACCACCCCTTCTCCTCTGGAACGTTCTTGCGGTGCTGATGTAGAGATTTTGGGGAAAGGGGCAAGGCATAACGCACTAGCGCTCCACCTGGGTCTGGACCCGGCGGGTCTCCTCCCGGGTGTGCACCTGCCGGAGACGATGCCCGCGCTCACCAAAGGAGCTGCAGGGGTGCGACCAGACCGCGCTGCTCCCGATGGCCCCAGCGGTGTGCCCCTGGTGGCAGGGCGGGCACACCACGCTGGGTGGCACAAAGGCACCACACAGGAATGACTTGAACTGCACCGCACGGAGCCACGGGTGCCCAGATCCGCCATGGGAGAAGCCAGACGCCAGAGAGGGTGTGCTGCACGGTTCCACAGGCATCCAGTTTAAAAAAACGGCAAACCTCTCCGTGGCGCTGGAGGGCACGGTTTGGGGGCAGCGGGGGCCAGGAGGGGTCACGAAGAGGCGTCCCATGCCTGTCCTTTGTCTGAGTGCCAGTTACGGGGGCCTGATCAATTTGTGAAACTCCGCCGAGCTGTCCGGCTGTGGACGAAATCGGGTCCCCACGGACTCCATTCACATGCCGAAGCACGGACACCCAGGGCTACTACACTTGGAGGTAAGAGTCTTTCTGGAAGAAATAAAGTCTAAATGAGGCGAAAAGCATTGGGCCCTCATCCGGGGACAGCCGTCCTTGTAAGAAGAGGGAGGGAACTCGCCCTCCGCACACGCGTGCAGGAAGGCCATGGGGGCACCAGGTGGGAAGGCAGCTGACCGCAGGAGAGGCCTCGCCAGACTCCGATCCCCGTGGATCCGGAGCTCAGAGTCCAGCCTTGGGGTTCGGAGACTGGTGTCTTGTTCAAGCTGCCCGCTCTGGTGGCGGCCCAAGCTGACCCCTGTGTGTGTACCCGGATTCAAGAAGGCAAAACTGGTTACAGTCCTCTTCTGTTTGCGATCCTTCTCTGGCTTCCCATCTGTTCCTAGGGTCACATTCATAGTGTGGTCTGGAAGGCCCAGCACGATGGAGCCCCAGTTGGCCTCTCCAGCTTTGGACCACATGGTCACCGCTACTCTGACTTTGTCTCTACTGTCTGAACATGCTGAGCCCTTCCCGCGCCTCAGTGCCTTTGCACTTATTAGTCCTTCTGCCTAAAACACTTTCTCACTTTTCTGCCTGGCAAACTCCTACCAGTCCTTGAGGTTCCAGCTTAACCATGTTTTTTTCCATGCAGAAATATTCCTGATCCCAAGCTGGTAAACTCTCAAAGCACCTGAATTTTCCTTCGCTGCACCCATCCAAGTTGGAAATAAATGAAATATTGCTGCGTACTGTCTTTCTTCCCCACTAGACTGTGAACTTTCTGAGGGCAAGGACTTGTCTTGTTCTCCACAGGGACCAGAGTGCCTATTGTGAATGAAAGGATGGATTGATGGATGAGTGGATGGATGTGTGGGTGCATCCCCCGACCTGCCCACCCACACATCCATCCACTCCAGGTAAGAGGATGTTTGGATGGACGGATGATGGATGTGTGGGTGGATGGATGATGGATGGATGGAGGGATGGGTGATGGATGGATGGATGATGGACGGATGGACGGATGATGGATGGATGATGGATGGATGGACAGATGATGGACGGATGGATGGACGGATGGATGGATGGATGATGGATGGATGATGGATGGATGATGGATGGACGGATGGATGGATGGATGGATGGACAGATGATGGATGGATGAATGGACGGACGGATGGATGGATGGACGGATGATGGATGGATGGATGATGGATGGACGGATGATGGATGGATGATGGATGGGTGGATGGATGGATGATGGACAGATGATGGATGGATGGATGGATGGGTGATGGATGGATAGATGGATGGATGGACGGACGGATGGATGGATGGATGATGGATGGATGGACGGATGATGGACGGATGGATGGATGGATGGGTGGATGGATGGATGATAGATGGATGGACGGACGGATGGATGGATGGATGATGGATGGATGGACGGATGATGGACGGATGGATGGATGGATGATGGATGGATGGATGGACGGATGATGGATGGATGGATGGATGGACGGTGGATGGATGGATGATGGATGGATGGACGGATGATGGATGGATGGATGGACTGATGGGTGAGTAGGTGGATGGGTGGATGGGTGGGTGGATGGCAGGGTGGAGAGATGGTGGGTGGATGGATGGATTGGTGGATGGTCGGTTGGATGGATGTGTGGGTGGGCAGGTGGGTGGATGGCTGAATGGATGGATGGATGACGGATGAATGGATGCATTTATGAACTAATGGATAGATGGGTGGACATCAATCCCCAGTAAAACATCTCCACAGCAACAATTCTGCTTACAACTGTGTTATTGTAGCCATCTACCGAAGCTCTGAGGCGTGTGAACACTGCAGCAGTGAGTCAGAGTTCTGCGGTCTGCTGATTTTTAGGAAATGATCTAAGAATACATCTCTGAGGCTTTCATCGATGAGGCAAATGGTGGACTTCTTTAAATATTTATGCTTTTAAAGTGCTAAAATTTGGAAACACCTAAAAAATACTGCTAACTGTGATGTATTGCCTTAGAAGGCCTTCCAGCTACATGGAAAGGGGAAAAAAGGATTTTTTGAAAATGGATGGAGGACAAGTCCCCAGCACCAGAGAGGGGACAGGGGGAGACTCTGGTCCTTGGGTCCCAGTGTGTGTGCAGCCCGCACACGGCAGGTGCCCTTCTGTAAGATGCAAGGTCAGACGGGCAGAAGTGGGGGGGGGTGATCCCAAACCCAGCACCTAGCTTACCGGGCTCTCAATGTTCCGACCCCATGGGACTCCCGAAGGTCATGTTCCACCCAGCCATTGTCCCTCACCTGCTCTACTCCAGCCAGAATCCTTATCTTCCAGCTTCTCCATCTGGTCTCCCTGCCTCCAGGGCCCTGGACATGCTGTTCCCTCTGCTTGGAAAGCCCTTCCTGTATGTTTCTGCCCAGCTAACTCCTACCAGAGCTCCTACCATGTGCAGACAAACATCGAGGCACTGGGAGTGTGGCAGAGAGCCGGACAGACTGCCTCTGTCCCCAGGGATCTGTCGTGCTACGTGGGGGAACGACACTCATTACAAGCACAGATGACGGTCAGACAGGCCTGGGACGCAGAGATCAGAGCAGGGGCCTCATCTGTGGGCCGTGCAGGGCGGAGTGAGCTCTTCAGACTTCTGGAAACCACACACCTCAAGGAGCAGTGCTGGGCAGGGTTCGTGGGCGAGCAGCTGGGTTCATGGACGTGCTGGGTTCATGGGCGAGCAGCTGGGTTCATGGGTGGCTCGGGGGACATGCGGCTCCCTGCCATGGCTGAGCTGTGTCCCCCAAATGCCTATGGTGGAATCCGGACCCCAGCACCGCAGAAGGTGGATGTTTAGAGGTAAGGTCTTTGCAGAAACAAACTAGGTAAAACAGGGTCACCGGGGTGGCCCTGATCCCACGGGACTGGGGTCCTTATGAGAAGAGGGATCAGGACAAGGACACACATGGAGGGACAACCCCATGAGGATGCAGGGGGAGCACAGCCGTCTGCACACGAGAGAGGCCTCAGGGGGACCCTGCCCTGCCTGCACGAGCTGCACGAAGATCCTTCCGGGATCTTCCAGACGGCCTGTGAGCCAGCAGGACTGTCCTCTGGGCTGGGGGTCATGGGGTTGGCATGCCTGCACCGTCTCCTGAGCAAGCCCCCGACAACAGCCTCTCTCCGGCCCCATATCACACTCAGGGGGCTGATGACTGCTGGTCCTCGCTTGTCCCCACCTCGGATGCTGCCCTACATGTCCCCCGTGTGCCTCCTGGAGCTCTGCTGGCAGGTGCAAGGAATTTCTGGTGAAGCTTCTGGCAGAGATGTTACCCCGTCCTGAGAAAGGGCTGTTGGGCCTCATTACCACATCCTGGCTGCTCAGAGTTGGCTCGGATGAGGTCCCTGCCCCAAGGGCTGCAGCACGCCCCGACCCCCTGACGGGTGGGCTCCTGCTTGTCACAACTCACGCTTAGTGAAGCAAGGAAACCGCGCCACCGTGCCATCTGTCCTTTGGTCCCCAGTTGGCATGAATTCTGCTGGGTGTTAAGAGAAGTAACTAATAAAATCTGCAAAGTCATGTCATTTCCAGACATGTGGGGACACGTGTGGGGCACACCCGTGGCTTCTAGCCCCAAGGGGACTGTCTGGGTGCCTGTGCCCACAACTAATCTCCCCTGGATCATGACTTCATCTCACTGTGGATGCTGGCTGGGCCACACTCATCCTTCAGTTCCTCGATGTCCCCCCAGTGAGATGTGTGGCACACGGACACTAACCGCGGCATACCCGTGGGCTTCCTAGAGACAGCGTCTGCTCCCAAAGGGGTTGGGGGAGGTTGGCTGGGACAGGTTCCACGATGAACAGTGACCCAGACAGCACTTGGCCCTGGCACTGTCTCCCTTCATAAGGTCTCTATAGCCATCACCAGCCACCAAATCTAAAGGACACTTGCTTTGCACAAGGTTGAAGAGCAAGTGGGAATAGCTCAAGGCACATATTGCCAAACACAAGGACAAATGCCACACCTTTCAGAAGGAGCTAACAGCTCTCAGTGTAGTAATGGCATAAAGACAGACACACAGGCCACAGAGACAGAACAAAGAGCCCAGAAATGATCCTCACGTAAGCAATCAGACAAACTTCAACAGCAGAGCTGAGACCCATCAGTGGGGAAAGGACAGTGTTTTCAACAAATGTCTCAGGAAAACTGGACATCTGGAGTAAACGCAGACTCTTCCTCTACCACCGTAACCAAAAATGAATTCAAAATGATCAAAGACTTGAACATAATAAGACTTGAAACTATAAACGACCTGGAAGAAAACACAGGCAAAGCTTCATGATACAGACTTCACAATGGTTTCTAGGAAGGGACACCAAAAACACAGGCCACGAGAGCAACAATAAACACATGGAAGTACATCAGAACTTAAAGACTTTCATGTAGAGAAGGAAACCATCTACAGAGTAAAAGGCAAGCGACGCAATGGCCGGGGGTTGTGGGGAAGGGAATATTGTGCAATCCAAGTATCTGGCAAAGGATTAGTATCCAGGTTATATAAAGAACTCCTACAAGTCAACAACAAAAACTCAAAAAGTCTGATTCATAAAACAAGTAAAGGACCTGATGAGACATTTCTCCAAACGAGCTACGGCGGCCAGATGCATATGCATCATATGGACGCACAGCCAGATACGACCCCATGCCCGTTAGGGCAGATACCGCCAAGATGCCAGAAAATAGCGAGCGTTGGTGAGGAAGGAGCCCAGAGCCCTTGTGCATGGCTGGTGGGGACCCAGAATGGTGTGGCCACTGGCGAGCACAGTGCAGCTGTTCCTCAAAAAATGAAACATAGACTTACCCTATGACCCAGCAATCCCACTTACAGGGATACAACCCCAAAAGAACTGAAAGCAGGATCCCAAAGACAGATTTGCACACCCACGCTCACTGCAGCCTTATTCCCAGTAGCCAAGAGGTGGAGGCAGTCCCAGTGTCCACTGGAGGATGAGCAGATGGAGGAGACGAGGTCTATCCACACAACGGAATGTTATTCAGCCTCAAAAACGAGAGAAGTTCTGACACCTGTTATCACATGGGTGAGCCCTGAGGGCGTGATGCTCAGTGAAATGAACCAGACACAACAACACTCATACTGTAGGATTCCACTTATAGGCGGTACCTAACATCGGCAAACCGTTAGGAACAAAAAACAGAATGGTGGTTCCAAGGGCTGGGCGGCGCAGGGGGAGAGGGCGCCGTATTTCTCTTCAGCGGGTGCAGAGTTTCCATTCTGCGAGAGGAAACGTTCTAGAAATGTGGCGCGGGATAATATGTCCATGGTCACAGCTACCACACACGTGACAATGGTCAAGATGGCAGATTCCACACGATGTGGTTTTTTCCACAATTAAAAGAGCTGAAGGCTCTTTCTAGGGTGGGAACAAGTTGGCAGCAACTGTTGGTAAACAAAACAGACGTGGTCTGGAACACAGTTACGTGGAAAGAGAGAGGGAGAGTTTATAAAATGGGATCACTGTGGATAATTATTCTGGCCAGGACTGATTGTGTGTGAGTACCCCAGACGCTTGTACATGCACCTCGTTGCTTGTCGCTGAACCCTACTAACGAGGGTGCTGCTACTTCTCCACTTACAGAGGATTGAAGGTCTCACGGCTGGGAAGGGTTGGGGTCAGGGGTCACGTCCACGTGGCAGGACCAGGCAGGGAGCAACAGGACCGTCTTTCGTGTGACTGCCCTGGCTTCTTTTCATCCTGGTCAATCATCTTTCAGTGCTGCTGGGAAAGGCTGAACCCTGTGGTCCCAAGGGAGGCTGACTTGTACCAGCACGTCTGCCCTTGGCTTGTGGAATTGGAACCAGTGACAGAAAAATTCTCGCTCTGGATACATTATAATTATTGCCACCAGGTCCCGAGCATCTCTTTTGTAGCTGGAACCTCATCATGCGTGCATTACCTTGTTTGCCCCTCGCAGCATCCCTGAAAGTAGATGCTCATTCTACAAAGAAACTGCAGTTCAGAGAGGTTAAGCAACTTGGCAAAGGTCACACAGCTTGTACTAATACTTCAGAGCATGATGCTTTTCTGTACCAGTTTCGGAGTCAGGGAGGAGAGGCCATTTGCTTAAAATGTTAATGAAAAAAATGCTCGTTGGCACAATATCCGGGATTATTCTAAGAACGTCTGTGAGAAATTCCTACGGCTTGAAATCGCCTTTCTCTATGGAGTCGGCCAAACATGGCCTCATTGTTGATCTTCAGATGCATATTTTTAGTGTGAGGTGGGCTGTGTTTATTTTTTTGAGGAAGAGCAAACATAAGGTTTCTATAAATAAAGCCATGGCTTCCCCCCCCTTCTCATTTTGTGCACGATTCACAAGTGCGTTGACCAATCAAATGAGGCTACCAGCTCCAGAGATTTCACAATGGAAAGTTCCCGTGAGTGAGAGGAGGGCCGGTCCGCGTCTTTAAAGAGCCCCTCTGTCCGCAGCACCTGCAGCCGACTTTGTACGCATCTGTCCCGTCCCGGAGAGCATTTTCCTAGTTTTTAATGACGCTCACATGAAGGGGTTACTGAAGAGGGACTGTTTCTCTTTTAATTGTCAGAAACCATTTTCTGAATTGGAAGTGGTTGTAGACCGAGGGGCAACCCCACTTCCATTTTTCTGTCTGAAAAACGGATTGCACCCAGGCGGGGGCATAAAGCACCAGCAGACCCCCACATTTGTCCTGCCCTCAGTTCCTGGCCTCTGGCCCAGAACACCTTCCCCTCCCATGGTGGGCACCCAAGGCCCCTTGAAACCTCGGCCATGGAAGGCCCCGAGAAAACTCCCAACACACGTTAGTGGGGCCATCTGCAGTAACTCTGGGCAGGCACTGCCACCAATGAGGAAACCAAAGATGATGTTTATGGGAGCAGAATCCTCTTGAGATGACTTATGCTCGGCATTTTTGGTTCTTACACGGAGACAAGCTGTGGTCCTTATCCATGTCCTCTTGTCCCTGAGCCAGCTCACCTCTCCCTGCAGCTAACTTCCTACGCGCGCCCACAGCCTAGCATACAGTTAGCATACCGGTTCCTGAGTGCACAGAGCCCAGCTGCTGACCTTGCTCCTTATCTCTCCCATGGTCACCTGTGCTTAGGATACATTTCTGGAATTGGAGTGATTGAATTAAGTGTAAATGTCTGTTCTATTCGCTCCATCACCTGCCATCCATCATCTATGATTCATCCATCCATCCATCCATCCATCCATCCATCCATCTATCCATCCAGCCCCCATTGTCCATCATGCATCCAAACATCCACCCAAATATCCATCCATCCATCCATCTATCCATCCAAACATCCATCCATTCACCCGAACACCCGTCCAAACATCTATCCATCCATCCATCCATCCATCCATCCATCCAAATATCCATCCATCTACCCAACCATCCTTCCAACCACTCAACCATCTACTCATCCAAGCATCCATCCATCCACCCACCAACTACCTATTAAGCCCCCACCCTGTGTAAACCCTGTGTAAACTCTGGAGAGAGAAGGTGAGGGAGTCTAGCTGGCCACGGCCCTTCTAGTGTGTAGAAAGTTCCTTGAAGCCTGGGGAGGGCCTCAGACAGGAAGGCTTTTCACATAAGAGCACCCTGCACACCGCAGGTTCACAACAAATGTGTGGGGAATGACTGATCCCACGTTGCCCTGAGGTGCAGGTGGCTGGGATGGGTGAGAGTCAAAACCTGTTTGTGGAAGAGCTTCTCTTCCACAGGCTCAGCCACCAGAGTGTTGATCAACATGGTTAACTTGAAGGGCCAACGAACATCTCATGATGCTAATAAAGCTGTCTTTTCTAGATAGACTTTGGGGGTGGTAAATGACCTATTTTGGTCTCAGCCAGTTTTCTTGTTGGCACGTTGGTGACCTGATCATGGCATCCTTGACTAGTCCCCAAATTTAGTGAGAACACTTTCAAGGTCTTCAACATGGTGATGTTGGTTGGCTCTTGGCTCCAAGCAGATATTTTTAATCCTGTTACAAAGGTTTCCATTTTTTTTTTTAAAGATGTTTGAGTGGACAGAGATGCTATCAAATATGTATTTTACTATCAAGTCAAAAAGATCATACATGTCGTGGACCCCGGAAAAGCCACGATTCTGCTGCCCCTGCCTGTAGGGACTTGGATTTCCACTGACAGGTGGAAGGTACTTTGATGCCTTCAGTCTGGACTGGCCTGAGACGTGATTTGGTCAACTGGATGCCGCCGAGCAACAGGCCTCCTGAGGCTTGCACCGTTTGGCTCTTCACTGTGGACCTCGCTAGTCTGGGAACAAGCCTGGGCCTCCTGGAGAGGCAGCCCACTGCTGTCGCCGCAGCCCACAGCCCACTTGCTACAATCCAGTAGAGTCACCCTCCACCAGCTACCCCCAGATGAGCTGCCAGTGGGCCACAGACGCATGAGCAAGCCCCACAGATGAGCCAAAGCCGGTCCAAGCCAGCCCCTGCCCCACGGTGGGCAATCACGAGGGCCGTGGCCTGAAGCCAGTGAGTTCTGGGCTGGTCTACGTGCAGCAGCAGGTGGCCGTATGGAGGCTTCTCTCCTTCATCCCGTTTCTCACGAGCCTACGTTTACAGAGCCACGCTGACAGTCACGCAGCGGGCCCGCGTTGGTGACCGCGGCCAATCCTTCCACCATCTTGCTGAGTTGTCAAAACCTCAGGGAGTGCGACCAGGCCCTCCGTCAGAGCCGGCCGCCTGAGCCCTTGGATCACTGAAGGTGGCTTTATGAGTGTCCGATCGCCTCGAGAAGCGATACCACGACAATTTGTGAGAGAGCGGGTGGCATCTTGGTGTCGGCCACAGGCCTGGGTTCGGAGAGTGCAATGCTCGGAGGACAGTGCGCGTCGTGCGCCCAGTGGGGACGTGGTGGCCGACGCCCCAGGGCGCTTGGGGACCCCCAGGCCTGGTGGCGTCCAGGGACAATGGGTTCTACTCTACAACTGGTTACGGGTTTTAAGCAAAATGACGGTCCCAGGACACTGCTGTCCCCGGAGCTCTGCTGCGGTGACTCTAGAACATGCTCCCCAACCCTCCGAGACTCCTCCTCCCTTATGGGGACCGGACTCCACCCTTGCTCCTGTCAGCTAGAGCAGACGGACACGACCGTGGGTGACGACGGAAGCTTGGTCGTCAAAGGCTTTCCTGAGTCTTCCTCGCCGTCTGCCAGACCACCTGCTTTGGGGGGAGCTGGTCCACACGGCGGAGAGGACCACGGGGTGAGGGGCTGAGGCCTCCCCCCGGCGGGCACGCAGGGCCGCCATCGTGGCTGAGAATCCTCCAGCCCTGGGTGAGCCTTCCCGCCACAGCTGCAGCCTCAGGAGAGACCCCAGTCACGAATCCACCCAGCCCCGCGACTCCTGCAGTGTGGACCCACGGAAGGAAACTGACTTACTATATGTGGTTTGTTTTTTTTTAAGCAACTAGGTTTTGAGGTAATTTGTTCCATGGCACCAGAGAACGCACATGCTTGTCATACAGCAGGAGACTCATCCTTGGAAGTTGTTGTCTTTCCTGAACCCTGACCTCCTGCTTGTTCAGACTTCGGTTCCCGGACACTCCACTCATTGGCCAGCGAGTGGCGTGGCCAGGAGCGTGGCCAGGCACAAGCCTGGGTGTTGTGCACGGGAAGCCGGAGTTCTCGGACCACGGCCCTTCCACAGACCGCCGTGGGTGTAGCCGTCCCACAGACGCCCTGGCAGGGGCCCCTCGCCCTTGGGCGGGGACTGGCAGCGGGCGGCGCTCGGCAGGGAGCGTGGGGCTGAGGGCGGAAGAAGCCACGTCGTCACTCCCCGGTGGGAGCGGTGGTCAGCAGAAGTGCTTTCCCCCGGGGCCGCTCGGGTGGCTTCAAGCAGGACTGCATTCTGGCTCTGTCCCCTCCTGGCTTCGTAAACACATTCATGGACGTGTCCCCCCTCCACGCACACACACAAGATACGTGAACAGCTCCATTAGTTTCCGCTAACTGAATACACTTGTGGCCACGCCCTACCCTCTTCCGCACCCCAAAGGGCAGCAACCACTCTCCGGATTCCTGTCTCCACGGACCCCCGAGGCGCACTTTCGTCTGTTGGGTGCGCAGGATCGCACAGCGCGTTCCCCTCCCCGCTCCGTGGCCGGCCTTTCCCTGCCCATCGCCGTCTTCGTGGTTCTTCCCTGACCCTGGGGGTGGGTTGCAGGTGACGCCCGCCACGGCGTGCACAGCTCCATGGTGGCCTCGCGCCGTGTCTGGGGACCCGGCCCGGTGCTGGCGGGCATCGGGGCTGGAGTGACCAGGGAACGCCCCCTCGCCGCTTTGGATGAACCAGGGGGTGCCTTCCGCGGAGGGGCGCTGCCGGGCCCCCGAGGGCACGCCTGTTCGGCGATCGCCAACACCACGCTTTGATTCTCTGAGGAGAAGCTCCCACTCCCAGGAGCAGCCGGGGACATCCCACGTGCTTTGCTCTCGCCACAGCTCGGGGTCCTCTGCACTTCGCAGTTTGTTCCCTCGGGCAGGTGCGCGAGAACGCTGAACCGTGGCTTCACCGGCCCTCCCCGACGGCTCGCGGACGAGGGCCTTATCATCTGCTTCCTGGGCTCCTTCTGTTCATATGTTTTCGGGTTGAGGCGCCTGGGTGGCTCCGTCGGTGAAACGTCTGCCTTGGGCTCAGGTCACGGTCCCAGGGTCCCGGGATCGAGCCCCGCGTCGGGCTCCCTGCTCAGTGCGGAGCCTGCTTCTCCCTCGGACCCTCCCCCACGTGTGCGCCCACTCTCTCGCTCTCAAACAAACAAAATCTCTAAAATAAATAAATAAATAAAATGGGTTTGGATTAGCAGGAAGCAGGCTTCTCTCTTGAGAACACACGGATGAGCTGCCCCTTCAAGCGGGTGACACATCTCATGTCTGTCCCCTCAGGGGGCTCCAAACGCTCATGAGACTCCAGACAATTACAGGCAGGCGGAGGACCTACGGGTTGATGGCTTCCCCGCGGGCGCACTTGCGTGGCTGCAGCCCATGTTAACATCCCCACCAAAGACTCAGTTCCCAGAGTTACATTTACGGATTTTCCTGCGAAGATTCCCCCGGGGGTTCTCCGTAAGTGCCTTCCCGGGACTTGATTATGGCAGAGGCGAGTGTCTGGTGACAGCCGACTGTAAGGGGGCACGTGGGCGTCCCTGCCCCGCCCTCGACGAAACCCTTGGCCCTGTTACCAGACACTCCCTCGGCTGCGTCTATCTCCGAGCGGACTCGGGACTGCCAGGCACCACTGTCTCTGCTGTCACAGGAGGGGAGGGACTCCAGCCACCTGATGCTCAGCGAGACCTGCGGGTCCCTGGCCAAGTAGCCTCAGAAAAAGTCACACGTTTCCCAGCACCTCCTCCGTGCCTGTGCCGGGCGCTGAGGCTTCGGGACGCACAGGAGATGCGATCCTCGCTCACCTGCCCCATCCGGGATGAAGCACTGGCCGCGTCCCCCCCCCAACCCCCACAAGGGAACGCCCTGCGGCGATTCTCCGACGCTGCTGGGGGCAGGCGGGAAGTGTGGGAGCGCTTCGGCCAACGGCGTGGCGGTTTCCTAAACAAACGCACGTCCATCCTATGACCCAGGACTCCAGACGTCCACAAAAAGTTTGTTTCTTGCGGCTTCCTTCACGACGGCCCCAAACTGGAAACAACCAGTCTTTCCAGGAGGATGGATACACAGGCCAGGTGCAGCCACACAATGGGGTAAATGCGGCCACACCCCCACCACTCTCCTAGGCACCAAACATTGTGCCGGGCACCAGAAGCCGGACTCAGGAAGAGCTGACACCGTGTGTTTCCATGATAAGACGCTCCGCATTATTCCACGGGGACGGGGTGGAGAGGCATTGGGCACGCGGCCACTCTCTGGGGGTGACGAGAATATATCCCATATCTTCACGCGGTGTAGGCGACACAGACGGACGAGATTGTGTTAAAGCTGAAGGAAGCGTGCCCCTGAGCCTGGGCCCCTTACTGTATGTCAACGACCCTCAATTTAAAGCACTGAAGTGAGAAGTCCAACAAAGCTGCAGAGGACAGGGAACAAAGGGCGTGTGGGGAGTGGGCACGCCAGGGGGCGGGGCGGATGAGGTCTCTCTGCCGGAGGACATTCAAGACAAGAAGGTGAGAAGCAGGCAGAGGGAGCATGCTCCCGCACGGCACTGCATGTGCAAAGGCCCCGGGGCTGCTGTCTGGGGGTGGCTGGGGAGAGCCCCTCCGGGACCACCAGTCCGTTTTCGGTTCACGGTCCTGTGGTCTGTCTGACCAGCTGGTCTGGGTTGTCTGCCTGCTGGACCCAGGGCTTTCTCTGGGCTCCATTCTTGGCTTCTTATTTTGTTTTTTGTCATGGTGTTAATCTATGCTATTTTCTTGTCTTTTATGCACACGTATAAACGGACTGTAATCTCTTCTTGGGGGATAGGAGGACAAAGCATGGTATTTTTTTTTAATGTATCTTTTTTTTTAAAGATTTCATTTATTTATTTGACAGACAGAGATCAGTAGTAGGCAGAGAGGCAGGCAGAGAGAGAGGGGGAAGCAGGCTCCCTGCTGAGCAGAGAGCCCGATGCGGGACTCGATCCCAGGACCCTGAGACCATGACCTGAGCCAACGGCAGAGGATTAACCCACTGAGCCACCCAGGCGCCCCAGCATGGTATTTTTTTAACAACAAAAAGTGAATTAAGTATGACATGTGAGCCGGCCCCAGTGTGCTTTGAGACTTTCCACGTGAGACATTCCACGTTATCCACATGGGCCCAGCGGTCTGGCCAATTCAACCACACCTCCAGCCCCTCCCTCCAAGAAAGGACTGGGGATAGGAGCGAACACTTAAACCCTGCCCCTGGGTCCCCCCACTCCAGGGAGCTGAGTCCCCGGGGGAGCCTACGTGAGAGGCATGAACCTACGTTCCTGGTTCAGGTCTCAGGCCTCATCTCCTGCCCGCCAGCATGAGGGCATTGCCTACTCCCCAGGGTCCCAGGCTTCAGGGAGCTGGGAGAGTTTCCGCATTAGCTGCCCTCTGAACCCCAGCAGAGATTTCATCGGACACTGCTGGAGAGACAGGTCTCTTCCCAGGCGGCACGAAACGCAGGCGACGCTCAGCCAGTCTTCAAGTTTGGTCTCCCACGGGGCCTATTGTAGGGACTTCCAAGGGTCATCACCCTTACATACTAACTTCCTTCTTATACTTGGGAGGAAGGGAGAGAGGACACTTGGAGTAAAAGCACGTGAGCTCTGGTCCCTCCTCTGCCACAGCCTGCTGTGTGACCTTAGGAATATCGCTCAACCTCTCTGAGCCACGGTTTCCTTCTGTTACCAGGAAAGTGAGGGTGTTGGCCCTGGCGTTCTCGTTCAGGAGTCTCTGGAGGGGATCTGGGATACTTATTAGCTCTTCGAGGGCAGAAAAGCACCTGTTCCAATGCCCACTTATTAAATTCAATGACATAATTACTTAACAATTTCCCCTTTGACACGGAGGCTGGGGAGTCTGTGTGTGTAAATGAGGTGGTCAGTCGAGGTCAAGACTCAATTTATTGCTCTGCTTCTAACCACTCCTGGAGGTTTGGCCAAGCGAGAGCTTAAATTGTTTGTATTCTTAGTCATAGATTGTTGAATTTACAGCCATGGCGAACTGTTGGTGGTGCTGACAGGGCCGGGAATGCTGGTGTTGGCGCTCCGGTTAAAAAGGAGCCCACGGAGGATCCATTTCAGGAAATCCAGCCAGGATGGATTCATAAGCTAAGGGTTCTGATCTAAACCCTGCCGTGGCCCATTAAAAAGTCCCAGCACTCCAGACGCCAGTGTTAAAGGAGAAGCTGGGAATTGTTTGACGGAGAAGCTGACAACCCCTATCTCATCCAGGCCAGCAAGGTTAACATCACAGGCACAGGGCACGTGGACAGCATGTGCCCCGAAGCCACGGCACGCACTGAACCCCGTGGCCTTCCTCCCAAACACACAACCCCAGTCTGAGCCTGAGGAAGAAAAAAAAAATCCCAATTAAGGGACATTCCACAAAAGAACTGCATAGTCCTCCGCAAAACAGCACGAAGCGGGAGACAGGGCTCCAGGCCGAGAGGCTGCGCGTGCCAAGACGGCAGGGACGAGGGGCCAGAGCACCATGAGAAGGCCAGTGAGGCGGTGGGTCAGGAGTTGGGGGTGCGCAGGGATCTGGAGATAGGTGGGCGCCACCGGCGGGACCCGCTGGGCGAGGGTGAGGAGGCCACCGGGAGGGGTGAGATGGACCGGGCCGGGCAGCGTGGAGGCGGCAGTGGCCCCGGGCTTGGAGAGCGTCAGGCAGGTCTGACTTGTGCGTGGGAACTGGCATGGACCGGCCAACGGCCGATGTGGGGATGAGGCACCACGCCTAGCTTTGTGACCTGCGCAGGTGTGTTGGCGGCAAAGTGACAGGAGCCCCAACAGAGGGCAGAGCGGGGGGTCCGGGGGCCAACACCACGCTCAGACTGAGTCTGCAGCCCGGGCCTCTCCCCCGCGCCCCGCTCGGCCCCGGCTCTGCTGCTCACGGTCCGGGAAACACAATACAATAAAAATGAAGCCCCGTCACGCCTTCTCCCCGAGCTCATGTCAAAAGCTCCATTTCCACCGCCAACGGGGCGTTCAGACGTTTTCACTGAAGTGCCATGTAAAAGCATCAGAAGTCATTAGACACCAGAGGCCGTACGTGGGCAGAAATAATTCCGGCCGAGTGTAAAAGGGAAAGGATTAAGTCTTGAGTGTGGAGGGTGATGTTTGCACACCGCGCCCAGAGCAGACGGGGGTGCAGCCAGAGACGGGGCTTTCTCTGCTGAGCCGCGGGAGTGGAGGGGGTGCGTGCGGGGCCCGGGGGCTTGGACTCCGGGTGGGAACCCAGCGCCCCACCGAATGACAGGCCTGAGGGGAGCGACAAGAAAGCTAAGCCAAATCCCCAGGCAAAGCCTCCGCAGCACACGCAGACCCCTCCTAGGGCTAAACGCACGAAACTAGTCATCTATTCACCTGACAGCCACGTGACCCTCGTCAGCTGGATCTCCGAGGGTTGGAAAGCTTTTATAACCCTTCACCACGCAGCACGACAACTCCAGAAACGCTCCCAGGGCTGAAGGCTGAGGGCCGGACGGCTGAGGAGGGGTGCGGGGCAGGGTCTGGAGAGATGAAGATCTCTCGAGCTGTACCCGGCCCCCTGCTGGGGCTCCTACAGCCGCACAGCCCCCCCCACCCCCACCCCGAGGAAGGCCTTCTTCTCGGTGAGCTGTGGAGGCAGCCGCTGGGATGGCTGGGACCCCGCTCCGGTCTTTAATGGGCAGCCCTTACTCTGCCCGAGGGTCCAGGAGTCCCCTGCCCAGCCGAGTGTGGTTATCCACCCAACGGAGTGGGAGCTCTTGGCCATGTGAGTGCGGGCACATTACACGCTCTCTCTGGGCCTCCGTTCCCTCCTCTGTCAAAAGGGACTCAGACAACTCCTTATTTAATGAGTATGCAAGGGGGTGACTTGAAATAGAGCCCGGGAGAGGACATGCCAGCAAAACCTGTCAGCCACCATCCGTCCATCCACCCACCATCCATCCATCCATCCATCCATGGAGCTTGATCTGTTGCTGATGTGCTCTAAGGGAAGTGAGAGCTGAACCCCTCCTCCCCGCCCAAAGCAATAGCTCAGAGGTGAGGGGGGTGGGGCTGCTGGTATGGACCACCGTCCTCACACACAGCTTACTTAGACAAAATCAGGAAGCTTCCATAATGTAAACCTACATGGGCTATAAATTCCGTGCAAGCAAGTACTGGCTGTCCTGTTATCCAGCCCCTGGCGCTGTAACTGGCCCAAAGAAAGAGGATCATCTACATCTGTTCAAATCAAAGTGAATTGTGCATCAAATTACAGTGGTACAAGATCCTCTATTAGCCACAGCACAGAAGAGAAACTCTTTGTATGCACGAGCACATCAGAGAACATTACTGAGAAAGTAAAGACAGTCTATAGATGGAAGAAAATATTTGAAAATCATATACCTGTAAGGGTTTAACATCCAGAATATACAAAGACTTCCTACAATTCAACAACAAAAAAGCAAACCACCCATTAAAAACAAAACAGGCAAGGGAACCGAATAGGTAAAGACTATATACCAATAGCCAATGAACAGATGCACCCATCATTAGTCATTAGGTCACTGCAAATCAAACAACGGGACAGCATTTCACACCTACTAGGACGGCTGCAGTTAAAAAAAAAAAAAAGAGGCAAGATAACAAGTGTTGGAGAGGAAGTAGAGAAGCTGGGACTCCCTGGCGCACGGCCGGTGGGAATGTGGCATGGTATAGCCCCTGAGGAAAACAGTTAGGGGTTCCTCAAAAAGCTAAAGACATGATCCAGCTTATCTCCTTCTAGGTGAACATCCAAAGGACTGAAAATGGGGACACACACCGGAACTTGCATGCAAATGTTCACAGCAGCACCATTCACAAACCCCTAAGGCGTGCAAATAATTCAAGTGTCCGTGACGGACAGAACAGACGGGTACACAAGTTGTGGTGTTTCCCTGCAAGGGAACATTATGAGTCTGACACCCGCTAGGACGTGGATCAACCTTGAAATGCACGGGAAGTGTCATATACCAGCCCCCGAAGGACACATAGGGCGCGAGACGGGGGAGGAGATGAGCAGCTGGGCGGGGGGAGGCGGGACCCACTGCGGAACAAGTGCTCCGTTTCTGTTTGGGATGATAAAGGCAAGTTTTAGAAATGCTGGTGACGCTTGCACAACACCGTGAAGGTAACGGGTGCCCATATACCCTTACGACGATTGAAATGTTGTATATATTGAACATCCATTTAAAAGAACAAAAGCCAAACAAAATAACCCAAATGCAATTCCCTTACCTCCTCCCCCACGACTCTGGAAATAAACAACAAACCTGTTTTTTCCTGTTCCAAAAATCACGCCCCCTCTCTTCAGGCTTCTCTGACCCCCAGCCCTACATCCGATGTGTGGGACACTCCTGCCAGCTCCGTGAGCAGCACACACGCAGAGCCCGACCCCCTCCCCCAACCCACGTCCTCAGCACCTGATCCATCCATCCATCCATCCAACCATCCATCCATCCAACCATCCATCCATCCATCCATCCAACCATCCATCCATCCAACCATCCATCCACCCTGGCTCAGGGTATCCTTCACACCTGCTGTTCCTGCTCCCAGAATGCCCTTCCCCCACCTCCTTCAGGTAGGCAGGTGTTCCCATGTGTTCATCAATGAGGGCATCCCCGGAGCCCTGTTTATCCTCCCACTCACCCCCACCCCCGCCCTGCGGCCGCCCTCTACTGCCCCCTCATTCGGCTCCTCCCTGCTCTCCCTGTCTTCGTGGAACTTCTTGCCAGCGAGCACATTGGGTATTTCTCCTCCATGGTCAAGAAAGCTTCACCAGGGCCGTGCCTTCCTCTGTTGTCCCCAAGCCCCCAGGATGCGGGCCGGGCACCCGGGAAGCGCTTTGCAACTGTTGTCTGAGCAGGGGAGCGCAAGCTGCAGGAGACAACTTCCCCTTCCCTCCTGGCCGCCTGGGATCCGCACCCTGCCTCTGGCCCAGAGCTGCCGTTTGACCTTCAACAGTATCTCCATGCCTCAGTTTCCTCATCTGTAATTGCGTCCAGTGCACGGAGGGAGTGACGCAGCAAAGGTACCATAACAGGGTTTCACGTACCACGCACGCAAGGGATCTGTCCGGGAACTTGGCTATCTGCCCTCCCCCCTGCTTTCCCTTCCTGCTTCTGTGCCCCGTGTGCCATCCATGTGGTCAGGCTCTCGGGACATCCCAGCAGGGTTCTGAGGTATGCCCAGAAGTGAGGGGGGCAGGCATGGTCCAGGGGAGGGGATGCTCACCCCCTCCTCTCCCCAACTCCACGTGCCCTTGTGGGAGGGGCTGATGAATAAACAGCTTATGAGTAAGTAATGAGGGAGCTGCTCAAGGAGGCAGCACGGGCCTCGATCGCCCCAGGGAAGCAAGAATGGGCTGGTCCCAAGACAAGTCACAGAACACCAGGTTCAACTTTGAACCTGGGTCGTATGGACCGGAGCTTGTAGTTAGGGTGACCACGGCGAGCGGGAGGGTGACCATGGACCAGTACTCGTGTGGAGCAGAGACACCAGGCGGAAAAGCTACCGGGTCAAGCGTCCTCACAACCACCCTCCAGATGCACAGATAAGGCCCAGAGCAGTTAAGGATGTCGGCCCTAGTCACACAGCGGCTGGCCGCACGGCCGGGGCTCGCGTTGGGCACTCACTGCAAGAGATCCCGGGTCAGACCAAGCGGGGTTCGCCTGCACGTGCCAACGGCAGCCTCTGGGTCTTCATGACCAAAAGAGCTAAAGCGTGGTGCGCTGCTGGGAGGGTCTGTCACAGTTTCTCGCATGCCCGCTGCGCTGGGACAAGGCACGCAGGGGCCAAGCTAGCAGTGGAGGTTGGGACACGGGTCCTAAGGTCTTACTCCTCTGAGCCCTGATGCCCGGAGCAGAGGAAGCAGGGAGACCCTCCCTCCACAGCCAGCCCCAGGGCAGGAGAGGGGTGCAGAGTCGACCTGACCATCGCTGTGCCTCAGAGCTGACCCATCAGGGCTCCCCCCGAACCTCCCAGCTGAGATACGGCCCATCTCCCCACCTAAAGACTATGAAGACCAAAGACCAGGCCCTCGGCAAGCACCTGCTTGTGGGTGATTCTGCCTGTGACAGGGTGAGGGACAGCCAAGGCCTCACAGGAGCGGCTCTCGGCTTGGAACCAGCAAGTACCGACTGTACGGACTCAGTTTCTCTGTCTGTACAATGGGGATGATTCCGCTCCCACCTTACAGGGTTGGATGAAGGAGTGAGTGTGCGCAGGGCTGAATTCTGTGCCCAGGTGGAGGCGAGAGCTCGGTGAGGAGTCCAGGGCTCCCGAAACCGGCTGCGCACAGAACAGGCCAAGTCCACCTGGGAGCTCGCGGAGGCCGCGGGAGACAGCAGGCCAGCCTGGCCAGGAACCCCCATCCCCCTCCTGCACCCTGCTCTGGCCAGCAGGGCCCCTCTCTCTTCCTCCTGAGCCCTTAATTTGAGGAGTACGCAGTGTCACTTCTAGAAAGAAGCCAAACTGGGCTGTTTCAGAAGCAGACGTCACAGTAAGTTTCTCCATGGGAATCCAGAGAGAAAGAAAGGAAAAGGGGCTGCTGCGCGGGGCTGGGGGAGGAGAGGCCAGGGAAGGAGTAAGAAGGAAAGCTTCCCATGCTATAGTTAGCAGCTCCCAGTTGCGAGGGGCAGTCTGATTGTAGGGTGCGCTATCCCACCGAGGGCGCTCCCGAGGGTGGGGCTCAGCCCCGCAGCCGCGGCCACTGTCCCACTGGCTCCCGGCTTTATTCAATAACCTCTGAACTGGGAGGGAAGATCATCCAGGAAACACTGCTTGGGTCATTTATTTTAGAATTATTGGTATAAAAATATCCAGGGTCGTGATTTATGCGCAGGGAGGGGCCCAGGAAGTCAGGGGCTCCCCCTCCCAACTCCAGTCAGACCTCATTAGTCTCCCCCCTCTCCAGGGTCCCCCCCGCAGTCCCCCCGCAGTTTCCATGATGACTTCAAGTCATAGGAGTTACTTTATATCGCAAATAAATCTCCAAAATAGCACGGAAATATTATGTGTATTAATAGCGCCTGTAAAAACATCCGAAAAGCTTCCATCCGCCGGGGCGCGGACGCCGCACGGCTGGGAGATGCTCTCCCGGGACTGGGGACGCGCGGCCGGCCTGGCAGATGCCCGCCCCCAGCCCGGCCCGGCCCCCGGTGGTCCGTCTGCCGTCTGTTTGTCCGTGGCTGACCCCAGTGACCTGCCGCCGCCGCCCGCGGCCCCCCCCCCCCCCCGCCCCTCACCAGGGAGCAGCAAGGGGCCGGCCCCGCCACCGGACACCGGGGTCCCCGTCTCCTCCTGCCCCTCGTGCGCCGCTCTGTCCCGGGGAAGCGGCTGTCCCTGGGCGTCCCGACGCCAACGCCGCCCGCCGCGCTCAGGGTCCCTCGCCCCGCCCCCCGCCGCTGCCCCCGGATACTCACGGGCTGCGGGGGCTTCCTTGGGGGACAGCCCCTCGAGGTCGATGTCGCCCTCCAGCATGGCGCGGCTGAGCTGCCCGGTTCCGGTGCGCCCCGGACGCGTGGCGTCCAGGAGAGGCGGCGACAAAGTCACCTCCTGAGGTCTTCGGCGGCTCCGAGGGCCGGGGGTCGAGCCCAGCTCGGGAGGGGACCGTCCCCCTCCTCCTCCCAGACGCAGGACGCGAAGCCGCGCGCGCCGGAGCCCAACTTGGCCGCCCTCGCGCACGGCCGCCGCGCCGCTCCTCCCCCTGGGCTTTTTGGGCTGGGGGTCCCGCCGCCCTCCCCGCCCCCGGGGCTACCTGCGGACGCCGCCCTCGCCCCGCCCCGCGCGCAGCGCGACGCCCCGGCCGCCACCCGGATACCGCGCGCGGGCGCGGGACGCTGGAGAAGAGCCGCGGCGCTCGGCCCGCGGGCCCGGCCCGCCCCCGGCCTCCGGCTCCACCGACCGCGTCTCCACCCGCCCGGACCGTCGTTATCAGTCCGGGCGGCCAGTGGGGCCCCAGGGGGCCGTGCGCGGCGCCCCCAGCCAGGGCCCCAGGGAAGGGGTGCTGGCGGGGTGGGGGTGGGGGGCAGAGACCCAGCCCCGGGAGAAAGACGGCACTGCCTGCGCAGATGCGTGGGTGGCCCGGGTTCAGCCTCAGTGGAGGGTACTCGGCCCCCTCCCCAGGCGGCGGGACCCTCATTCATCACTGTGGCCCAGGAGGAGGCCCAGGAGGAGGCAAGCCCAGGGATGGGAAGGAGATACGGAGGTTGCAGGGCAAGTGCCTGGCCTGAGCTTGAACCCCCAGCCTGTGCAGAACTTGGGTATCTGGGTAAAGTGTGAATTGTCCCCGGTCGGGCGCCGGCGCTTTGAGGACTGTAGTTAAGCAAGGCGAAGAGAACTTGGGTGGGGGCTCTGACCCACACCCCCGGGCCGGATGAGGGCTGCAGGGGTGGGGAGCGCAGGTGTCCCTCTGCAGCCCTGCTTGTGTTTAGGATGCAAGGTCTGCGATTCAGCGCCCGCCCAGACGGCAGAGATGCAGGCGCTGTGGAGAGCTGTGAGAGTTGCAGGCTCGGCGCCTCCTGCAGCCACCAGCGCACACCCCTGACACCCCGGGGTAAACACAGTAAACTCTGGGGCAGAGCTGGCCTAGAGCAACGGCGAAAGCCGCTCCCTGACCACGGCATGGGTGGTGCAGGATGAGGGCAGCCTGGCCTTTTGGAAGGTCGGCCCACACTCTGCACCCTGAGGAGGAGCTAGGCTCCTGCCTGGTCCAGAACTGCAGACCACCTGCCACGTGACAGTCCACAAGCCACTGGGCTGTAGCTGGCCTCAGATGGAGACAGACCCAGCACCCCCTCCCCCCGGGGGCCTGACTTTGTTCACAGGCAAGGAATCTATGCATCCTTTTTTTTTTTTCCTTAAAGATTTTTTGTTTTTAATTTGACAGACAAGTGGGCAGAGAGGCAGGCAGAAACAGAGAGAGGAGGAAGCAGGCTCCCTGCTAAGCAGAGAGCCCGAAGCACGGCTCAATCCCAAGACCCCGGGATCATGACCCGAGCCAAAGGCCGAGGCCTTAACCCACTGAGCCACCTGCTTCCCCTTCTCTCTCTGTCTGCCTCTCTGCCTACTTGTGATCTCTCTCTCTGTCAAATAAATGAATCTATGCATCCTTGAGGATGGCCTGCCCTCCCTGAACCCCACAGGCCTGCCCTGGGGGGAAATGCTCACTGGTAGTAGCCACAAAACTGAAAAGAAATGTGTCCCACCCCACATTCTTCGCTGCTCCCCCTACCCAGAGCCTTAAGCACAGAGTGGAGAGTCAAGCCTTCCCCCCCAGGCTGGGAGGGAGGAGGGTCACCTGCCGTGGTCTTTAGTATTTATCGCGTTTGCAGTCTGCACTCAGGAGCTGGGAGCCCAGGCCCCAGGTGGGATTTGAAGGCTCATCCCATGAGGAGTTTCCAGAAAGCTCCAAAAGGTGTGGGCTGGATACCCCGGATGCCTGTCCCTGGGGGGCGGGGGAGGGTGGATGGCTGTCAAGTACAGTGGGGGGCCCTGGCTGGGGCCACAGGGACGTCGCAGAGCGTTTGCCTCTGGCCCAAACCACCACCGTGCAGGAGCAGAGATAAAGACTCATTTTTCTTGGAAGAGTCTGATGGCCAGTGTGGTACATACCACCAGCCCAGTTGTATAAATACACAGAGAAAATGTTAGAGTGCTAACCCCTGGAACCATGAACTATAAACCAAAAAAGCTCAGGGGGGAAAAATGTAAATAGGTACCAGAGCTATTTTTAGGCATCATTGTTTACCTTTCTGGGGGGGGGAAGGGCTGGCCTATTGTATATTTAGCCAACGTTCAAATGCACATTATTTAATGCCTTATTATTAGCAGAAATATGTTAAACAGCCATTAATAGATGTTGATTCATTCCAGCTCAAGCTATTTTTCTTCTTTTCATCCGCTTGGCTCCGGTTAAGCTGTGCTCTGATGTGAAACCCTTCGGCCGACTCCAGCATATGCAGGAAAGCCGGCCGGAGCTCCAGACTGTTTAAAACGATGTTTGATCCAATCCAGTTGAAAAAGATATTTTAGTAAATACCTGAACTCACTCACTTCTGCAAAGATTGGCTTCGGCTGTGAGGTTGGTAAACGGTGCAGTGCCAGGACGACGGCAGGCTGGGGAGAAGGGGGGGCTCTCGCGGGGTCTGAATGGGCAGAGAGTGCCCCGGGAGGAGGGGCCCCAAGGGCTCCCCCGGCCCATTTTGCGGGAGCCCATTTTGCGGGAGCCCCGGCAGTCAGGCGCATCCTGCCTGCATTGGGAAGATGTTTACATCAAAAGCAGAGCCGGACAAGTGGACTGGCGTGGGGAGGTGGCACGCCTCCGGCACAGCCATCATTATAGGGTACGGGCATAATCACGCCACGCCATGCTTGTAATTATGGGACATGGTTTCCCTTTTCGGCGGTGACGGGGGGAGGGCAGTGGAGGAGGCAGCTCCCGGTGAGGCCGGGGCCAGTGCTCCTGCCCTGGGGTTGGCCCAGGTTTAAAATAGGCTTTGCAGGGTGAGGCCCAGCCCACTGGGACAGGCTCAGTCTCCCCGATGCCTGGGCCTTATCACACGGGAGGGCCGTACTAGAGACTCTGGGGCCTCCTCGGAGACGCTGGACAAGCCCACGGCTGAGGCCAGCAGCACTTGGGGTCTCCACAGCTCCCAAACGCTGCTCAGGAGCAGTCCAGAGGCCAGAGCTCACTTGACCGGCTGAGTGTCACTGCGCCTAAAGCCACCCGCTCTGCAGAGCTCCGTGTATCCCCCGCAGTTCCCCAGGAGGACCCTTGGAGAAGCCAGGAGATGCCCGAAGGCCACGTAAATTCTGTCCCCACTGTCCTCCATCCGCTGAATACAGACACGGTCATGGTCGTTCCAACAGTGGCTTCTTGTGATCTCAGGAGGTCTGTTCTCGGTTCAGCCGGGGGCTTGCAGCACCTGCTGTGGGTAGGGCCCCGACTCAGGGTTGGCGGAGGGTGGGGTGTACGATGAGGAAGGGAGGGCCTGGCCCCAGAGCTGGTGTGCTGTCGGAAGGGACACGCCTGGGGCCTCGCAGTGGGTCACAAAGGGACCCCAGGCTTGGACAGTTGCTTCTTGGAACCTCAGTCTGTGTCTCTACAGGAAGGACCTTGGCAGAGGCTGCTCCTTTGAGAGGTTTTGCGAAGCTTAAAAGAGGATCCAGCTTCCAGCCCAGAACCTGGTGAGTTGTAAGGGCTGGTTTGGCGGGGTGCTGCTGTCTCTGTCATGCGGGGGTCACAAAGGCAGGACCACGTGGTGGAAGTCGCTCCCAACAGAGCTGGGGGCTGGCGGTGGCTCCTGACCTGCAGGCCAACGGGGGGGGGGGTGGCTTTCTTTGGATGGAGGGGGGCTTTAGGGCAGAGGCCAGGAGGAGATGCAGAGCTGGGGCAGCGGGAGGAAGCAGACTGGCCTAGCAGGTGGGGGCATCCGGTGAGTGACAAGGCAGAAGGTGTGGCCAGATCAGACCAGGGCTCTGGGGGGCTGCCCTTGGCAGGACAGGGTGAGGCTTTTGATAAGATAAGAAGAAAAAACACAATGGGATGAAGTGAAATCCACATGACATGAAATGAACCACTTCAAAGTGGACAGTTTGGTACATTCTTGATGTGCGACCTTCGCCACTGTCTGGTTCCAGAACATTCTGTCCCTCCCGGTAGAGCCCCACACCCCGTGGCTGCCCTCCCCACTGTGCTCCCCAGCCTCAGCCACGGCTGCTCCCGGTCGCCGTGGATGGCCCTGACCTGGACATTCCGCATCCCTGTGGTCACTGCTCCTCACACTGTTTCTTTTTTCTTAACGGTGTTCACACATGATTTCTTTTTCGTCATTTTCTCGAGGTTCATCCGTGTTATATATCAGAATGTCGCTTCGTTCCGTGATTGAGTGGTATTCCGTGGTATGCCTTTGTCACATTTTTGGACCCATGTGCCCACTGATGGGCATTGGGGCTGCTTCTAAGAGGGTCCCATTAAAGCCCCATTAAAGCCAAGGCTCCCGGGCAAGGCTGAGCGGTGCAGACAGCCCAGCTGGACACCCTTTGGCTCCGCATGGCAGACACAGGGGGTCGGCCTCCTGAGGGCGTCTGTCTCCATGGGCTTAGCCAGCAGAGGGGCCCCCAGACCCAGCGAGCCACCCGCCCGCGCTCGCCTCGGGAGTCTGTCTATTTATGAAGCACTAAGACAGCACTTACTGGGTGCCGGGCCCCGTTCCAAATGCTTGATAAGTATCAGCTCCCTGTGGCCCCTTCCGCTCCATCCCCCCTTCCAGAGGAGGAGCCCGGAGCTCAGAGCGCGGCAGGCACAGAGGTGTGACTGTGGGCCGAGGACTCGAACCCAGACAGCCTGGTCCGGAGCCCGGAGCCCGCAGCCCGGAGCCCGTGCCGAGCCCTGGGCTCTCGGCTGGAAACCCCGCGTTGCCCAGCCCTTGGCCATCCCACCCCACGCCCCATTTTGTGCCTGACCCGGGATCTTCCTTCCTATTTTCTTCAACCCAGCTCGCTTCTCAATAACCTTTTCATTTTCATGCACAGGATATGAAAGGCACCATCAGCCACGTCAGAGCACAGAGTTCCGTGGCGTTAAGTGCACGCACACTGTTGTGTGGCTGTCACCACCGTCCGCCTCCAGAACTTTCCATGATCCCAAGCCAAACCCCGGAGGGGACGGCAGGCCTCCTGGTACCAAGCTGAGACTTGCCTGGGGCGTACTCCAAGTGACCAAGAGAGACCAAGAAGACTGAGCTGTGTCCACACCGGGCGCCGTAGGGCCCCGCGGCCCGAGTCCCTGTGCCGCCTAGAACTGGTTCCCTTTGCACCGAAAGTAGGTTTGCGGCACACCCGTGATGGGGGGCCGCATCCAGGGAGATGCCAGAAATAGCGGCCTCCTCTGTGCAGGACGGCGAGGTTCTGTGAGCCTCGCTGTGGCTGGAGAAACAGCCATAGGCACGGAGCTCTTGGGTACCACGGCCACGCGGGCCTCCCGTCTGCTGTTTGACATCTGTGCTGCCTCAACCATAGGGGGCATGGGTTCTCGTCCCCGCTGACTGCAGAGGAAGCGGAGACCGGGGCCCAGAGACCCACGCACCCGAATCCACACAGCTGCCCAGTGGATTCTAGAACCTTCTAGTCGACTCCAGAATGCTTTCTGCCGCACCATGCCAACTCTCTGTTTGGACTCAACACGTTACCACAGGACAATAAGGCTATGGAAACAATAGAAAAACATTCTATTTAGGCCCTTTAATGCGCTGTGTCCGAAATCCAGCTGGGGCTCCTTGGCCTGTCCTCAACCTTCCGCCTGTTTGTTTGTTTGTGGGATGAGGTGGGCGGAGGGCCCGAGGGAGATGCTCCCGCCGACAGCCTTCCAGGTATGACTAACATCCTGCGGCCTGTTTACCCGCAGAGGCCGCTCCTGTCGCTCGAGTTTTGGGAATTAAACAGATTCCAATTAATGGTGCAAATATTTACGCTCAATGCCTCATCAAAGAACACACAGCCTGGGTTTTTTGGGGTTTTTTTCAGAGTAAATGACACCAGTGCCAAGGCTCTTGGCCATAAACCAGAGGCGAGATTATGGGTTCCGGTTATGTTTTTAAGTGGTTCAAAGATGGTAGATTTATATAGAAAGTCCCTTTGTAATTCAGCACATCTGGTGGTTTCTTTCCCCCCAAAAGGTCAAAGGCGAGCTGCCTTCCCTCCGTGGAGATGACCAGACGTCGATGACAAAACGCTTCTGGACAGGAAGATGGCTTCACCTGGAGTGTGGTGTTAAGACAGAACAGTCTAGAAGTCGGTCTGCCATCCCTCGGGAAGTCTGCTTGTTAAGGCTGGTGTGCTTTGCCCACAAAAACTTGAGACACTGTCATCTGATCGGGGTGCCTGCCTGGCACAAAGGCCCATCAGACGGCCCGGAAGGTGAGCCCTCCTAAGAACGGACGGGAGGCCTCGGGGTCCTTGTGGGGTTTTGCCCAGGAGAGCAGTTTTGTCTCCAGGCCTCGCCCTGTTCTTCAGTGTGGGTTGGAGGATCGGGATTCCCAGGGAAAGAAAACACCAGGTCTAGCTGTCCTTGGGGACCCCCACCTGCGCCGCCGTCCCTCCGGCGGCTCCTAGCCGGGCTCCTTGAGCCTCCCTTGGCGAGGTTCCCTTCCCCCTCGGCCACAGTATGCAAGTGACAGGCACTGTGAGAGGAGAGAGCTCACAAAACCTCTTCTCCCCCGGCTCCCGAGATAAGGCTTTCCCAGACCCTGGGAGGGAATCTGAGAAGGAAAAGTCCAGCTCAGTTATCTCCACAGGGCTCAGAGCCGGGAGGACCTGCTGCCCGCGGTGCCCGGGGCTGTGGGGCCCACAAAGCCACGTCTCAGGGGACAGGCCTGACCAGGAGTCCCTGAAAGGCTTCCAGTGTCCCTGAAAAGATGAGGGTAAGTGCATGTCCCCAGGCCACCTTCTGCTTTTAAAGTCTCCGAATGCAGCCTCAGGGCTCAGGGCTGGGCCAGTGGGGAGGATGGGCTGGCCTGCTGCTCCGGTGCACCCGGGTTGCAGAGTGTAACCCTGCCGCCCCCTTGCTCGTCTCTGGTGTGTGCGTCCTTCTGCCTAAGGCCCAGGCGGCCTTGCAGGGCCCGCGCACTGGGCTCTCGGCGCTGGGCCCGGGCGGATTCTGCAGGACCAGGCCCTCTTGGGCACGGCTCAGCCTTCGCCGCGCTCACTGTTCCTGCGGTGTTGGCGCGTATGCCAGGCAGGACTCTGAGATCATCCCCTGCTCCGGGGGCCGCTGGCAGGTCAGCTGGTGCCCAAGCCCTCCTGGGCTCTTCAACCCGAAGGATTTAATTGCATTGTGAGGGAGCTGGGTGCTGCCTTCCCACTCTGGGCAATGGCTCTGCCCAGACCCGGAGAAGCAGGGGAGAGTGGGCTACAGATGGGGCTCACACGACAGACGCTCGGTGTCCCCCGGTCCTGGAGGCCGATGTCCGAGATGCAGGTGCGGCAGGGCGGGTCCTCTGAGCCCTCCCCCGTCACGTGTGGACGGCCGTGCTCCCCGTGTCCTCGTGTCCCTCTGTGCCTGTCTGCGTCCTGATGCCCTCTTCTTCAAGGACCCCGTCACACCGGTCAGGGCCACCCCGGAGACCCTGTCTCAGCTCGATCCCCTCTGTGAAGGCCCCAGCTCCAGATTCAGCCACATTCTCAGGTGCTGGGGGTCGGGACTCTCGACATAGGACTTCGGGGCACGATTTAGGCCCTACCAGGTGTAACGAAAGGACGGTTCCCAGAGGCTCGGGTCAGGGCGGGGGTCAACAGGAGGCGAGGAGACGCCCCCAAGCTAGCACCGGGGGAGGCCGGGCCGGAGGAGAGGGCTGCGGCCTTCGGAGTGGGAGCCTCCACTTGCAGGAGAGGCCAGAGGGACAGACAGCCAGTCCTCTGTTCTGACGGCCAAGTAGGTGACAAGCAGACACATAAAGGGCCTCTCCCCCTTCCCAGCCCTTCTCCCAGGGCACGAGCGGAGCGGAGGGCGAGGGCGCCGGGGCCGGATAGCGGGGCTCAGGCCGCACCGCGGATGGGGCTTTGACTTGGGCCACGCGGACGGCTTGATTCACCAAACACAGCAGGACAAACTAAAACAAACACATCGATCGCACGCGGTGCTCCTGCCAGCCAGGAGGTTTCCCGCGGACGGCTGTGCCGCGCAAGTCGCCCAGCTGGTGCACAGCCCCCAGCAGCTCGCGGGGAAGGACCCGGAGCCCATCTGGAGCAGGCGTCCGGGAGAGCGTGTGGCCCTGGGCGGGTGTCCCGCAGTGGCCACAGGCACGAGGAAGCCCCGAAAGACGGGCGTGCACGCTCCCAGCGACTGGAGCGGGGACTGTCCTTCCGGGCCCCCCAGGACCCAGGAGCCTCTGGGCTGAAGGAGCCCGAGTGGCCCGAGAGGGAGGTCCGGGGGCCTGCCCTGGGGGTCTGGCTCAGTCCCTTCCTCTTGGGGTCCTCGTTTCTACAGAAAGACACCAGCTTCTGACCCCCCCAGCTTCCCAGACTGTGAGAGCCCGTGGGCCCCAGAGGAGGTCTTCCTGAGTCTCCTTAGGGATGGTGGGTGAGCTTTGGTCACTTTGGGGAAGGGCTGCCCGGCACTAACTCCCTTTCCCACTCGGGGACCCCCTGGGTGTGATGCGGGGGGATACGGAGCCCCTCTCCTGTAAGGGGGTGGCCAGCCCTCCAGCTTCGGCTCCCTGGTGGCGGGGGTCGAGGTCACATGACTCCGGTGTGGCCGCTCAGACCTGCCCACGAGCGCCAGGCCTGGCTCCGGAGACGCCACGGGGAGGACTGCCTCGGGCCGCGGGCGCGGCCGGGGCTGTGGCAGCCGGGGCCGTGGCAGGGAATCTTGCGAGGACAGTGCGGAGTGGGGGCAGCCGGGGCCGTGGCAGGGAATCTTGCGAGGACAGTGCGGAGTGGTGCTCTTCCCTTCATTCCCGCCGCTCACGGGGCCGTCCGTCATGTTCTTTTCCAGACAACCACGGTGGACTGCTGTTGCTCGCAGCCAGGGGCCCAGAACCCCGGAAAGTGACATCTGCCCTCGGGCCCCGAAGCCCGCTGGTCTCAGGCATCTACCTTCTGAGCCACTGGCGTGGTCGTATTTTGTGGATGGTCTGAAAGGGGCTGCGGTTCCCGTTTCCTTTTAGGACTGGCTGCTGCGGGTCTCGGGGACAACTTGGGGCAGTGCCTGGAGCAGGCGGTTAGGGCGATGGGCCACGCGCAGTTGAGCCCCACGTTCTCCGATCGGGTGCAGGGCCAAGTGCTTGGGGCGGGGGGTCCCGTGGGCTAAGAGCCTGCTGACTCGCACCCCCTGCCCCTGCCCTCTGCCAGCTCGGTGACCTTGGGCAAGCGTGCTTCTCCTCTGTCTCCGTGTGTCTGATGGAGGTCCGTGTGGTGCCCGCCCCCACACTGTGGTGCAGAGCGGGTGAGCAGGACGGGGTAGGACACTCCGTGTCTGGCCCACAGCGGCCCTTCCGCACGTGCCCTATTTCCAGAACCTTATTGTCCCTGGGCCTCCTTGTTTGTACAAACTCCTAAATCATTGTGTTTCTTGTGGAAGTTTTAAAATCTCAGCAAACCACACGGGGCGCCTGGGTGGGGAGGGCGCAGTCCGACTCTCGGTTTCAGCTCTGGTCGTGATCTCAGGGTCATGAGATCGAGCCCCACCTCGGGCTCTGCACTCCGTGGGGCGTCCGCTTGAGACTCTCCGTCCTTCTGCGCCCCTCCCCGCTCTCTTGCGTGCTCCCCCACCCCCTTCTAAAATAAATACATCGATCTTAAAAAAAAAAAAATCTCAATAAGCTAACTTAAAACCATTTTAGAACAAGGGGCGATCCAGAAAACAGACGCTCCAGTAAGAACATGTGGGCCGACGTCTTACGCCCCCCGGGAACGTCTCCCCAGAGCTGCCAGACCAGGGAATTAAAAGTATTTTTTATCTTTAACAGAATCTTCAAGGACCCATAGAAAATACTTAGAAAAGTGGCGGACTTCAGGCAATAAATATTTATCGAGCGGCTCCTTGGCATGGGTTCAGGTGCTGAGGGCACAGGGCCTTAGAAAAATCTCTGCCACAAAGGAGAAGATCTTTGTACGCAGGAGAAGGAGGAAAGGCAGCGATATCATGTTGGTGAGCGGGGGCTTTTGAGGAAAAAGGACGCAGCCTGCAGGGACAGAGAGCAAGCCGCCACAGACGGGGGTTACGAAGGGACATGTGCCCGTGGGCCTGAGGGCGGGAAGGCGGGGTGCTGTGCAGCCATCAGGGGAGGACCGTCCTGGGCCCAGGGGACAGCCGTGCAAAGGCCCTGAGGGCAGCCGGCTGCTACTTCTGCAACAAGGTTAATGCTCTCAGAAACGCTGAGGAAGAGCAGGGAATCCTCTCGGATTTACGAACCCCGTCCCGAGGCAGGATCCCAGGTCAGTGTTGATACGGCGTGTTTGCACAGAAATATCTTATCACGATGCAGTGTGAAAGCGACAAGTGGCAGTCGTCAGGAATGGTTTTACGGCTCTGGGAAGATGACACACGTCATGTTAATCTCAGGGTTTCACAGCTTGCACAGGCAGTGAAGGCGGGGATCACGGGCCGTTCGCCTGGTGACTGGATGTGTCGTGCACTCACAGCGCGCCGCGTCCTGCCGGGGCCACGGGGTATGTCCCCGCATGTCCCCCCACCCGCTCAGCGCGATGGCCCACTCTGCCCGCAGTAGACCAGGATGGCGTGGCACGAGCGGGCCAGCCCCCCAGTGGTTTCCCTCCGCTTGCCTTCCCCTGTCTTTTCCAGGGAGCCACTTACACCCCCAGCCGAGCTCACGGGGACCAACAGCCCATCCTACAGATGAGAGACCGAGGCTCTGAGGGAGGAGGGGGCAGAACTAAGTCCCTGGCCAGGACGAGGGCTGGGGAACCTCTGGAACCCATGCCACAGAGCCCTGGTTGTCCCCCAGTATTCACTTTTTGCCTTTCTCTTAAAAGAACTAATTTTTAGCTGTCCTGTAACCTCCCGAACAAAGCCAGCATGTCCCAGCTTCCTTTGCCGCTCATGGCAGCCATGGAACTAGGTTCAGGCCAGTGAGGATGAATGAAAGCTTATGGAGAACTTTCATGGGAGGACAGCGCCTTTCTATGTCTTCTCTCTCTCTAGTGCTGGAATGCAGACTTGATGGCTTGAGCTAAAGCAGCCATTTTGGGGCACGAGGAGGATGCCTTTACTGAGCACAACGGAGCAGCCTCAGAGAAGGACTGTGGGTCTCTGTTGACTTCACGAAGCCCCCTACCAGTCCTGGGATCCTGACAGTCCTACATCTGGACTTGCCTTAGTGAGAGAAAGTCACTCTCCCATTTTTAAAGATAACTTTTCTGTCCCTTGCTGCAGAACCAACAGAGGCCTTCCCTTCACGGTGGCTGTTTATGCAAGTCCCTCATCATGACAGAGATGAAGAAAGAGCCCCAGAGAGAGGGGCGTGATCTGTCCAAGGTCACTGAGCTCCACTTACATAAGCATTTCATTTCAAAGCTGCCTAAAATAATTGCTAAAGCAAATAGCCCTCGCCTTCCGAGGGCCAGCCAAGACTGTAGCCCAGCGAGTTCACAGGAGGTCTGATCGATGAGACTGGGCATGCTTTGAAGGCCTTTGCCACCCTCCACTGTGGCTGCTGTCAGCCCAGCTCTCTGCCTGCCCCTCGGGCAGAACCAGGTTCCTTGACCCAACTCTGAGAAATCGCTCCCTCCCAGTCAGGCTCTGGGATAGCTCTGATGTGTGACGTCCCCCGGGCCAGGTTCCCCTCTGCAGAGAGAAGCCCCCACAGGACATCCCCCACGCAACGGCTCCTCCTCCTGGTTGTCTGCATTTCCTGTTGCCAGAGCCTTTTTCGAGACCCCGAAACCATGGCAGCACCCCCCACCAAGCTGCTTCTGATGGTGATTCTGAGTCTCCCTTTGGGGACCCTTCCTCTGACTGATGAGGGGGTGACCCAGCTCATTGCGGCCACCTTCTCGCTGTTGGGTCTCCCAAAACTCCAAGCTGCCTCTTCCACCTTGTCCTGAGATCTTAAGTGGCATTTCATGGCTTCTCTTGGTGACAGAGGGACGATTTCTCAGTAGAGTCAGATACTTAGGATGTTTGTCTGTCGACAAAATAGGGGCCGTAGCCAGAGGGAGGCCCTTCCCAGACACAACATCAGACGCTGAGCCTCACCACGGAAAAGGCTGCCCTGTGTCCCCTGTCCTTCCAGTTCTCTGGGGGTGGGGGGGGTCCAGGCTCATTTTCCAGAAGAGGAAGTCGGGAGCTGAAAGGTTGACCACCCCAGGCCACACCTGCCAGGCAGACCCGGCCCTGGGATCAAGCCCCGGCCGCAGACCACACCCCACAGCCCCCCGACCACCTTTCGCAGCCTCCACCCTTGGAGAAAGTCTCCACACTCGGCCCTGGAAAGGGAACCACAGGACTCTGGGCACTTCTGGAGAAGGGGAGTGTCCTCTCACTGACGGCCCCGCACCCCTGCGCCTGGTCAGGGCCCGCCCGTCCCCCAGAGTCCTGCGGCTGCTCCACGTCCCGCAGAGGAGCAGGAGTCCCCTCAGCCAGGAGCTGTTTCAGGCAGCCTCTCCATCCTGCCTCCAGCTTCTTAATGGCTGAAGCATTCACTCCACGATTCCCGGAATTCCTAGACCGGAACCTGCCTCCTCTTTGAGCATCGGGCCAGCCCTCCCCCGGGGCGCCCGCCTCCCTGACCGCAGAGCAGAGTCACCGCGGCTGCGGCATGGCCGTCCGGGGACTACCTCGTGGGAAACGGGTCCTCGGACCGTCTCAGCGTGGGGGTCGCCAACACTTGGCAACTCCCTCTAGCTCTTCGAGGGCTTCTCGGGAAACGTCTGACGCCTGATTCACATGCCTCCTCTCTCTGCCGTGACTCTCCAGCACTCGGAGAACAAACCAAGAATAAAAATGAGTCCTTTCCCAGTGAATTCTCTCATTTTTGCAAATCTTCACTCTGTCTCCCTCTGCCCTGGAGATGAAGGGTCACTCCTGGGCTGGAGGGGGTGGTTCCGGCCTTGGCCAGGGCAGTCTGCGGGGAGAGAGCCCCCGATAGGCTCTGGCCTCGGATCCCTGAGGGGGAAGCACAGAGTGGGGGCCTTCAGAGCCCACCCTCTCTGCCCCCTGCTCCCGGCTGGAGTCCCCTCTGGGGAGCCAAGGAAGCTTCCTCCTCCGTTCAGTCACCCATCCATGCAGTGGAGATGCAGTGAAGCCATTCATTCATTCATTGATTCATTCATTCATTCGGGGACTAAGCACAGGACAGAGGGTGGGGCTGGTCAGACCGACCCAAGTCTTAGACTTGGTGGCTGAATTCCCATGAGACGACAGGTCAGCTCTGTCCCAGAAGGGCCCTCTGCCCTGCCCCTGTGTCCCCAGCTGGCCCCCGATGCCAGGAAGGGCCTCAGAGGCCCCCCTACCCCCCCCACCCCGTCAGGGTCTCCCTCTAAGAGTCTCAGACAGGACACTAATGGCCTAGGAATGTGGAGCTCACTGTACTCCCTCCCACTGACGGAGGGATGCGGGCCAGCCAGTGAGGGGGGTGTTTTGGGGAAGCGGAGGGGCAGTGGGGGTGTGGGGGAGGGGAGGTGGGTGGGGACAGGATGGCTGAGTGAGAGCCCCCCCGCGTGCCTCATCGGGCAGACGGTAGCTGCTCAGTACATGTTGCCCAGAACGGAAACTCCCCGTGGCACCGGAGGCGAGGCCCCGGATGGGAGCAGGCTGGCCTCCTCGTCCCCAGCCCCCGTACCGTGTCCGCTCTGTCCACGGCAGCAAAAGGCTCCGTGGTTACGAGAGGAGGCTCTGGAGAGAGGCAGCGGGGCCCCCCACAGCCCTGCCCCTACCTGCTGGGTGACCCTCTAGCTGGTGGCTTCATCTCTCTGGGCCCCAGCTTTGTGTAATATGGGATTGAAACAGCCGTTGGTAGGAGCCATGCCCTTCCTTTGGGCTCGACACTGTTACTAGTCCAGTTTTACCGAGGAGGGAGCCAAGCACAGAGACGGGGAGCAGCTTGCTCTAGGTGGCCCAGCGGATAAGTGAGAGTCGGGTCCAAGGTAGGGGTCTGGCCCCAAAGCCTTGGCATCATAGTCGCCCTCTTAGGGCCCCTCGAGGCTCAGTGGTGTCACAGCCTGAGGGCTCAGAAGAAAGCCCTGCAGGCAGTTAGTCCTCGGGGGCTCTCAGGGGACAGGGGCAGGTGGCCCTCCAGAGACACTGGGCAGGTGGGGACATTTCTCAGAGGTCACGCCCGAGAGTGGGGTGCTCCTGCCTGAAAGGGGTACAGACCAGAGACGAGGCCGATCGTCCCACAGTGCACAGGACAGCCCCACGATGAGGGACGGGCCAGCCCCAGATGTCAATAGTGCCGAAGCCAAGAATCTGGGCCTGTGGTTACTGCTCTCAGGAGGGGCTTGCCTTCTGGAAGTTTCCTTGCCTTAACCTACCCCGGTCAGGCCACCGTGGGGGTGCTCTCCCCGCCGGCGGGCCTGGGCACTGCCCAAAAGCCACATGCATGGGGGTCTAGAGGGTAGAGCGAGTGTCCAGCCTGGGCTGACGGGGCTGGCAGTGCACGGCGCTCCCCGGACCCCCACCCCGCCGTGGACCCGGCGGCTCCTTACTGGTCAGCAGAGGGTCCAGTACGGTCTCCTCCATCTAGGCGCCCCCACCACGCACTCTCCTCTCGTGGGTGCCGGCTCCCCAGCAGGTTCCAGAACAGCTCTGTATTGGGATCTCAGGCACGTTGGCAGAGGCCACTCCCCAGGGCGAGCAGGTTTGCAAAATGAGTCAGCGGGGCAAGAGGACTGGCCACCAGGTGCCAATCGTGGGTTAATCATTAACACACGGACACCTCCCTGGGATCCCCAAGGACCCTCGGGCCTGGCCTCAGCCAGCCTCGACAGGTGACCTGGGATACATGTCCCATCAGGGTCCGCCTCGGTCGGGTTGTCTGCTGAAGGGGAGGGTCGGCACCCAGGGACCCTCTCCCCCTTCAGCCACAGGACTTCAGCTCCATCAAGTCAGAGTCACGGAAGGTGTGGGCCCATCTCACAGCCCGCACCGGCGACAGTCCCTTCAGAAATCCCCTCCCCTAAGTGCCTCCCTAAGTGTTTCCCACGCGGTGCCAGGCCCCTGACATTCGTCGTCTCCCTGGACACCATCCCGACCCTGCAAGTGATAAGTTGTGTCCCCATCTCTCCGGGGGTGGGCTGAGGCCCCACAGGTGGCTGTCCCGTGAGAGGCCCGGCAAGGAACAAGGAGGAAAAGGACTAAATCATTTCCTCCCTTGGGGGCTCTGTTTCCTCCGCCGACTCCCCGGCTGTTCAGGGGTTAAACGCCCACACAGCCCGTGGACATCAGAGTGCAGCAGGCGCTGACTGTTTTCTGGGTCCTCAGCCTGCGTGTCCGGGCCCAGGATCCCAGCCTGGTTGGTCACTGGTGTGGAAGCCGGCGGCACGGGTTGGGTCAACGGTTGTCGGGCGACTTGGCCAGAGCCACGGGGAGGACAATCTCAGACCAGATGGGGCTGCCTCCCAGGGACATGCTCCTTCAGAACGCCGGACGTTTCCTTCATCCCGCAGGAACGTGCCCCCTTCCGGTGGAACGTCCGGCATCCCAGCGACGGCGGCGGCCCTCCTGACCGGGGGACGGATGGCTGGGGGTGGACAGGTCGGGGGGCTGGTGAGCGAGTGCGGGGAGGCCTCTCCCCGGGGGTGGCGGAAGCTCTGAGTCAATGGGGCAGGGGGACCCTCAGGGGAGGGTCAGGGCAGGAAAGCTGAGAACTGGGTGCTGCTCCCCTCCCCGGAAATGAGCTGCGACCTCAGGACTTTTACTCCAAATCTCTCCCAGCTCTCTCGAGCCATAAGCCCATCCTGCTCCCAGCTCGACTGAAAAACATTTTTTTTTTTTTTTTAGATTTCATTTGTAAGTCATCTCCACACCTAGCATGGGGCTCGAACCCACAACCCCGAGATCAAGAGTCATACTGTCCACCGACGGAGCCAGCCGGTGCCCCTCAAAGGAGGTTTGAGGGGGGTGAATCAGAGACTGCCGTGCGGAGAGACACGGTAACACGCTTCATGCGTTCTCTACCGACGCTGTCCGGAAGGGACGCTTGGGGGCAGAGAGCTGCGGGGCGAGCAGGGGACGGGGCAGGGCAAGGGTCTCGTGGTTCAGGGATCCCACTCCGGGGGCTCCGTTGGTTGAGCGTCCGACTCCTGGTTTCGGCTCAGGTCACGAGCGAGGCCCGCGCCGGGCTCCCCGATGAGGGGGTGTCTGCTGGAGACGCTCTTCCTCTCCCTCGGCCCCACCCCCCCCAAATACCAGGTGCTTCTGTTTTCGCCCAAAGCCTGCAATCAAACCTTATGGGCTCTCCGGCCTTTAAATCACACAGCGGGTGTTCAAAGCCAGGTCCTGCCCGCCCATGGCCTGGAGGCCAGCCGGGGTCACCTCTCTGGTCTGGTGGTGTATGTCATAAGCGATGAGTGGCTGTTTCTCTAAGAAAGTGATAACCGGCTGTGGGCAGAGTTACTGGGCGTCGGGAACAGAGAGGCGCAGGGCAAGCGGCATTTCTCCGCCGTGCCCTCGGAGCCGCACGGCTTCATGGGCCGCTGTAAACAGTGAAATGTAATATTGCCTTATTTGGTCACAGAGTCAAGTCATCACTTGCAGAGGCCTCTCTGCTCTCAGCTGTGGGAGAAACAATTAATTCCAAGTCCCCGCCCGCCAGCAGTGGGAGACTGGGTGCTGCCTGGGTTGATCCTGTGGGGTTCAGAACCCCCATTTGGATGGAGCCCCCCCTTGCGAAGCTTTTGCACACAGAGCCGGGACACTGCCCGTCCCCAGTCCGGGGCCCTGGCGGGCTTTGCAACAGACGTCCAGGTGCAGCAGACTAGGTGTTAGAAGAACCTTAGGAGCTTACACGGGTTTTAGACAGCAACGCTGATTGTCTTGGGGTAGAGCAGGATTTGGGGACGGCAGGGGTCCCTGGATTTCAGAGGACCCGGGGAATGCCCCCAACCATGGCAGCAACAGCAGGGACAGGATGTTAGCTGTGGTTGGTGTCATCAGGGTACCAGGGGCTCAGCACCGGCCATGGTCCTGGACACCGATGGGGGGTCGGTTCTCGGGCTCACCATTCAGAGGAGGGGATGGGCTGCGCACAGGTCAGCTTCCGGTGGGGTGCCAGCTGACTGGGGCCTGGGGGCTTGAACCTGGATGTCTGAGACAGCGCACAGAGGAGGGGCTCCCCAGAGAACCGTGCGGGTGTTTCCCTGGGGAACCAGCAGCCTGATCTACTGGTCCAGGGACAGGGGAGATCATGAGGCCCCTCTGTGAGAGGCTGGCCTCCATGGGAGAGGCCGCCGTCCCCTGGAGGCCGTCTGCTTAGTCCCTGTTGTCCTTGCCTGGTGTCTCCTCTGTGGGGTCATCTCCAGAGTGATCCCGGACAGTGCGAACCCAGGGAATGAAGAGGGAAGACAACGTAGCCGTGACTGGCAAGGGGCCTGGTGTCGCGGGGGGGGGGGGGTGGCGGGCTGGAGCCGGGGCTGGCATAGGGGGTAGGGGGTGCTGCAGGGAGACTGCTGTCTCTGAGCCTCTTTCCCCATCTGTGGAACTGGTACCGGTCCTAGAGGCTGCTGGGAGAAATCTGTAAGATGAACAGACGCAGAGAGGCCAGTGGCACGCAGTAGGTGCTAAACTAATGTTGAGGGGATTAATTAATTTAATGCGAACGATTTACCTAAGGCTTTCAAAATATTGTTTCACCTACCGTTAATTATGATAGTGCCTAGGAATGCAACTCCCAGGAAGCATCCTAAAGAAAGAGGCGTATGCTTCCCCCTTTCCTGTTCCGCTCCCTTCCGGCTGGGATAGAGCCGTGATGGCTGGTGCCAGAGCAGCTATTGTAGACATGAAGTGGCTTTGGGCATGGAGACTTCATAAAGCAGAGCGGCAAGATGTGAGAGCATCTCTGAGACTGGGGCCACCAGCCCATGTGCACATACCCGGGGTTTTCATGCGCAATAAAGAAACTTCCATTTTGCTTCAGGCAATACGTGGAAGTGCCTTGGGAGCTATGATGAGCATGACAAGGGTGACATAATGACCTCAGTTCCAACATTCAAAGTAAAGGGGAGCTTAGTTAACCTGCTGCTGCCTTTGTCTTTCCCCTTAAAAATGGGTCCAAACATGTAGACTACGGTTAGGATTATTATTACTCTCCTTTTGCCTTTCCCCTTGTAATAACCCCTTTGAGTCCATGGCTGTCACTTGGTGTCCTCACTCTGTGCTCCTGGGTGCCCAGGACCCCCTCCTCCAGATGATTGCTCTGTCTTTGGTGCTCGGGACAAGCCCCAACAAAATCCTGGGACTCGAGTTCTTTAGACAATACTGGCTGTGGCTCTCACCCAGTGTAGGCTGCGCCACGCAGCATCCCACCAACCTCTGCTTAGATGCTCCCAGGGATGAGCTGCTCACTACCTCCCACACAACCTGGTCATCCCAGAGCAGTATACAGCCGTACACAGCCCTCCCTGACTGCACGCCCTGGGACGTCCCCGTCTCTCCGAAATCTGCTCGCTGGCATTCATCCACCCCAGAAAGCTTTCTTGGGCACCTGGTTTCCACGATGCTGTATTAGCTGCTGGGGGGCAGGAACAGATGAGGTTCTTGTGTCCAGAAGCTCACCTTCCTGTGGGGAGGTCAGGACAGCATGAACAGTCATGAAACAGTTAGTTACCGAATTGTAACTGCTGCAGGGGCTGTGGGGAGGCACAGGGAGCTGTGGGCACGGGAAATGGGGCTAACGTGGCCCCACCGGGCTGGAGCTGGAGTGACCGTGTCCTGCCTCACCTGAGACCATCCTGGCTCTGGCACCGAAGTCCCGCATCTCAGGGAGGCCCTGTGCCTGGGGCACACCAGGTCGGTTGTGACTGTAGGGCAGGCTTTCCAACTCTACTAGTTTCCTGGGGCCGCTGTGACAAATTATAACCACCCGGTTGGCTTGAAACAACTCCCATCTCTGGGGGCAAGAAGTCTGAGACGAACGTGTTAGCTGCGGGGGATTCTCTCTGAAGCCTCCATGCAAGATGCTGCTGTTCCAGGCCCCTCTCCTGGCTTCTGGGGGCGGCTGCCGGTCCTCGTTGTTCTTTGGCTGGTGGACTCATCCCTCCGACCTCTGACTCCATCTCCATGTCACCTCCATCCCCAAGTCTGTGCCTCCTCTTCTATCTCTTAAAAGGACCCTTGTCATCGGTTTGTAGCCCAATCCCTTCTAAATCCAGAATGATCTCCTGTTGTGATCCTTGATTATAACTTGTAACTCGATTACTGCTACAAAAACCCCATTTCCAAATAAGGTCACCTTCACAGGTACTGGGGAGCTAGGACTTGGACATGTCCTTTCAGGCATCAGAAGTTCATGCGGGCACTAGAAGGACTGGAGGGCAAACAGACTTACCTAGGCAGAGAGGGGAGGACAAGAGGGATTCCAGGCAGCAGCAGCAGCAGCAGCAGCATGTGCAAGGGCCCTGTGGTCAGAAGGAGCTGACACATTATGAAATGTATCTGGAGAGGAGGGCGGGGAGGCACAGGGGCAGTAGGACCATGTAGGTCATGGGGAGGAGTCTGACATTTGTCATAGGCGGAGAGGGAACTTCTAGTGAGTGATAAGCTGATGGGGCTTTGAGCAGCCCTCCATGTGTGCCCAAGCCGTGGCCACTTTCCCAGGCTCCCCATCTTCTGGGCCACTGCAGGTGATTCCAGGTAAGCAGACAAATCTACCAGATCATCTGTCTGGACACCTGCTGTCCCACAGAAGTGGAACATGGGCTCTGACGCTCACGGGGAGCTGCCCCACTGCTGGGGAAGAGGCTGCTGGGTCCCCTACGGCCCACGGGGCCATCCCTTAGGCAAGCTTTATCTGCCTGGACGCTGTGGACAAAGTGGTGTGAGGCTCCCTCCTCCCAGTGACGATGTCCTGACAGAGAGGTGGAAAGCCTCCGGACAGAGCTGGGTCCAGGCCGGCCGTGCAGGGGGGCTGGCGGCCTGGAGGCTGGCCACTGTGTCATCTTCGCACTGGCCACCCACTCCACGGCCCCCACATCCACAAAACCAGAGAGGCAGCCTTGACAAAGACAGGGGGCCGGGCCACAGTTCTCTGGGAGCTTCCCGATCTGACCGGCCCCTCCACAAATCTCATTTTCGGGTGAGATGTTTTGATCTATTGGCACCGATGTGGCTGGTGAGAAAGCTGACACCTGAAGAAACCAAGTAACTTGGCGGAAGTCACGCCATGGGGAAGAGGTGGCCCTGGCCCCTGGGGGTGGGTCTCCAGGCCTGTCTGGGCAGAGGCCCTGTGGGTGACGGAGCCAGGTGGGCCCTCCCCTCCACGGCGGCTGGCGGCTCGTGGGTGAGGGAGGGTGCTGGGTCTCCAGAAGCAGCTCGGTGGAAACGTTAAGAGCCCCCATCACTGAACACTAGCGTGGAGGGGCAGACCCGGTGGAACGTCTGGTGTGCGAGCTGCTCGGCGTCCAAAGGCCCCTCACAGCGGAGAACGGTGGCTTCAGTCAGCCTGTGACACTCGAGCCCCTGCCGATCATCTCCCCATGCAGATGCGCTGAGCTTGAATCGTCAGCGGAACGCGGGGTGCTGCGAGCTTTGGCGGGTGTCCCGTGGGGCACTTTTGTGGGGGCCCGAGGATGCCATCACAGCGGTCTTATAACAAGACGGCCGGGAGAAGGAGGGGGCGGAGTTTTGTTTTCCGAACTCTGTTTCCAGGTCTGCCCTCTGGGCTGGGTTCCTGAGCAAATGCATAGGAGACCTTATTTGGGAATATTGAGTTCCTTGGATTTTATGGGCGTTGAACACTCTCCACACCGTGGTCTGGGCTTGGGTTTCTGCGGTGGGGGTGGCGGTGGGTGCGCCGCTGCGTGCGTAGGAGAGGATCGGCGGACCCTGTCACCGCGGGGCTGCTGTGCGGCCCAGCAAGCCGCTCGACCTCTCTGAGCTACAGGATGAGATGCCTTGTGTGCTGGGAGCCGGCCGCCTCTCGTGCTGAGTCCCGGGGGCCTGCGCTGAGCGGGTCCGTCCTGCTCGCTGGGGCCCAGGGCCAACGCAGGCACCTCGAGCTCGCTTGGGCCTCCCAGCAGCCCGGCTGTTTAGATGGGGGCCGCGAGGCTCAGAGCAGTTTAGTCGCTCTCTCAAGGACACACAGCCTGAGTGGTCACACCAGAGTTCAAGTCTAGAGCGGAGCCTGCCAGCCACCACTCTCTGTCGTCTGCCAAATACCTACAAGTGATGGGGCCTCGGCCCCATGGCTGGTGGCCTCCCAGCGACGCCCCAAGCCAGCCCTTAAAAAACAAAACACAAACCCCCTTGGGAATGTAAAATGGTGCGGCCGTGCATTTGGTTCCGGAGCAAGTGAGTCGTGGGACGACCAGGGGCCCGGCAGGCCCGCGCCGAGGGGTTACGCCCAGAAGAAAGGAAACGGGTTTGAACCGAAGATCGTGCTCTGGTGTTGGCGGCAGCGCTGTGGGAAACGGCCAGAAGGTGGACACAGCCCAGGTGCCCATCAGCAGAGGAGGGGGTGTGCAACCGTGGTCCGTCACCTGTGGCGTATCGTCGGAGCACGAAAAAGGAAGCCGCTTTCACTCTGGCTGCGGCGTGGGGGACCTTGAGGACCCGGCGCTGAGTGACAGAGGCTGATTACAAAAGACTGCAAACTGCATGAGTTTATTTGTATGAAACTCCGGAACTGGGGAGTTCCTGGAGGCAGAAAGCAGACGGGGGTGCTGCCAGGGGCAGGGGGGATGCTGCCGGGCACGGGTTTCCTTTCGTGGGGGAAGGTGGGCAGTGCTTGCACTAAATGGGAGAAATTTACCACAGTTTATTTTTTTAAGATTCTATTTATTTATTTGTCAGTGAGAGAGAGAGCACCAGCGCGGGGCGGGGGGTGGTAGAGGGAGAAGCAGACGCCCCGCTGAGCAGGGAGCCTGACATCGGACTCGATGCCGGGATCATGGATCATGACCTGAGCTGAAGGCAGACGCTTAACCTGCTGAGCCCCCCCAGGCGCCCCTTTGCCATGATTTTAAAAGTCCCTTTCAGATGTGAGGAAGCTGAGGCCGGGGCAAGGGAGGGAAGGCTGGCGAGAGGGCCCCACGCGGGCTGTGGAGGACGCGCGTCTTCCTAGGCCTTCAGCAGGGGGTCCTGCTGCGAGATGGACAGAAACCCTCTCTGTCCCATCCTGGAAATCTCCAACGAAGTGTTTTCCTCACGGACGCTCTGATACGGTCTCAGGTCCAGCCGTCGTGCGGGGAGGGCAGGCACCCTCTCCAGGGGCTGCTCGCAGGGTCTAGTGCCCTCCTGCGTCTGTGCCTGGGGCATGTGGTCTCCAGGACATGGGCGGCTTTTGCTTCCTGGCACCCAGCGCTCCCCAGCGCCTGCCGTCTCCACGCCGGCCGGCTGACCCCTCCCTCCAGCTCCCAGGGGACCTCGAGCACGGGCCATCTTGGGCTACAGGGACAGGTCTGGGGATGCTCATGAGACCCGAGCCAGTCCAGGGACCGTCAGCCCTGGGAGCTTTGCTGGAATCCTGGGTGAGACACAGCCTGGAGCCGCTGTGTGGGGGCAGGGCGGACGCAGAGCCAAGGTGAATGCTGGGGGGAGGCAGGATCCTGACCCGGGTCTAGCTGGGCCTTGTGAGTGGAACCCCAGCCCTTCTCAGCAGAGTGATTTGACCTTTCCCTCATCTGAGTTTTCGGTAGGTTGGGGTCACGTGCCGGAAGAACCTTGTGGAACACATGAGTTGTGCGAATTGTAGCTGCCCCGAGCACTGGGAGTGGGAGCTGCTGACCTGACCAGGAGGCCACTGGACGCAGGAGGAGGGTGAGCCAGAGGCCTGGCTGTGGCAGGGCACCCCGAGAGGGGAGTGTGGGGGTCACATCTTTGCTCGCCGTGGCCTTGGCATCCATGCCTCCCCGGACGGCCATTCCGTTGGGAGAAAGTCCAGGCTTTGGCATCCCCAGGGGTGGGTACGGCTCCTGCCTGGCCACTTGCCAGCTGTGTGACCTTGGGCAGGACTCTTGTCCTTGAAACCTCTGACCTCACTGGCAAGCTGGGGACCGTGATGCCCAATGCCAGGCCTGGAGGGCCCCCTCGTTCTTCTGGCGGCCTGGGTCAGACCCCAGCTCCGTCACTCACTGGCCACCTGGCCCTTCCTGCCTCAGTTTCCCCGACTCTAAAACAAGGGAATTAAGGGTACTTCCTTTCTAAGCAGGGAGTGCAGCCGGCGCGTTGGTGAGCGTGCGTCTCGAAACGACAGCCAGCCGTCCCTTAGCAAGCATCCGTTGTCCCTGGCACAGCGGTGGAGGAGGTCTTGGAAGGGCATGGCATTGTCTTCCAGAGGGTCCCTCTCGGAGCCTCACCCCCAAGCTGGTCCCAGAGTTAGAGGTGGCTGGAGCTGCCCTCCGTCCAGAGTAGACCGATCTGTCACCGGTGAGAGCCGTGCCTGCAGCCCTTGCCAGTCCTCAGCTGTGATGCCAGCGTCCAGGCATGCCCCGTCCCGCAGGCTTCAGTCTCTGCGCCAGGAGCTCATGCATCACAGCCGAAAGATAAATACATACCACAAGCCGGCCTCGGGCGCCCACCCAGCTGGGGCAGGCGTCGGCAAACGCGGGGCGCCACCAGGAGCGTGCCCGTGCCACATAATGGACTTGACTGCTCCCTGTTAAAAATGGGGTGTGAAGGAGCCCCGGGGTGGGGGGGTCCTGGCAGCTCCCCCATCTGTCCTGGTGGGAATGGGCGCCCGCCTGACCCGGGTCGCCCCCGGCCTGTGTGTCTGCGGCCCCCGGGGACCCTCCATCACTCCCGTTCTGTGCCTCACGGACTGCCCTCTTCCCACCCCGGGGTCCTGGGGGCCGCAGGTCCAGCCCCGGACCTCCTGTCTGGCTCGGGGCTGAAAACTCCCCGCTGCTCTGCTGGGATTTGCAGACGCGCAGACGTGAATGACAATAAGACCCGAGTAGGTCTAGAAACTGGCTGTTCGAGGGGAGAGAAGCGAAGAGGAGACGTGAAATTAAATCTGTGCCCCTGATTCCACCCCAAGGGGAAGGAGCTGTGCTCATTAACCAAGGAACACGTCACTTATAGGATTTTTGACCCAGATAGAATCCGAAGGCCGTCAATCTCCACTCGCCTTCTGGCATCGAGCACAGGCCAGGGAGGTCCCCGAGAGTGACCTCAGAGCTCGCGGCCCCCGGCCCCACGGAGCTCCCCCGTCGCTTCCGCACTCTGCTGCCTCCATCCTAAAACCCTTAGTGATGTCATCTTGGAACTTGTGTTTCCGGGTGAAGCCCGGGGAGCCCGTGCAGGTGCAGAGGGCCGGGTGCTGCGTCCACACTGCCCCCGTCCCATGCCCGGAACAACGTTCCCGCAGCGAGGGCACGGCCGGGGCACCAAGGCTCCCGAGCGGTCGGTGGACCCAGTAGCCTGATGTGGGCTCTGGTGTTGCCAGCACCCTGAAGGGTCCAGCAAGCCGTCCCGTGGTCCTCGCCTGTGTCGCCCCCCCACCTCCGCCACTGGCCACCACGTTCCCGTTCAAACTGGCCTCATCGGCGCGGAGGGGCTGAGATTGCAGCCGTCCTCGCCCGACAGAGCACAGCAGTGAGCAAAGGTGTCGGCCCAAGCAGAGAACGACATGCTTGAGAGTCACGGCTTGACCGGCATCGCTCCCGGCTTCCCACGTGGTCAGCCCTGCCCATAGCGAGGCGCCCATAGCGAGGCCAGAGCTCCGCGCTCATGCCCGAGTCGAGGCAGCTCTCTGCCTGCCGCCTTGTCTGCGGCGAACACGGGAACACTCGTGGAGCTGCGTGGCTGAGGCCTCCCTGCTCCCCGGGCGCCCCAGGGGCGGTGGGAGCCCCGGGGTTCCTGCTCTCTCCGGGAGCACGGAGGGGTGGAAGGGGTCGTGGGGGTCCCTCCAGGGCCGCAGCTGGTTCCTGCTGCCCCTGCGCTGGCCTGGGAGGTGCTGGTCTGTAACCCTCGCCCGCCCGCCCTCCTCCAGTCTGCCCACAAGTCTCTTCCCAACTGCTAGGCGCCCGAGAGGCGCACAGCTTCACCCCTGCCCCAGGGACCAAGCCCCTCCTCCTGGATGGGATCCGGGCCCCCGGCACCCGCATCCCACAGCTCCAGCCTCATCGCCGCCGGCCCCTGTCCGCGCCAGCCACTCCTCCCTCCTCCTGGGGAGCACCCGGCCTTCGGAACACACCCTCTGGGCTGCCTCCCTGCTGTTCCCTCGGCCGAGGACCTTCCTGCTCCCTCCGCAGGTGGTGCTTTGCATCCCGGAGACTTCTCCTTCCCGGCCCTGCCTCGCCCCCCTGGAAGGCCCTCCCAGCTTCCGTGGCCACCTGCTCTGCCTTTCCGTCTCTCTCTGACCTTTCCTCTCCCTCTGAGTGTGTCTCTCTTGCCCTTTCTGTCTTTCCCCGGCCATCTCTCAGTCTCTCTGTCTCTGGGTCTCCGCGCATCTCTCCGTCTGCCTCTGTCTCTGGTTCTGTAAGTGCCCGCCCTCACCAGCCCGGAGGCTCATCTGGGCGCATGGAGCGCCTCCGCGGGGCCTGCCCCCCTGCTGCCCGGGCCCCCCGCCGCTTCCTCCTCTCTGACCTGGCCCTGCAGAGGAGCCCCCTTGCCCCCGTCCTCCAGAGGAGAAACAGCTCCGAGCCCTGAAGCACCCCGTTCCGTGAGCCTGGGCTGCCCACTGCGGAGGGCCCGACACGGGGCGCCTGCGTATCGGGGTGTGTCCAACAATGCTGAGCCTTTGCCGCCTGGACGGACCCCAGCGCACCAAAGCCTGGGAACGGGGGCTGAGCTGGCCTCAGAGAATTCGTCCCGACCCCTAACCGGCCGGAGATCAGGCGGGGCTGGTGACCACGACCACGACCTCCTTGGACACCTGCCAGGAGGTGCCCCATGTACGTCGGGAGTCTGTCACGAGGTTGCCCTGGGGGAGCCCACGGGCATTCACACACACACATGCACACACACGCACACACACGCATGCACGCACGCACACACTCACAGCACTGACTCGCATCACTCGAGCTGCCCTCCAGGCTCCATGGCTCTGTGCGCCCAGGCGACGCTGGGAAAGGACATTTTGGCTTCCTGGTCTCCGTAAGATATGAGCCCTGAGGGGTTTCCTCCATGGGAAAAGGCAGGCTCTGTCCTCTTGGGGGTCCTACCCCGGGGGTAGGGCAGGCACATGAGTTCAAGTGGATCACCAGATGCTGGCCCTTGGCAGCTCCACTCGGGCCAAGGTCCCTCAGTGAAGCCAGAGGATCCTCCAGGGGCAGCAAGGACCTCAAGCCGGTGCTGGGGAGAGTTCAGCATCCGAAAGGGCAATCCTGCTAGGAGCTCTGCCAGGGACTAGTATCTCCCTTGACTTAGCAGGGGACAGTCCCTCAGGGGGACCATCTGGGGACCCCTACCCGCCCCCTCCACCTGGCTCCTCTGTCTCCCAGGAGGCCAGGACAGAAACGCTTAACTCCGAGAGCTAGACGAGGAGGAGAGGGCAGCACGGAGGGGCTAGCTTCTGGAGCGGCCTGCTCCACGCTCCTACTCAGGCATTCCCTCCCCACCCCCACATTTCCTTTGATTTGGCATAACTGTGTGAGTAATTAGGCTCAGGAACCATCTATTTAGAACATGCTAATAGCTTAGAGGTTAGCTATGTATCAGCCACTCTCACTTTAGTCTAAGTTAGTTTGTTCAGTGTGCTTTCCTACTAACGCTCAAGGGGAGACGAGCTGTACTGAGAGGACGGGATCTCTTGGGGATGGATCTGGGATCCCAGAGCACTGCCAGCACTGCAGTGGCCTGGGTGGGTGGTGCCCTGGGGAGCTTAGAGCAAGGGGGTATTAGAATAAACAAAGCTGCCAGGGGAACTAGGGAGGAGGACAAAATCCCATGTCTTCTGCTTCAAAATGTTCCTAATGGGCCAGTCCTGAGTTGAGGACAAGAGAACCTGTTCTTCCTCTCCCTCTTCCCCTCTGCTCACCCCTCTCCCCAACCCTGCTTACCCCGCTCAGGGCCCCCACTCTTAGGATTTGGGATTCAAGCAATTAGGGTCAGCACCAGAGTTCGGCTCCAGCCGGCAGGGTGTTTGGGGCGGTGCGATGTCACATTATTGTTGCCATTCGGGCTAGGAAGGCACCCCCTGTTTTTCTGACCGTGTGGATAAAGGGGGCGATGGTATGGAGGAGGGGTTCGGTGACTGGCCCCGAGGAGATGTGGCTACAGGACCTTCTGTGGCTTGACCATCCCCGGAGGAGCGGGGACAGCAGACGTGTCCAGGGGACAAGGAGTCTCCGGCAGGAAGGGAGGAGAAGCTCCACCGTACTCTCAGATAGTTGGGAAGGGTTCTAACCGAGGTCACAGCAGAGGAGTCAACCCACAAGTTCTCGAGGGCACCCCCAGCCGAGCCTAAGCTTCAGGAAGTGGCCTCTGCCCCTACTGGGGCTCCTGACGGGAAATGGAGACCAGCCCTTGAATCCATAAGCACTTTCAAAGCCCGAGTGTAAGACAGGACACCAGACCTGTGTAAGACCCACACCAGACCCGTGTGGGTCTCCCCCAGACAGGCAGCCGGGAGGTGCGGGACAGGAGTTCAACAGCAGCACTACGTGCCCACGTTAGAGCAGCTTCGGTCCAGTGTGGGCTCTGGGGGGTGAGCAGGACCATGCAGTCCCTCCGGCTCCCATGTGAGTAGCCTGAGTCCCGCGGGCCGTGCAGGCACCCGAGGTTCTCAGTCCATTCACGTGGGTGCAGGAGGCTTCAGGAGGAAGTTTCCTGGTGTCCAGATAAGACAGGCAATCACAGAGTAAACAGGGAGCCGGAAACCTGTAACGGAAGTGAAGTTCTGTTTCTAGGTGGGTGCTGGTCACGCTGGTCGTAGCCTCATGCGTGACACGCACGTGGGGGACTGGCCTGGGGACCTCACCAACAGTTCAGTTGGAAATAGGGATGCCCTTTCCCCGTGAGCGGTGGGGCCCGGCCAGCCCCACTCAGGGCTCATGACCTTCCAAAGCGTCAGACGAGACCATTCCATCACCCACCTGACCCCCTGATGAGCCCAGCCCTCTGCCTCTCCCTGGCTTCCCAGGGACCACTGTGAACTCCTCTGCCACCGCAGCCTCTGGGTTTGGAGTCCATCCCTCTCGGAGGCAAGGACTTGCCTGGCCTTGCCCTTGGGAGGGAGACCCATTCGTCCGTGACGGTGCTGGCCCGTAGTGTCTTGGGACTCCTGCCCACGTCTGTCATCGAGAGACCTGCTGTCCGGCTCCAGGGGAGGGCTCGTCTGAGTCACCTGGAAGTCCCCGGTGTGGTGTCTGACCCTCAGCTGTGGGGGCGCCTGTCCCTTGACCAGACTGACCTGACAGGCAGGCCCCACCGGCCAGTCCCACATTGGCTCTCACATTGGTGTGATGGGTCATTGAGGCCAACACCCTTCTGGGGGAGCAAGGGCTCCCCTCCAGTGTCCCAGGTCGGGCGTGGGTCAGCAGCTCCCTGCTGTGCCTGAGAGCCATCCCCCGCCCTTCTGCCACCCTGCGCCCCGGGGAGCTGCCCTGCTCGGGCTGCGCTCGGCCCCACGCTCCTTGCCCTCTGATGGGAGAGCCTGGTGAGAGCGGCAGCCAAGTTCCTCTGCTCACGGGGACAGCGCCTCTGTGGGACCTCTCACGCCATGGCTTCCACCTATACGGTCACCCCTGCCCTGGCCTCCTCCGTGTCGGACACGTGGGACGCCCCCACTGCTGCCGGCCCCAGGGACCCCGGCTGCACCCCCATTGTTGGTGTTACACCTTTTTTTTAAGGTTTTATTTATTTATTTAATTGACAGAGAGAGAGAGAGCGAGAGCGCAGAAGCAGGGGGAGGGGCAGAGGGAGAAGCAGGCTCCCCGCTGGGCTGAAGGCAGACGCTTAAGGACTGAGCCACCCGGGCGCCCCTGTGCACACCTTTGAAAAGACAGGGGACCCCTGAGCAGGGTGAGCCCACTTAACACATTTTTTTTTCCCCTTTAATACAGCACGACCCTGGAAACACATTTTCTCTTCTTCACGATTTCCTCAGTCCGACTCTCTCTTCTCTAACCTGCTGTGCTGTACAGACACGGTCTAGAACGCACGTAAATACAGAACGCGTGCGCATCGGCTGTTCGTGGTGTAGGTGCGGCTTCTGGTTGATGGCCGGCGGGGAGTAGTTCAGTTCCAGGGGCGTCGAAAGTTATACGGGGATTTTCTACGGCACCGGGCGGGGGGCAGCACACATGACCCCCATGGTGTTCAAGGACCCGTCGTCCCACTCATCGGCCACTCTGGGGTCCCCTGTGAGAGTGCGCCGAGTCCCCGCTCTTCCTTCCGGCACATTCCCGGAGGATTCCTTGGAGAGGCGGCTCAGGGCAGGCTGTTTAAAATCTGTCCCTTATCACGGCCACTCCTATCCTCAGCCCTCACTACCATGAGTCAGCCCTGCAGATGCTGGGAGACAAGCTTGCCGCCCCCTGTGTCTCCTTCCCTCCAGCCTAATCACCCCCCGCCCCAGAGTTTCCGGCCCCTCCCCGGCTTTATTCTCAGCGCACACCCGGTGACTCAGGGTCCCCCTGACAAGCAGGCCCAACCTGAACTTGGGCCCTTCTCACTGATGCCAGGGAATGGTGGGGCTCGGAGCTACTGGGAAAGCCCCAGGCTTGGAGCCGGGGAGGGGGGGCACCCCTGCCTTCTAGCTGCATGTAGGCGGCGTGGGTTAAAGCAAATCCTGGAGGACTTCCCAACCAGAAAGTCCAAACAACGGGGAGTGGGGGGCCACTGCCATTTATGGGCTCAGAGCCCCTTCTCACCCATGGTGCACGCCCACCAGAAGGGGAAGAGCCTGGCCCAGCCCTACCCGAGCTAGGATCAGAGAATCATCTGGAGAGTTCTTAAAAGCACAGGTGCCCAGGGTGTTCTGCGGACCCTCGGAACCAGAGCTCAGCAGGGTTATCAGGAAACACCCAGTGGCTGGGGACTTGTGGCCTGGGTGGGGCTGCCACAGGCCTCCAGGCTGGGCGGGATCGGCTGCGGAGGACCGTGGGATGGGGCGAGGCAGCGCGGCCTCTCTGTGCCAAGAATACCTGGGTGGACTAGAATCGTTGTTACTCAGAAGCGAGAGCTGAGGCCTGGGGCTATTTCCATGAATTGTAATGCTCGGAGCAGCAGCGACTGGGATTTCCAGAACGTCCTGGAATAGTCCAGAATGTTCTCTGTGCCTGGAAGGGACCCCAACCACGTCGGGATTTTATCTCTTTTTTTAATAATTGCAGATGTGGAAAGGCTGGACTCTGGACATGTGGGTGTCCCCGCGGCTAGCCCACGGAGGCCCACGCCACTGGGTCCTGTCTGCCTCCTGCTGTGTGGCAAGTTTGTGCAAACCGGGTAAAGATCCCTCTTCCACCCGACAGAGCCGGACAAGGTGCGGGTGTCGTGCTGGGACGACGACCCCGAGGAGCCGGGCCCCCGTGTGTCGCGCAAAGTGCACATTCACACGGGCTCGGGGCTCTACGGAGTGCTCCGTGAACTCTGAATTAGGTGGTTTCATTTTTAGGCTGTGTGGATTGTTTCTTAAAGGAACAGAGGAGCGATTCTGCCATGGGCTGTCTTCCCCGCCCCCTCCTGCAACATAGGCATACGCCAAAGCCTAGCCCCCGACGGGATGATGTCTTCGAGGTACGATGGGGCCAGATGAGGTCATAGGGGTGGGGTGTCACTCATCCCGGGGCACACAGTCTCAAAGGTCCCGTTACACTCCTCTCTTTCGCAGTTGCCCTCTTCATGGCCCTCGGCTGATCTTTCCTCTGATCTGCCCCCCTCCCACGTGCTGCCTCTTCTCTTCTCTCTCCCCCGGCGGCGAAGATAAAGCCCGGCACCGGGACACCTCCTTCCTGATAAGGCCGAGGAGCAAGCCTGCTCGGAGGCTCCCGCTGTCTCCTGTGCGGAAGAGCCAGAGAGTGAAACTAAGACCACAGCCATCTTGTCACCTGCCGACAATTTTATTAGTCTTTTGTTCAACACGGTTACACAACATCTTTCTACAGTATTGGGGTTCCCCTCTTTGGAGCCACTGTGAACCATGGAACCTGGTTACTCAGTCACCCACCTATTCAGCTCTCCACCCACCCACCCACCCACCCACACACCATCCACCCATCATCCACCTACACTTCCATCCGTCCATCCATCCATCCATCCACCGACCACCCATCCACCGACACTTCCATCCGTCCACCCAATCATCCATCCAACCATCCATCCGCCCACCATCCATCCATCCATCTACCCTTCTACCTATCCACCTAACCATCCACTCCACCATCCAACCCTCTGTCCATCCACCCGTCTACCTACCCTTCTATCCATCCATCCATCCGGCCATCCATCCATTCAACTATCCCACCATCCGTCCATCCACCCATCACCTATCCGTCCATCCATCCGTCCATCCATCCATCCATCCATCCGTCCATCCACCATCCACTCATCTGTCCATCCACCGTTCCACCGACCCTCTGTCCATCCACCCATCCAGCTACCCACCATCCGTCCATCCATCTACCCCTTTTATCAATCCATCCCCCCACCCATCATTCCGCCCGCCCTTCCTTCCACCCACTTCTCCTCCCTGCTGGTCTTCTTGCCTCCCATCCAGTAAATAGTTGCTGAGAACCTGCCATCTCCACTCTCTCTGGTTAGTGTCTGTTGGTAAAGTCTTTCCTGACTGAGGCCTCTTGAGGCTGAAGGCCAACATGTTGAGGGCAAGCCCCAGACGAGTAGCAGAGTCTCCGAGTGTGCCTCAACTCCATGACTCCCAAGGACCCTGGCTCGGGTTGTTTTCTCATGACTCACTCTCCCGTGGTTGGCTTCCTGGTGTTCCGTTCTGGGCGGCAATAACCCCACTATCCAAGTCGTGCTTCATGGAGGTTGATTTGCTACTGGGCTTCCACTAAGTGAAACCTGAAAGCAGGTGAGCAGAAGCAGCCTGATCCCAGTGGGGGCTGGGAAAGGGACACCTAAAGCCGGAGGGGACAGTGGCCCAGGAGAAGGTGCGGTGGGCACTGGAGAAGACGTCTTATGAGGGTCTTGCCCTCTGGTCCGGGAGCAGGAAGCCCCACAGAGAGCAGGCAGGCATCCTGACGGAATATTCCTCCAGGGGCTCGGGGTGTGGTCTTCTCCTACCCACAGAAGAGGCCAGACCCAGAGCTCTGGCTCCCGTGGGTTGGCTGGTGCTGCCACGGGGTAGCGCGGCGAGAATCTTCCCTCACCCCATGTCTGCACACTGGCTGGTGGCAGCCTTTCACGCACCCCTACTCCGGTCTGATGGCTGGGCCTCGGCCTCGGTTTTCCTCAGCTCCCGCCCCTCCTCTCGCCCGCCCCGGGAGCCTCTCCTTGAACCCTGTGCAGCTTAGCTGGAGTCTGGGGGCCTCTCGCTAGCCTTTTCTGTCCCAGGCACTGTCGTGGTTCGGGAGTGTGAGTGTCCTGCCCTCAGGACGTCTGCCCGCCTCAGTCTCCTTGGGGGGGGGCATTAAAAGAAGGGGCCGTGCTTGCATGTGAGGTGTTGACGGCTGGACCCACAGGGAGCCGGTGTTTCTGGGGAAATGTGTGTTTGTCAGGAGGGTGATCACGACCCAGCACCTTGGCGTTCAGTGCTTGATGACATCCCTGTCCCCCGGGACGGATTTTAATCCTCCGCCTGCTCCCGCCATGCACTCACTCACCACTTTGTCGATGCCGGAAGATTCCAGAAAGCTCTCGCCTCATCCCTACCTTCAGACAACGGGGCCCCTGATGGGAAATGAGTTTCTCTCTTTTAGTGACGGGCCTGAAGGTGTGAAGTCGGAAGGGCCTTCCGGGTCCTGAAATCAAGACCCAGAGAAGAGCCCCGCGTGGGTCCGAAGGAGGTGCCCTTCCAGCCCGAGGCCCAGCAGTGCAGCGTGGCCTCCTCGGGCGACATCTCCAGGGCTTTCCGCGGGAGTCTTCTGCTGCTGCTCTCCCAGGGCCAGGCCTAGAGAGACTCCCAGCGCCGGCTTCTGGGTCTGGCCAGGGTCAGTCCCTGTAATAGCCTCCCTCCTGGGTCCTGGTCTCTCCACCGCCGTATGCCGCGGCGTGGGAAACGGCGGGGGTGGCCACAGGGCGCGCTCTGATGAGACCCCCACCACCCTGGGCTCTGGTCCCTGCGGGAGGCGGGAGGGCGCCTAGGGGAGCAAGGGTTGTGCGCTCCACAGCCTTGGCATGTGCAGGGGGAGCGTCTACTCCCCACGGCCGCGTGCTCAGTAGGAATCCCACCTGCAAAGCTCACCCCTCGCACAGTCGCCGATGGCCTTGCTTCTCACGGGGACTAACTCACGCAGTGGCCTGTCCTTCTGGGGGGCTCAGGGCCTGGGTCCGCTAGACCCCCCCAGGCTGCTGATCGGCTATAGCCTCTGAGACTCTGGAGGTCTCTACAAGCCCATGGCGGGCTGGCCTCACCGAGGGCAGAAGCTGCTCAAGGGGCCGGTGGTGGGGGCCTGGGCAGTGCCTCAGTGGCCAGCCATGCGCAGTCTGGAACCTGGACCTCTGTCCTGGCCGCAGGACGACCCTTGTTGGTATACGTGGGATTCATTCATGTCTCCACCAAGTCACTACGGCGTCCTGCCTCCTGTTGGGTCTCATTACTACGCGTGGGAGCCAAGGCACACTCAACCTGCCCTCCTGAGGGTTCAAGTCTGATGGGCAGCCTGACACTGACCCAGAGGCACCCAGACTGGCAGCACTGGGCGTCTGGGACTCGCAGCGGCAGGCCGGTCCCTGGTGCCAGGAGGCCGAATGGGCCTCTGTCGGGGCGGCCGCGGGCAACCCCTGCAGCAGATCCCGAGCAGCTCGGATCTGAGGACGCGGGCGAGCGCGCTGCCCACCAGGGCGAGGCCCGTTTGCTTTCGGGGTGGAGCCTGGCTTGGAGAGGTCAGACTGGAGGTCCGCGGAGGAAGCCGGGGTGAGAGGCCGTGTGGGTGGGTGCGAGGGCGTGGCCGTGAGGGTGCGGGGGCGTGGCCGGGTGTGCGATGTGATGTGCGTGGGGCCCCTTCCGCCCCGGACCCGCCCATCGCGGTAGGTGCCGGCTGGTTCTGGGGCCCGGCCCGAAGCCGCCCCAGCCTGGCCTGCGGCTCCCTGCGCCCCGGCTGCGCGGACTTTGCTCTGCGGGCTTCTCAAGGGTCTTGTCTGCGTGGATCTGGGCGCGGGGGAAGCCGCTGCCTTCCCACCGCCAGGCTGGCGGCCACCTCTTGACCGTCCCCGGGCTGTCACTGCCGGGGTTTATCTGGGGAGCGGCCCGGCCCTCGCTCCTCCGCACCGCTTCACAGTAAAGATCTTTTATTGTCTGAGACATTCTGGGGAGGGAGGCCTGCGGCCCCCGGTGCGGGTCAGGGCCACGATTCGCACCTGCTGCAGACACAGAGCCTCCCTCCGTGTTGAGCCGAGGGGAGGGGACGGAGCGCTGGCCCTGGGCGAGGGGAGGCTGAGCTCCACACAGGACAGTCCCTTGCCTACTCCCTTCCTGCGGGCTTCCTGGGGGTGGGGTCTGTCCTGGGGTGGCGAGGCTCAGTGGGGCCGCAGGGCAGTGATTTGGGCCCCCAGGGGGCCACGTGGTGACAACAGAAGTCACTTTGGCCATTGGCATCTAGTGGGTGGGAGCTGGGGTTCCACTTACCCTGCGGTGCACGCGACAGGCTTGTCCTGCAGAGTGCTCTCACCCCAGGTGTCAGTAGTGCTGTGGGGTGGATGCCTTCTGGGGGCGGCGTGAGCCCTGCCCAGACTCAGTGGTGGGGTAATGCTGAGACTCCTGTGGTCCTGGGGACTCTGGCACTTACCCTGGCTCCTTAGGGCTGAGAGCACTGGGCCACTATTATTCTGTCTTTAATAAAGATTTGCTGTGTACACTGGGCTGTGCTTTAAGTATAGTACGTGCAAAGGCCCTGAGGAGCGATCCTCCCAATGCGTTAAAACCAATGTGCTGAGCTGAGAAGCTAGAAGACAGAAAGTTCCCCCAAGGCTTCAGGGTCAGGCCTAGCTTGGGAGCAGGTGACTCTGTGAGGCACCCTGGTCCCTCCTTGGGCTCCCTGTGTCCGCAGACCACATTCATCAGCTTCCTCACTGTACCGTCTCTGGGGAAAGAATGCTGACAGCAGCCAGGCCACCCACGTGGGGTTTCAATGAGTGCAGTGGCAAATCCCAGGATTGCTGTCCCGGTGACCGGGGACAGGATACCCCCCCATTCCTGCACGGTGGGTAGAAATGCTGCCCGGATGGCCGGGCTAGCAAGTCTTGGACTCCCCCCAGCGCCCTGGTCATGGCCGTCCTGCGGGCTCTCCCAGGGCTGGGTGACCCTGACGCAGGACAGGGAGGGGGCAGCCCAAGGGGACAGCTGCAGCCGCCCTCCCCGCCCAGGATCCTGCTGCCGGGCAGATCCTGGTCAGGACGGCCACGCCTGCCGCACCCTTCTGAGGCCCCCAGAAGGGCGGACACCCCGGGGAGCCTGGCTGGCAGGATGGGACGCTCGTTCTTTGCAAATACGTCCACTTTGCCGCAAAGCTCCTCTGTTGGTCTTCAAACTTGGCGGATCAACTTCCCGGCAGAGATAATATCCTAGCAACCTCTTGGGTAAGCCAGACACACGCGGCTGGAGTTGCAAAGTTGTTTACATTGAGTTTTATGGCATTTGAGAGAACTTGGCTATTTTGAAGCTGGTAGGATGGTTGTTCAGAATTTCCAAAAGCCAATCCCGGGGCAGAGGGGCCTAAAAACAGATGGGCTGACTTTTCAGGAACGTGAACTCTAAACGTCCAGCGCACCCCTGGGCATTGGGAGGTCGCCGGGCTGGGCGAATCCCCATCTTCTCCGCGGAACCACGTGTCCACAGAGAGGGCACGGCCCTGGCCCCGCTTTGCCTCCCGCAGCTGCTCCCTTGCTGGGAAACGGGGGCGGAGGGGGTGGGGGCAGGGGGCACGGCGCCTGGGGGAAAAAAGAATCACGAGTGAAGGATGCCGAGAACTTTCGGGATAGGACATAGGAGGCGCTCGGTATTTGTTGGAAGAAAAATGGAGTTCCGCGACCTTTTAATCATGATGACAATTACAGTGTTGCCGTGATTGCTCTTTTACTGTTATTACCGTTTCAGAGAGATCTGGGGATAACGCAAGAGGGAGAAAAGAAAAGGGAAGAGGGAGGGAAGAAAAAGAAAAAGTGTGAGTTTCTGGAAGCAGAGTCTCCAGGTCACGTGGCCACATCCCGGCCGATGGGCCCTGCGGAGGCGGACGGATCGTCTGAACGGCCATGGTGAGTGTGTCCGAAAAGTCCCCGGTGCTGCGTGGTCCACCTTTTGAATTTTTGACAGGCGAAGACACGTGGATTTCTTCTGCCATTCTCCGCTTTCGTTCGCGGTGAACATTTCCACGTGTGAAGGACTGATTTCGGTTCCTCCTCCACGAAGCCCATGGTTTGCCTGTGTGCCCGTCGGACAGGTGGCCTCCCGTCGGTCCTTATTAGTGCTGCGTGCCGGACCGTCGTCGTGGTGTGTGTCCCGTCTGGGAATGCGGCAGTCACGTGGCTGCTACCGGGTCCCATGCTGTGATGAGCCGGGATGGGCATCTGATGACCAGCTGGAGGCCTTTTCTGCCTGACACGGCGGACCGGCCACATTTGAGATGGTCCTCGAGCAACTCTGACACATCCAGGATGTCCACAGACCCCACAGGGATGTGCAGTATCAGCTACAAAGGAACTAGTGTAGTTTCAAGGCTCAGTAGATTGGGGGTTGTTTCATTAATGAGAAACCTATCCTAGATCGACTAGGACACATTTTTATTGATTTATAAATGCTATTTATTCCTTAAGGAAACTAGCTTTTCGTCTAGCATAATGAATGACACATCTTTTAGTTATTTTCTTTTGACATTGTCGTACTTGCCATGAAAAGAGTCAACTTTAGAGTCAGCTGACTCTTTCATGGATTTTTTTCCATATAAAAGAAGGCCTTGCCTCCTCCAATGATTTTTTTTTTCAGATATCTTACCTGTTTTCTTTCTCCTCTCCTTTTCTTTCCTGGTTTCTTAAAGAGTAAATTAAAATACCACAACATTCACCCTTTAATATATTAAATATATATGAAATACATACACATGATAATATATGGATATATTCACAACATTGTACAAAGTAACCACCATCTAATTTTAGAGTATTTTCATCAGCCCAAAGGGAAACTTGGCCCCAGTTAGTAGTCATTCCTTGTTCCTACCGTACTCCCCAGCCTCAGACACCTGCTGATCTACTCTCTAGCTCTGCAGATTTGTGACTTCATAGAAATTCTGGATCAAATGGAATCAGACGATCTGTGGCCTCGCTACCAGCTCCCCTCACTCAGCGTGACTATACTAAATTTGATCCGCACGGTAGCACAGATCTAGCGTCCCTCCCTTCGAATGGCTGGATGATACCCTGTTCTACCTGCTGAGGGACGCTTGGCTCGTTCCTGGTTTGGGGCCGTTATAAATAATGCTGTCGGGAACGTGCCCGCAGAAATCTCCCATAGACGTGTCTCATGTCTCCTGGGTGTCGGAAGCGCGGGGTCATCGGTGACTCTACGTTTGGCATTTGGAGGAACCGCCAAAGCACTTTCCAAGGCAGCTGCTCCCTTTTGCCCCCTCACCAGCAACGGACGAGGGTTTCCGGCTTCTCTCGGTTCTCACCTACGCTGGTTTCTGTCTGTTTTTTCTAATCTGAGCAACTCTCGAGCGTGTGTATTGTTTTTCCCTGGCATTTTGATTAGCGTTTCTCAAACGACCCATGATATCATGGTCTTTTCATCCACTTACCGACCATGGGTACATCTTCTTCGCCCATTTCTAAACTGGAGTTTTGTCTGTGATTGTTGAGTTGTAAGCGTTCTTTATATATTCTGGAAACAACTTCCTTATCACGTACATGTTTCAGGAATCTCTTTCTCCCATTCCCTGTTGTGTGTCCATTTCCTTGATGGCAATGTTTGCAACACAAATAATTTTTGTTTTGATGAAGTCTGGTTTACCTAATTTTTTTTCTTTTCTTACTTTTGCTGTTGTATCCAAGAAGTGTTGCCTAACCCAAGATCACAAGCATCCAGTCCTATATTTTCTTTTAGGCATTTCATAATTTTATTTTATCATTTTTATTTTATTTTATTTTATTTTATTTTTTTAGTAGTCTCCACTCCCAGTGTAGAGCCCAACACCAGCTTGAACTCACGACCCTGAGGTGAGACCAGGAGTTGGAGGCTTCACCGACTGAACCACCCAGAGTCTGATAATGTTGGCTCTGACATCTAGAGCTATGATCTATGTGTAGTGGGTTTTTCTGTATGATGTGAGGAAGGGATCCAACTGAATTATTTTGCATCTGGATATCCAGTTGTCCTAGCATCGTTTGTTGAAAAGATGATTCTTTCCCCATTGAGTGGTCTTTGGTGCGCTTGTCAAAAACCAGGCGGCTGTAACGGTGAGGGTTTACTCTGGACCCTCCTGTTCTGTTCCATCGGTCCCCAGGTCTTTCTCATGCTGGGGCCACATTATCTTATTACAGTGGCTTTGCAGCAAGTTGGAAATCAGGAAGTTGGGAGTCGTCCATGTTTTCCTTTTGAAGATTCTTGGGCTATTCTGTACGAATTGTAGGATCAGCTTGTTAATTCCTGCAAAAAAACAAAAAGAACCAACAAAACCAAAAAACCAAAAAGCAGCTTGGCTTTTGAAAGGGATTGTGTTGAATCTGTGGGTCTTTAGGGGAATATCTTCATCTTAATAATGTTAAATCATCCAATTCATGAACACAGAATGTTTCACCAGTTATTTAAGTTTTTAAATTTCTTACATTCCTACAATGTTTGGCAGCATTCAGTTTACAGTAAGTCTTACACTCCTTCTGTTAAATTTCTTCCTAAATATTTCTTCCTCTTGCTGTTATAATGGGGCTGTTTTCCTAATGTGATGTATAGAGTTTCATTTCTGGTATGTAGGAACACAATTGATTTTTTTTTTTTTTTTTGTATATTGTTCTTGTCTCCTGCCACACGGATGAACTAGATTATGGGTTCAAATAGTTTTGTTTTGTTTTTGTGTGTGTGGATTCCCGTCTGTTTTCTGTATATGAGAACATAACATCGATGAATAGAGAGTCGCTTTTTCTCTTACAACCGGGATGCCTGATACTCCTTTTCCTCGCCTAATTGCTCTGGCCAGAACCGCCAGTAAAATGTTGAATCAAAGCCCAGAGAGCAGATAGCTTTGTCTTGTTCCTGATCCCAAGGGTAAACCATCCTGTCTTTTATCAAGTCAATGTTAGATGTGAATTTCTCATAGTTGCCGTAACAAGATGGAGGGAGTTCCCTTCTGTTCCTAGTTTGTTGAATGGTTTCGTCATGAAAGAGCGTTACATTTTGTTAAATGCTGTTTCCATGCCTACCCAGTCCCACTTGCGGTGTTTATCTTCCGTTCTATCAATATGCGACGTTACACTGATTGATGTTCCTAGGTCAGACCAGCCTGGCATTCCTGGGACACATGTCATGTGGTCATTGCATACAATCTTTTTATACGTTGCTGGACTTGTCTTGCCAATGTTTCTTGGAGCAACTCTGCACCGACATTCGTAAAGATTCATAGTGTTTGCTAACGATTTCAGGATTTTTGCACTAATATTCTTAAGACAGATTGGTCTGTGGTTTTTGAAATTTTGCTCTATCTTTATTAAATTCAATGTCAGTGTCACACCACCGTTTTCTAAATTGAAAATTTCTACTTTTTCCATACCCTGGAACAGTTAAAATGACATTGGAGGGGGCGCCTCGGGGGCTCAGTGGGTTAAAGCCTCTGCCTTCGGCTCAGGTCATGGTCCCGGGGTCCTGGGATCGTGTCCCGCATCGGGCTCTCTGCTCAGCAGGGAGCCTGCTTCCCCCCGCCTCGGTGCCTGCCTCTCTGCCTGCTTGTGATCTCTGTCTGTCAAATAGATAAATGAAATATTTAAAATAAAATAAAATAAAATAAAATATAAAATGGCACTGGAATGACTTGTTCTGTAAAATCGTGTTCAAATTCCTTGTGAAGTCACATGGTGTGGTGCTATTTGGGAATGGAATAGAACTATCTATTTAGGAACCTCATTATTGTTATTATGATTGGTAATTGGGTCATTTTCTTTTTTCCGTGTCTTCTGGGGTTAAGATCCATAATTTACGTTTTCTTGGAACCCGTCTCATCCCAGTCTGCGCTCTTGCCTGCGTGGAGGCGATCGAATCCTCCTGGGGCTTCCGCTCGTTGTCTCTGCTGATAGTTCTCTGTCTGGAGTTTCTTATCTGTAGGTGTGCGTCTGTGTGTTCCCTTTTTTCCCCTTGGTCAGTTCGGAGGCCTTACCTGCCCTTTTCCCTGCGGAGTCCTGTTGGCTGCACCGTTCTTGGAGTTGCCCGTGACCCTTCCTGCCAGTCGGCGCCCCCCTCTCCCCTTCCGTAGGTTCAGCCGCGCACGGCGGCCCGAAGGCTCTCGGCCCCGCTCCGGCCGTGCCCTTTGATGATCTCTTTGAGGCCAACCTTGTCTTTGCATCTGGCTCTTGACCCAAACAAGCCCTGATGGTTTCCCGGCTGCCGCGTGAGGACGGACCAGAAGGGGCAAGAAAGGAGGTGTGGGGGGCGGTCTGCGAGGGAGTGTGCCCTGGGCGTGGGTCCAGGACTTGGGGTCAGACCGTGCAGCTCACACGTCACCGTTTACTGCTCTGCACTCCTGCGAGGGTCACAGGACTCAGGAAAGGCTCAAAACTGAAGACAGTTGAGCTGGTTGTTCAGTCCCCCAGCGTCACCTCCAGCCGCGGTCAGGTCAGCTCCAGCCGCGGTCAGGTCAGCTCCAGCCGCGGTCAGGTCACCTCCAGCCGCCGTCAGGTCACCTCTAGCCACCGTCAGGTCACCTCCAGCCGCGGTCAGGTCAGCTCCAGCTGCGGTCAGGTCACCTCCAGCCGCGGTCAGGTCACCTCCAGCCGCGGTCAGGTCAGCTCCAGCCGCGGTCAGGTCACCTCCAGCCGCGGTCAGGTCAGCTCCAGCCGCGGTCAGGTCTCCACGAGCAGAGAAAGAGACGGTTCTAGAGACGGTTCTAAAGGCAACAGGAAGGACAAGGGTACGCAGCTCGGCAGGACACGCCCCCAGCTGGCCTCGCTCCTGGCCCTGCGTGCAGAGGCTGGGGACAACGGTCGCCGGTGCTGGATGCAGCCAGCAGGGCCAGCCGGCGCTGCGGAGTCCCGGACAAGGGGCCAGGACCCAGGCTGCTGACCTTCGGAGGGGGGATGGCCGGGAGCCCCCTTCCCCCAGATGCTAGAAGAAGGGAGAATCCAACGAGTGGGTTTTGCGCTGTTGGCTTAGTTTTTCGGCCATCCTGTACGCCGTCTCTTTTAGGAAATAGAACGTTCTGGAGAGTAGCGGCCCCAGGCATCATCCTAGTCACGTGGCCTTTAAGCGGCTCAGCAGAGATGGCTGAGGGGGAGGCCCGAGGGGGTCCGCCGGCTGCCCAGGGCCCTGCACGGATGAGGCCGCGTTCCTCAGGGCCCTGCACGGATGAGGCCGCGTTCCTCAGAGCTCTGCCTCGGACGCCTCCGGTCCCTTGCCAAACGGCTCCCACTGAGGGCTCTGGGTCTCCACACCGATGCCTCACCCCTGCCCTGTGCCAGTAAGGAAACCGAGGGGCCAGCTGGGGTCCGCAGCAGGTGCAGAGCTGAGCCGAGAAGCCCCGTGTCCTGCCTGCCTCCCCTCCGCCCGCCCCGAGGCGTGCAGGTCAGGTGCGGCCCCGCACAAGCAGGCACAGACGTCCCCTCTCGGGGTTTGCCAGTGTAAACGAACACGCAGAAGCGGAGCCCAATGCAAACAAAACGCCCCGTGCGCGACTCAGCCCCTCTCCGAACCAGGGGGCGCAGTTCCTAACCCGGGGACCCCTCTGCCCCAGGGCCCTTCCCACATGCTTCTGGGCCAGCCCCATCTCCCTGCCATGCCTCTGTCTACTCTGTCGTCCTGACCCAACTGCATGTAGCTGGGGTCTGTCTTGAGGCGGCTGCTGGGCATCTGGGCGAGGGGCTCACAGTGTATGATCAGCCAGACCCAGAAACCAGCACGATTTGGAGAGGCGAGGGCCCCCCAGGAGCCGGGTGTCCCGGGGGTTCTCACACACACACAGGAGTCATGCCCTGGACTCTTTCCAAGTGCCGGGTCCTAGAATGAACAGCTCAGGGCAGTAGCTGCCCTGGGAGCCGGCAGGGAGACGGGCCCCGGAACCGGCTTCCTGGGGTCTCACTGAGAAAGGACTTTGTTTCCCAACTCCTGGCTTCGACCTCCGCCTGTCGAATGTCCCCTCCCTGACATCATCAAGCGCAGATATCCCGTGAGGCTAACATGAGTTGGATTTCAGAGTCCCGCTCTAGCCAGGTGCTTCCAGGGTCCCGGAGGGGCCCCGAGCATGGCATTCCCAAGGTTACAGGTTTTTTGTTTTTTGTTTTTTGTTTTTTAATGAGCTTTGCCAAAAAAGAAAAAAAAAAAGCAATGTTTATGTGGTGGACACCCTCTCGGGTGACAGGGAGAGATGAGGCCCCACTGAGTCACATTCTGCTGATCCTTTGAGCCTGGGCGAGTCCCAGGGCCTACTTGTAGCCAACAGAAGTGGCAGACGGGATGTGACATCACGGCTGTGAGTGCGGAGTGGGATAGGGCAAAGGCAGAGGGACTTCGCAGATATCATTAAAATCCCTAATCTGTCGACTTTGGGTTCATCCAGGAGTCAGCCAGCGTGGGCCTGACCTAATCAGGCGAACTGTAAAAGAGGCCCAAGGCCCCCACCCCACCCCACCCGGCAAGTCAGAGACTCTGTGCCTTGCTGGCTCTCGGGAAGCAAGCTGCCAGGCGTTCCAGAGGTGCCGGCACCTGAGCTCTGCTCACACCTCGAGGCGGCTCGGGGACCGCTCCTCCCTGAGGCCAGACAGACGGCAGACGGGTCGCGCCCTCTTCCCCTTCAACGCTGCTCCTTCTCCCCCTGCATGAGCTGACGCCATCACACAGGCGCCTGTGCCTTTCTCGCCCCTTCCGGCCACGGGGTAGCCTTACTCCACTGCCCTGGAGACTCCCTTCCGTCGGGTCTGGTCTGCTTTGGGGGTCCCGCCGATGCCGCTGGCTCAGCCCTCGCCCCGTACTCAACCCCGCAGGGAGGGAGCTGCTGGGCCAACATTCTGGAAGAGTGGGCACAGCTTCCTCAACGTGTCCTGGGGTGGCTGCCACAAAGGGGCACAGACGGGGGCTCACAGCCACACGAGCTGCCTCCCTCCCAGCCCGGGGGCCAGGGTCTGAGATCAAGATGTGTTCAAGGTTCCAACAAGACCGCCAGGGGTCCTTCCTGCCTCTTCCAGCCTCTGGGGCCCCAGGAGTACCCCCCCCCAGCCTCTGTCTCCGTGGTCACATGGCCCGTCCTCGGCCCCCCTCCTTTCCCTTGTAAGGACACAGTCTTTGGATTTAACACCGTCCCCCCAAACATCCAGGAGGAGTCAGCTCTCTGTTCTTAGGTGAGTCATACCTGCAAAGACCTTTTCCCCCATAAGGCCTTACCCGCAGGTTACGGGGCTTAGGATGAGGACTGTTCTTTGGGGGGTCACCGCCCTTCAATCCACTCCGACCCCCCTCAGAGTCCTGTCCACACGTAAACAGGAGGCCTGCAGCAGGGTGTGATGGGGGAGGCAGAGTGGCGAAGAGCAGGAAAGGTCCCGAAGGAGAGGCTGCCAGGGTAGCATCTCCGCGGGCTCACACGTACGTCCGGACCGGGTGGCTGGGAAGGAGGCCGCCCTGTGGAGCTGCGGGCGCAAGGGACCCACAGAGGCAGGCTGGGGCGAGAGCGGAGGGCGAGCGTGCCTGGGGGGAGGCGGATGACAGGGAGGCCGTGGGGACACTCCCCCAGAAGAAGAGACACTTCCCCAGGTGCTGGGGGGCAAGGACGGGCTCCCAGGGACATGAGCCTGTGCAGGGAAGGTCTGCCCGCCTCCGCGGGACGCAGGAGGCTCTGGAGTCTGGGTGCTGACTGCCTTGTTTCTGCTCGACGTGAGGACCGGACCTGCCGGGGGCCTGGGGAGGTCAGTAGGGTCTTCTCTTTCTGTCCAAAACCCCAATCCCACCACCGCTCTGAGGGTGGCAAAATGATGTCGGAGGGAGGCCTCTCGGAAGTGACAGAGCAGAGGCCGGCGGGGGGCGTCTGGAGGAAGCTGGGAAGAAAGTTCCGGGCAGAAGGGCTGTGAGGTAGGGATGGGGTGGGTGCCGCTGCCACATAGAGGAAGGCCCGGCGGTGGCCAGCGGGAGAGGCAGGGACTGGGTGAACAGAGTCCCTCCAGGGGCCGGATCCCCGCTCCTGACTCTCCATCCAACACATGCCCCCCTTGAGCAAGCCGGCCGCAGCCGGGGAGCCTGAGGTGCATCTGGACAGGGCAGAGGTGTGACCCTGGGGGGGCAGGTCTGACAGCAAACCCCACCGCACTGGCCAGCCACGGACTCAGGGGCGACCCAGCTGTGTGCGAGTGGGGTCGTCCCCAAGAGACCCCAGGCCGGGGAAGACGGAGGCCGGCCCCCGAGGGCTGCACGGAGCCGGGACGCTCACGGCTGCGCCTCCAGTTCCCCAGGATTGCGAAGTGGTCACGGAGCACGGGCTCTGGAGGCCAAGACGGTGGTTCAAGTCCCTGCTCCCCAGAATTACCAGCCGGCAACCTGGGGTGTTCCTCCCATGTTTCTGAATCTCGACTTCTCCTCAATGAGGGGTCAGAGTTGGGGGCTCTGGGGCTCACCTCCTTGGGTCCTGGACGGTGACCTTGGACCATTGAGGTGCACCTGCCCCCGACAACGAGGGGCTTTGTTTCCCCAGATGAGAACTTGGCTGACTGTGGCCATGACCATCAGCTCAGAGCCGTGAGATGACTGTTGCCATTCATGACCCAAACGTTCATGGCTTCGCACATTAAAGGTTTATTTCCAGTTCAGTGCAGGTCAGCAGCAGGAACTGCGGGCAGAGTCTACTCCAGGAGTTCATTCGGAGACCCAGCCTCCTTCTGGCTTGTGGTCCTCTTGGAGCTTCAGAATCTTCCTCCAGATGCCCCCGCAGAGTTGCTGACGGCCAGGCCTGGGGCGTTTCCATGCTCAGGCCACGGCCACACTAAGTGCAAGTAAGACGGGTGTGCAGATCGGCTGTGCATCCAGAAGAGAGAGGCCAGAGCTGGACGGACGGCCCATCTCACCGCTTTGTTTCCCGCTGCGGCGGGCAGCAAGGAGAGGGTGCGGCGGGCCCGGGGCGGCCTGTCCTGTCTTTGCTGTCATCACCATCCCATGAGAGCCGACTTTGAAATCCCCAAATGAGGCTGCCAGGGTAAGCTCAGACCTCACAGGGCTCCCCACTCCTTGGCTGTCTGTTGGCTCTCTGTGAGCAAGAGATTTTACTTTCCCGGACTGCTGTGTCTGTCCCCGAGGTCTCCTCTAAATCCCTTAATCTTCTTATTCCTTTGTAGGGAGGCTCCAAACATTCTTTTCATACTTTAAAAAAAAAAAAAAAAGGACACATTTTTAAAAGAGCATTTTTTTTTGAAACCCCGGATCTCCAGGAGGGCCATTTCCTGTCGGGGAAGGGTTGGGGGTCCCGCTGGGTGTGAAGAGCGTGAAAGCAGTCCTCCAACGGGTCTCCTTAAGGTGGCAGGCTGCTTGCACAACCAGCCAGAGCAAACGCCTCATCCCCTCCACGTCCCTTTCCAACCCTGGCCACGGGGCCAGAAGGCAGAACGTTCTCAAAACCGGCTGTGCGTTCAGCTCAGGAGAGGCACTCGCGAACATGCAGACCTCCAGGCCCCGTCTTCGTAGCCCAGATGTCGAATGCTGGGCAAGAACATCGAGGTTCTGAATTTTCAGCAGGTGCTCTCGCGAGGCGCCACCACTGCCTGGACTCCGGGAAGCCTGGCTGCAGGGGAGAGTCGGGTGAGCCAGAAAGCCCCCTGCCTCCGGTCGCTGGCCATCTGGTAGGGAGAGTAACACACGGACCCCGGTCAGAAACCTCACCCAGGACCAAGGCCGCCGGTCACCACCCTGGGGGCGTGGCGTGCACGGCACTGGGCCTGGCCACCGGCTTTCGGCCACTGTGTGTGTGTGTGGACTCCGGTTGAGGGAAGGGGCCCGAGGACTCCCGAGGTCCGGTTATTCCGTCCCGTCGCCCCGATGCGGTGGGGCCTGCAGTGCAGACGGTTGGGGCTGCCCTGGGGAGCCCCTCTCTCCCGCCAGCAGAGCCCGAGGAGCAGGTGCCCCCGTGCGGGTCCCTCCCGGAGGCCCTGCTGGTCCCCACATGCCCTTTTAAAAAGGTGGACGTGAAATTCACGCGGCGTGACAGGAACCGTGTTGAGGAGAAAATTCAGGTGCACCTGGTACATTTCCACGGCTAAGCGCCGCCCGTGGGCCAAATTCTAAAATGTTCTCATCACCCCAGAAGGAAACTCTGCCCCCGTTAAGCATTAACTTCCCCTCCCCACCCCCAGCCCTAAATTCCGGCCACCATGGGTCTGCGTTCTGTCTCTACAAATTTCCCTAGTCTTGCTCCGTGGCCTCCTGAGCCTGGCTTCTTGCAGGGGTCGTCCCAAGGTAGCGGGTGTCTGTGCTCCCTGCCTCCCGTGGCTTCCCACAGCCCGACCCCTTCCTCACTGCAGAGCACGGGCTGCCCTGGGGGCTGAGGGAAGTCAGGAGGCAGCTCCCGGCGGGGAGGGGAGGGCACACAGGTAGGACTCGGGCCTGGGGTGTGGGGGGGCTGCCGTAAGTCCCGGGCCCTCAAGCCGGCGTCTGCCCACCCCCAGGTGAGCCTCCGGAGCAGGAAACCACAGACTCATTGCAGATGCTCCGGAGGCTGGAAGCAGCACATGGACCCCTGCGGCCACAAGCACGGGTTCCGCCCCCTCCTCTCCTCCAGCCCCACCAGGTACACGAGCCAGCAACTGGCCTTTTATAAATAACCTCGTTTGGACCATGTTTGGAAGTCGGGGTGGATCCGCCAGACCCATTTCCTCCTGCACCAGCCCCGGGCTGGCCAGAGATGCTCGTATGATGTGGGGAGACCATCTTCGCACCAGATGGGGAACTCAGACTTCACCCAATGCCAGCCCGTGTTCCTGGGGCGTGGGGCGGTCCCCACCCCCTCCCGGCCCGGGTCCCTTCCTTCCAGGACCCAGCCCGACCCGGAGCTCCTTACTTCCGCAGCCGCTGTGTCCCGGCGTGGGAGCGCCCGCCCGGGGCCGTCCTGCCCGTGGCTTCGGATGGGCCACTGGTTCCGGCCAGCGAGAGGCGTGACCCCGCACTGGTGGCTGGAGGAAACCGTTTATCATCACGGAAGGATCTGGCTGCTGGCATGTTTATCTAGAGGAAGGAAATGGACTCTTCATCTCCTCCAAGGGGCGTCTGGCCCGGCCCGCCATCCGCTCCGTCCGTGGGGTAACTTTAAATAACGAGTCCCATCTGTCAGTACCTGCTCACTGTCTCCTGCGGGGCTCTCACTCCTCACTCCCTGGGTGCCGCGCTTTATTGCTGCTTCCTCCTTTAAATAAACCCGGCCATAAATCTGATCCCTGTCGGAGCTGAGCTCAGAAATCTGTCCCAGCAACGCGGGCCAGTAAGGCAAGGCTCTGTCTTCCGGCAGTGTCCAGAGCAGACGGCCCAGGACACCTGGGGGTGAGCGGGGTGCCCTCTGTGGTGCGGGAGGCTGCAGTCCCCCAGGCTCGGGGACCATGTGGTCTGATTTTCCACATTTCCAAGCCAGGGAATGAGTAGTAAAAAATCTCACCTGGCAATCGGCATGGCAATTGCCGGAATGCCATCGCACAAATCCAGTAGCCTGTGCCAGTCTGGGGTACCTCTGGCCAACAGGAGCGCTCAGCTAACAGTGCCTCCTGAATTAACAACTGTGACTTTGCACCTCCAGTGTCCTGCCAGGTGAGGTGACCCGGAGGGGAGAGCCTAGGCCGTGCAGCTTCTCTTCCACCTACACATCTACCCATCCATCATCCATCCGTCATCCATCCAAACACCCACCCACACACACATACATGCGCTTTTATCCATCAGGGTTTTATGGCACACCTAGTGTGTCCCGGGCCCTGTGATGCATGTTGTGGAACCAGTGTCTAGGGTAGACCCTGCCCGATGCGGGGCTCAGAGAATGGGAGGGGCTCTGAACCAGGAGGTGTGGTACACGAGGCAGGAAAAGCCGAGGGGCCATGTGACAGGGACCTGGGAGAGGCATCGTGAGGCGGGGCCGTGTGAGCTGAGCATGATGATGGGGCAGCACCCACCCCAGGGTCTCAGAGTCGGGAAGCGCCTCTGCGGGTGTTGAGGAGAACAACCTCGGAGCCTGGGAGGAACAGAGGTGGCAGGGGTGGGGTGCAGAATCGTGAGGCCTGCGGTCAGGGCTGAGATGTGTATATCCCCACCGTCCCCACACCACGGCTGCCCACACGCGGTCCACGAAGGGGTGGCGGGAAGGGCAGGGGCTGCGGGAAAGTCAGGGGGAAATGCCCTCTGGGGTTCACGAATGTGCAGATGTGTTTAAAGTCGCAGGAACCCTGAGGCCCCTGGAGGAAGTATGCTGGAGAAGAGGAGAGGTCTGAAGCTGGGGCCCTGGGAGGGAAAGGGGACAGCAAGAAGCGAAGAGCACCAGCAGCCTGTGGGGTCCCCGAATCCAGCACACCCCATGTTGATCAGGGGCTTGTACTGTCCCGGGAACCCGTGATCGGATTCAAATCCTGCTGGGGGGTCCTTCCTTCTCCCAGCTCCATCCCCGGAGCCAAGGGCAGTACTGCCCCCTGCTGGGGCTCAGGGCAAGTCCCCACTCTTCCCCCGCATTCTTCCCCTTAACGGCCACGTGGGTTCTCCCACGCCCCTCCCTCGTCCCCCACAGGGTTCCATCCGGCCCCTCAGAGCCCCCCACCGTGACTCAGCCAGGCCATGCTCAGCTTCACCACCCTATGCTACTCCTACTGTGTACCATGTCCTGTGCACTCCATCCCCCTACCCTGCACACTCCTACACGACCTTCAAGAGCCCCCCCCCAGCATCGAGCCATCTGGTTCTCTAATGGTAGAGCAGCAGAGAGGGGGAGGTCGTAAGCTCTAGGGCCAGATTCTCTGGACTTGGGTTTTGACTCTGCCCATCATTGTGTAACCCAGGCCTCAGTTTTCTTTTCTGTAAAATGGGCATGGTAATAGTTCCTACATGTTCATGTTGTTGGGAGAATCCTGCCCATCACGCACGGCAAGCCCCAAGCCAGGGCCAGAACACAGCAGCAACTCAACAGAAGCTGGCTGCTGGGGCTTTCCCTGGGGCCCCAGGACCCTCTGGCCCAGCAGGAGATTCCCCAGACTGTCCTGGGTTGAAGCACTTGCCTCCTTGAGAGGCTTGCAGTCCACAGGGGCAGAGGCAGTACCGGATATGCCAAGGACACGGACTTGACAGTGTTCCTGGCAGGGTGGAGGCCCCAGGTAGAAGTGAAGGTCTCTCAGTCTTAGTCCAAAACAAGGACAGGGCCTGGGGGCACAGGGAGCCAGTGGAAGGTAGTAACTCAGCAAGGGGCATGCAGATCTGGAGAACTCGGAGCCTCCTCACATCCACCCACCTATCCATCTATCTACCCACCCATCCACCATCCATCCATCCATCCATCCACCATCCATCCATCCATCCATCCATCTGTCCATCCATCCAACCATCCATCCATCCATCCATCCACCATCCATCCATCCATCCATCCATCCATCTGTCCATCCATCCATCCACCATCCATCCATCCATCCATCCACCATCCATCCATCCATCCACCATCCATCCATCCATCCATCTGTCCATCCATCCATCCACCATCCATCCATCCATCCATCCACCATCCATCCATCCATCCATCCATCTGTCCATCCATCCATCCACCATCCATCCATCCATCCATCCATCCACCATCCATCCATCCATCCATCCATCCACCATCCATCCATCCATCCCCTCACCCATCATCCACCCACCCATCCATCGAACCATCCACTCATCCAACCATCCATCCAACCACCCATCCATCCCCTCACCCATCATTCATCCATTCATCTGTCCATTCACCCATCCATCCACCTATCCACTCACCCACCCAACCATCCATCAACCCATCCATAGAACAATCCATTCATCCAACCATCCATCCACCCATCTATCCACGCATCCATCCATCATCCATCCATCCATCCATCCACCCACCCACCAGTTCATCCATCCTTCCATCCATCCATCCACCCACCCACCAGTTCATCCATCCATCCATCCATCCATCCATCCACCCACCCACCCATCAAACCATCCACTCATCCATCCATCCATCCATCCATCCATCGAGGCACCATTCATGGCCGCCCTGGACATTTCACAGGCCCGGGGAATGATGCCCCAGGGAAGTCCTTGGTTGTGGAGAGAGGGCTGTGGGATGTTTGGGGTGGGTGGGGCAGCCACCAGACTGTGTTCAGGCAGGAAGGGGTGCTCCATCTTGCTGCAGATCTCAGGGGAGGTGGGTCCCTTTCTGTCCCCACCCCACCAATCTCATGAGTGTCCTGGGCCCGCAGGAGCAAAGCACATAAACCAAGTGGCTTAAACAACAGAAAGTTCTCTCACGGTTCCAGACACGAGTAGTATCAAGGTGAGAGCAGAGCTCTGTTCCCCGAGGATCACCAGAGGGTCTGTCTCCAGCCTCTGCTGACGGCCATGTCACTGCAGACCCTACAGGTGTTCTCCCTCTGTGTGTCCTTCTGTCCCCCCTTGTTATGAGGACTCCATACGACCTCTTCTTAACCAACCACATCTGTAACCAACCCTTTTCCAAATAAGGTCCCATTCTGGGGTCCTGATTGCTAGGACTTTAACAGTGAATCTGGGGGCTGGGGGACACAATTTGACTCTAACACCTGCTGAGGCTAAAACTCCTCTTAGCATGAACAGACCCTTTTTGGTCCCTGACTCTGCTCACCCTGAGGTTGGGGTGTTGGGATGGGGATAGGGTAGCTGGGTCCTAGTCACCAAGAGCTATGGTATTTGTGGGTTTTTTTCTGTCTTCCAGCACATAGGCCAGCAGGGTTCAGGGTCCCCTATTCCCTACTCTACCCTCTGCTGCCCCCAGGCTTTTCCCAGCATCCTCAGTGCCACCCACCCCCGAACTTTGGATGCTGTTCCTGGAGCAGTTTCCCTGGGCCACATTGTTCAGGGTCCCCCCACCAACCCCTGCCTGGAGGCCACGCAGCTCTGGGAACCTCGAGGGGTCAGGAGTAAGCCCTGAGCCCCAGCTGGCCTGAGACTGACCTTGGCGGGGTGTGGGGCACATGTGAATCACTTGAACCTTCCTGATGGGCTAGTAGCCCAAACGGAGCCCCTGCGAATGAAGATTTAGCTTTCCACACACCCATTAACTGGAAAGAATTGCTCAAGTCTGAGGCTCACTTTCAAGCCAGGGTGGGGTCGCCCACACCTACTTCCTGCCACACCCACCTATTCCCCAGTCACGGGCACACCTGGAATCCAGCCTCCAGGCCTTTGTCCACGCGGTTCTTGCTGCAGATCTCAGGGGAGGTGGGTCCCTTTCTGTCCCCACCCCACCAATCTCATTAGTGTCCTGGGCCCGCAGGAGCAAAGCACATCCCTCCCTGGGATCCGCTGTCCCGCCCTGTCCGGGGCTGAATTCCAGGGTCAGGAAGCCGCGGGGACCCCTGTGGTCCTGGAGACAGAGGAGGCCCTGTCTGGGGGGGTGGGGCTGGGGGTCACTGGCTCCGCTGCCCTCACTGGAAGGCTTGCGGCAAGACCACAGGATGGGACCACCAGACCCCAGAGGCCACCCATTGGCCCCACCCGAGAGCCCTCAGCCTCCAGCCCTTCTCCAAGCTCTCAAGGGCCTCCCTGGAATCTGGCTGCTCCCTTTCCCAGCCGGAGTCCGGCCTCTCTCTCCTTCCCCTCAGGCACCCCTACCCCGGCTTTATTTCTTGAGGACAAATACATTCATCTTCTGACAAAGCTGGGTGGTACATTGGGGCTCCCGAGGAGCCGAGAGTCTGTGAACCGCCCAGGATCCCCGCACCCCTTCCCGGCCAAATCCAAATCCAAATTGGGGAGGGGGTGACGTCTCGGTAGCCGATCCCACAGAATTCCCATCTCATATGTTGGAGATGAGCTGTGAGCCTCAGAAGCAGACCCCCGAATCCTTGGACGCTGTCTCCTCGCTCAGAGCTGCCCGGACCCAGGGTCCAGCCTGGCCAGAGCCTCTCCCTGCCGCCCTGCCCCAGGCTGCCCTCTGCAGGTGCGGCACGGAATGGGCAGCCCTTCCAGGAGCTGGGGGGCCAGGACCTTCCCCGGCACCCCCGGCACCTCCCTCCCAGTGCCGAGGGTGTGAAAGCCTCCGGGGCATTCTGCAGACCACCCTCCGTGGGCCAGGCGTCGGGGGCGGCGTTCTGGGCGGTGGAGTGAACGCTGCCGCCCCCACGTCGCCGCATCCCCGGCACCTGGGCTGCTGCGGAGACCGGGCACGACTGGGGGCGCGGGGTGGTCCTAGCCGGCCCTCCAGGGGCCGCCCCTCGTCGCTGCTGCGTGGAGCACGGAAGAGAGTCCGCAGAAGCTGGCGGGGAAGGGTGGGGGTGGAGGCCCCCTCGGGACGAGTCACTGCGGGAGGGACTCACCGCGGGGAGAGGGAGCGTGCCCCAGAAGGGAGTGCTCACCTGCGCCCCCCTGAGGGGGAGCTCGGGAGTCACTGGCAGTTCCAGGGCTCCGTGGGGAGGGGTGACCCCCAGGGCAGCTGAGTCACAACACGTGATCTGCCCTACGAGGGCCGGAGGACCACTGTGTGTGCGCACGCATGCGTGAGTGTGTCTGTGTGTGCATGCGTGTGCGAGTGCACTGCGTGCATTACGAGTGGGGGGGAGTGAGTGTGCCTGTGAGTTAGTGTGTGTGGGTGTGCAACGGTGTGCACATCCGTGAGTGCTTGTGCGTGCACCCGGGTGTGAGTGAGTGTTCAGGAGCTCGTGTGCAGGTTACTTATGCACCTGTGTGCACGGGAGCATGAGTGTGTGCACATGCGTGTGCACATGCACACCTGTGAGTGAGCCGTGGGGGGGTGCAAGGGGCAAAACCAGAGGGGTCTCGGGAAGGGGAAGCCCTGGAGGCAGGTTGCAGGTGAGGCTGCTGGGGGGCCGGGAGCCGAAGCGGGGCCCTGGGGTTTCGCAGCAGGGACCCGGTCTGGGGTGAGTGGGGGAGACGGTCCACCAAGGCCTTTGCTGGGGCCGAGGTAGCCTCAGGGGGTTACTGCTTCCCTCGTAGGAACGGAGAGCTGGTGTCTGGGAGGGGTCCAGTAGGCTCTCACAGCCCACATCGTGGGAACCCAGGGCTTTGGCCCTTTGGGGAGTGGGGGCAGGGACAGGGCCCTGGGGTCCTCAGAGCGGAGCGCTGAGCCTGTCCCCTGGTGGTGTATGAGCCTGGCCCACGGTCCATAATTCTTCCCTTTCCGTCCGGCAGCTGTGCTGCATAGCCGTGGAGGCTGGGGGCCTGCGGAGCGAGGCCCAAGGGTCCAGGAGCCTCGTGGTGGGGGCAGGAGGACACGTCTGTCTTCCGCCCTCCAACGCCCTGGGAGGCAGGCCTGTTCTCAGACACCGTCTTGTCCTGGTGGCTCTGCCAATCGCCCCAGAATCCACACTGGGGCCCCAAACTTTCCGCTGGACTCACAGCCCTACTTGTCACACTTCCCATCTCCCAAGGTGGGGTGGCCCTCCCGACACCAGCATCAGGGGGGTCACCCTGCCCCTGAGCCGGTCGCCCCACGGTCCGGGGCCTCGGGGATCCAGGGACTCCTGGGGGACAGCGAGAGGTAGCGGGACCCTCTGCATGGGGACCACGATTCTTCCCTGGAAACGCGGGAGGACAGAAACCGCGGGGCAGGTCCTGGCCTGCTGACTGTTCGCGGGCCTGTGGTCCTGCTGGGCCTCTGTCCCCCCACCCCCTACCCTGCCCTGACCGGGGGATCAGGACCCCAGCACCCGCCTCCCCTGACTGCGCATGTCCTCGGAGGGGAAGGCCCCTGGCGTGCCGTCGGTGCCCATTGTCCTCGTCAGGCCCTCGCGCACCAGCTGTGGGCGGGGTCTGCGGCTAGACGGGAAACCAGACCCACCCCCGTCCCCAGGCGGCCGCCCCTCACTGCTCAGGACGTGTGAATGTGCGGCCTTCTGTGGTCGGGGTGACTGCAGGTGTGGCTGAGTCAAGGGCTGTGAGACACGAGGTCACCCTGGGCGGCTGTGTCACCACGGGTCCTGCCGAGAGGCGCAGGGGTGTGAGAGGCAGAGTGAGGGCCAGACCACGGAGCCAGGCCGGACAGAGGGACAAGGGTCGGCAGCTGCTGCCCCAGGGCTTCACGGGGGAGGAGAAGCAGGAGCCTCGGCAGGACTGTGGCCCTGCAGGTGCCTTTCTGTAGCCAGCGACACCCCGGACCTCCAGGGCTGTTGGAGAAGAAACCGCGTGTTCCGAGCCGGGCAAATTTGGGGTCATCGGTGACAGCAGTGATGGGACACTAACGCGGTCCCATCTGGGGAGTCACTCGTGTCCTGTAGATGACAGAGGTCACCTGGGTCTGTTCCCACAGTGCTCAGGGCATCCCAGCACCGTCTCCAGCCCCACACTGCCCAGGCTCCCCAGAGTGAGGGGGGAGGGGCAGGCCAGAGGCAGCTGGTGGCCTCGTGGGGAAGCTGAGGCAGCCTCGGTCCCCGCCGCGGTGGCCTGGCTGTCCAAGGAGGGGAGGAGGTGCGGGAGCCCCCCAAGAGCTCTAGCTAGTGAGATGGCCCTGCCCTGCCCTGTCCTGCTCCTCCCGCCAGGGCCCGCCAAGAGCCACCAGAGAGAAATACTTTTAACATTCCTTTTGGACATGTTTCCTCCTATTTTTACACTGTTGCTTGTATTTCCCGTAACGTTTGGATGTTTAACTTCAGTATCCGGGGAGTAAAGGGGCCCTCGAGGCTCCCCAGTCTGTCCGAAAGTGCCTCGGGGCACACAGCCGCCCAGCACAGAAGCTTCTTAGCCCCACTTTATGGAGGGAACACTGAAGCCGAGGAGCGGAAGCGACTGAGCCTATGTCAAGGGCTCCTGAAGCAGCAGGGCCTGGATCCAGACCCAGGTCACCGGAAGCCCGTCGGGCTTTTTCCCGTGACACCATGCTGCCCCCCAGAGGTCAGTCTGATGTTCCAGAGAGACCTGTGGGACCTGGAGCCCCAGCTCCCGCAGTCAGATCCTGCTCAGCTTATCAATGTTGCCTTCCAGGTCCCCCTCCCCCTGCACTCTGACCCCTGTACCCCCATTATCTCATACCCCCTCTCTGTGCCTCCAGCTCCTCACCAGCTGCACAGACTTTCTTGCTGTCCCTCAAATACGGCAGGCTATTCTCTGCCCCGGGACCTTTGCACTTGCTGTTCTGTCCACCTGGAATGCAACTCCCCCAGAGCTTCGGTCATGCCGGATTCATCAGCGAATATAGTCGGTGTCCCTCAGAGCCCAGCTGGCCACAGTGTGGGGAGACTGGGAGGAGGCTGGTGACAGCCAGACAGTGGTCTGGGAACTGGTTGTAGTTTATTTCCTTTTGGGTCCTTAAAATGTAACGATGAGTGTCTTTGTTCAAAGGAAATGTGTTGAGTCTTACTATGTGCTGGGTCCTGGAGATAGAGTGGGACATGGCCTCAAAGTAGTAGAAAGGCACTCCTGAGGCAGTGCCATGGGGACTGGGAAGCAGAGGGACTGATACCAAAGCTCTGGAGGAAAACATTCCAGGTGGACAGAACAGCAAGAGCAAAGGTCCTGAGGCAGAGAATAGCCCACCATATTCGAGGGACAGCAAGAAAGTCTGTGCAGCTGGTGAGAAGTTGGGGGCACAGAGAGGGGGTATGAGATAATGGGGGGGTCAGGGGAGACCTGGAGGCCGTGGTGACGAGCTGGGCAGTGAATGGGCGAGGGCAGTTCTGGAGAGAGCAGTCACTTTCTCTGACCTTGCAAAAGTAGGGTTGTTGTTGCAAACCACCTATGATATTGAAATTCCCACAAGAAGAATATAATCTGCTTTTCCCATCCGACCTTCTGTAGCCACAGGTTTCCTTCTTCCCGCCGGACCTGGGTTTTCACATAATACCGTGTTGGGCGACACAGGATTTTGGGACGATGCAGCTCTGCTTGGAGACAGGTCCTTGTCATTTTTCATACACCCTGAGATCTCCAGCTCTGGCCCCCCAGCCCTGGAGCCTCCGAGACCTCAGCCCCTCATACCCCCGAGGTCTCCCAAGGGCAGGGAGTAGGGAGCGTTGGCCGACCTGTCCTTGCCACCCCCCACCCACCCCCTGGCCCCTTTTCTTTCCCAGGACTCTCCTGACCCAAGGCTGTGAGCCCACATGGGGCCTGAGGTTTGGGGAGAAAAAGAAACGTGAGCACAGAGCAGGAGAACCCAAATGTGACGCTGGACGCCCGTGACCCCTGCCCTCTGCCTCCCTCCTCCCCGCTCCGTCTGGGCGCCCGGCCCCGGCCCCCAGCTGCTCACAGCCCCGGCTCCGTGCAGGCCCAGCCCCTGCCCTTCCGTTGTCTTCTGGTTCCCGATGTGCTCCTCCAGCCGCGGGAAGCCGCAGCGTCAAAGGTCGGAGGGCGCCTCACGGGTTTTTGGGTGTTACTCGTTCCCCGTCGCCTCGCTCTGAGGGGATCGCGTCGCTGAGGGCAGACTGCCCGTCCCCAGGGGTGGACCCCCATCTCCCCAGCACCTGGCACGGGTCTGGCTCACAGTAGGCGAGTGTTGGCCGCACGGAAGCACGGAGGCTCGCCCTCACACACTCTGGCGGGAAACGGGACATTTGCTCCGCGGCGCTCCTTCTGAAGAGGAAGAGTCAGGTCAGGGGAGGCTGGCAGACAGCAGCAAGGATTTGTGACACAAATTCTGGGGAATGTTCTAGGCTCCGTCCATCAGACCAGTCTCCCACATGGCCTCCACCTTCCCCCAACTTCTTTCCCTTTTCCCTTGGCTGCCAGGATGCTCCGAGCCAGCTTATGCAACCAGGGCCCGAAACATCTCCCTTGGGCCCAAAGAACCCCCTCCCTCCCTCCTCTGCCTCTGCTCTTTTCCGACTCCCTCTCGTTGCCTGACACATCCTGGTGCCACAGGAGAGAGGGCAGGTGACAAACAGCAGGAGGGAAAGGCTCTGTAGGGAGGCCCTGCCTGGGGGGGAAGGGGACAGAGGCGGGTCCCCAGGTGGGAGGCCCCACCCCCTCGGGGTCAGTGCCTGGTCCCCGTGATTGCCCACCTGGGCCTCCGGTACCTCCAGGAGCCAGCTCCAGAATCCGGCAAGGCCAGGCAGATAAGATCTCGCCAGATAAGCGATCCATTGACCCCGGACCTGGAAGGAGACAGTGGGGCGTGAGCTTTAACCGCCTGCCGCCATCAGACTCACACGGGAGCAAAGATAGCGGGTGCGGTCGGGTGTGGGACCTGCAGAGAAACCTCCCTGGTGGCACCGCCCGGCCGGGGGCACCACTCAAAGGTGAGGAGCAGCAGGAAATTCCAAACCCGGCCCCGCCCCGCCGGAGAGGCGGCCTCGGGGGCCAGTGGCCAGCCTGCACATGTCTGCCGCGGCCAACCGGGGCCTCAGTGTCCTCACCTGGAAAATGGAGCCATGCGAACTCCTGCCCAGAGTGGGCGGGAAGCTCAGAGGAGAGAGTCTGCCTTGGAAACGGGGGGCGCCGTGCTCCAGCGGCAGGCCCTGGCTGGCTCTCTCACCCCACCCCCCGCCGCTGCCCCCACCCCGCAGAGGGAGACAAGTCGATGGCTCAGGGCCACTCCTGGCGGCTGCCCTAAGGGGCTCAGAGCTCAGCAGACAGGCCCAGCTGTCCTCAGGTGGAGACCTCTCTGCCACCCCATGTCCTCTGTCCCCACAGTAGGTGCTCCAAAGGGCTTACGCCATCGGCCGGGCCTTCCTGGCATCCAGGCCAGATGCGAGAAGGGGCAGCCCAGGCCTCGGTCCGAGCCACAGCGTCTGCCCCAAGTGTGCGAGCTCAGGTGTGAGTCCGGCCCGTGCGGGTCCCCGGGACGAAGCCCCAGGGTTCCCGTCCTGCAGTTGCACAAGGACCAGGCACCAGGGCTGTAGGACGGGCAACGGCTCTGCCCCCTCTGTCCTGGCCCAGCGCTGAGCACCAGGAAGGGAGCAGATGCTGTCTGCCTGGGAGTGAGTGAGGCTGCCTGGAGCCCCTGGGAGGACCTGCCCTACCGAGGGGCGCGGGGGAGCCCATGAGGCCCTTGGCAGGTAAGTGGGCCTCAAGTGCCCACTCGGGAGTCTCTTGGGCATCAGCTGACCACCCCACCCCACCCTGCTGCTAGAAAACAGATTCCAGCAGGTCCCCTGCTTGGACAGGAGCCCCAGGGGGAGAACTGGATCCGCTGCTCCCCGGCCGAGCAGCACCTGGAGATGCCCACGCCCTGGCTCCTGAGACTGCCCTCCAGGGGGCAGTGCCGGCCTGGGGACCTGCGGCCACCCGGCCAGTGGCTCCTCCTCCAGATCAGTCTGGAATCCCATGGGCGCTGGATCCCGGGAAGAGGGCTAGCTGCATGGGCAGCCCGCAAGGTGGGGAAGGGGGGCGAGTCCCCAGCCCCACCCAGATAGGCTGGGGACTCAGAGGGTGGCGGCCCCTCCCCTCCGTCCCAGGCTCTGAGGGCGGGGGGCTTCCTTCCCCCTGGACGACCAGGCTGCACCGTCTGGTGGGTCCCCACTGGTGGGGAGGGGCAGTTCAGCCCTGACTCCTCCAGGGTGGGAGGGAAGGCCGAGAGCTGGGGCCTCCCAGGCTGGGCAGCAGGTGACATTGAAATGCCAGGAGCGGGGCCCGACCGGAATGTGGAGGCAGGCCGAGCGCAGCACCGGTCTCTGGGGACTCCCCTCCTGCCCAGGCACCTGCCCCCGGGGGGAAGGTTGGCATGACGGGGGGGGGGGGCGGGTACCAGGCACTGGCATGGGGCTCAGAGACCTGGGTTCAAACCCAGCCTCTGCCAAGGCCCACCCAGATCCCAAACCTCTCTGAGTCTCAGTTTCCTTGTCTATACTGTGGGGCTGGGAGAGCCTGTTCTGTCTGTCTCTTAGGCAGGGAACAGGTTGGGCGTGGCCCCAGAGGCCCTGGGGACACACTGGGTCAGTGAAAGGGTCCCTTTCTACCCAGTGCAGCTGGATCTGCGTCTCACCCCTAAGGCTCCCTTGGAAAGGTGTGACCTGGGGCCTCAGCCCGGCTGGAAGCCGGGCCCAGCTGGGAGCCAAATGGTCGGGGACCGTGGAGTTCTGCTGGGCCCTCCTGCCCTCTTCAGGTCCTTGGGCCCACAAGCTGGAGGGGCCACTCAGCAGGGCCAGGTGTGACCCCACCGAGGTCCCTGGTGGCTAGCCTCACTAACCAAACCCATGTTACCCTGGGGGAGACAGGCAGCTCCTCCCTGGGGCCAATTTCAGAGTACGGGTCAACCCAGGAGCTGTGGTCCCTGCCTGGCCCTGTACTTGCCGTGCACAGGAGTGAGTTCCCCGTCCGTGGGACAGCCGGCTTCTGTTCCCAGACTTTTCCTCATGCCCCACTGGGCAGAGCAGTGGGGAGCACTGTGTTGAGCACGGAGCAGTGAGTTGGCTTGGCTCAGAGCAGCCATGTGTTGGGGTCAGGGGAGGGCAGCCCCGGCGGGACTGAGGGGAAGTGCAGGGTTGCACGGCCGCCAGAGGCTCTAGGGAAAGGTCCTTCCTGCCTCTTCCAACTTCTGGGGGCTCCAGGTGTCCCTGAGCTGGAGGCCACACCCCTCCAACATCTGCCTCCATGGTCACAGGGCCCCTTCCTTCTGTGTGTCCTCTTCTGTCTCCTATAAGGACGCTTGTTGTTGGACTTAAAGGGTCCAGCCTCATCAAGGACGATCATATCTCAAGATCCTTGGTTACACCTGCAAAGACCCTGTTGGCAAAGACAGTCACTTTCTGAGTTTCTGGGGCTTAAAACATGACTTTGTCCGGGTGGGGGTCTCAGGGATACGATCCAGCCTACTACAACCCCTCATCCAAAATCTGACATAAAATAACATCACATGATAAAATCAGGTCTGGACACACTCGTGTCCATACGGGTCTTTTCAGGACTTTCTCTTCTGCTTCTCTGTGTCATCCTGTCTCCTGTCTTGCAGGAGGGGGCCTCTTGAAGACCCTCGAGCCACAGGTACGGGTCACAGAGTGGGGACAGAGATGAAATGGGGAGGGGCCTGGGGGCATACGCTGCAGCCCCCAGCGTGTAAGTCACTGACGTCCCCAGGGAGGTCACCGTCAGGTGCTGGAGAAAGGGGTTTCGAAGGATCAGGAGAAGGAAGGCAGAGGGGCAGGGTCTCGGGACCTGACCTCGAGATCCTGGAGTGTGTCTGGACCAGCCCCTGCCCGCCCACAAGCCCCCACCATGAGAAGGTCCCCCCAGGAGCCTACAGCGCTGTACCCCAGCCTCATTCCCAACTCCAAATGGCCCAGTTTAGGCCACAGCCTCCAGCAGGGGTCGACCAAGCCTGGGTCCCCGTCAGATCTACCCACTGTCTTCTTGGGAGCTGCAGGTGAACTAAGAATGGCCATTTAAAAAAAAAAAATTAAGATTTTATTTGTGGGTAATCTCTACCCCCAACGTGGGGCTCGAACTTAAAACCCCGAGACCCAGAATTGCATATGATCCACCAAATGAGCCGGCCAGGCACCTCCTGTTCTGATTTTTAGCGGGTGAACAAATTCAAAAGAAGAACATGGTTTCACGACCCATGAAAGTCATAGGAACGTCAAAATCAAAGTCGGTGTCCGTCAGTGAGTGTTCTAGAGTTGGAAGCTTAACTGACTGAGCCACCAGGCGCCCCTGAGTTAAATTTTATCATAGGTCTGTATGCATAGAAAAGATAGAGTATATGTAGTTTTGGTACTGTCCACAGTTTCAGCCATCCACTAGGGTCTTGGAATGTATTTCCTGTGGATAAAGGGGTCTCCTGTACATCATTCTCTCCTGGGCTTATAATGCCTCAGACCCCATCCTACCCAGAGTCAAAGCCAAGTCCATACCCTGACCCCTAACCTCCCTGATCACTTCTCTTAACTTTCTCACAGATCCTTTACCTCTACCCCCCTGGCTGTTCTCTGCACACACCAAGCTCCTACCACAGGGCCTTTGCACATCCCATGACCTGTCTGGACCACTCTTTTTGGGAACTCTGTGTCTCAGTTCCCCATCCCCTTTGGCTCTTAACTCAGATGACACCCGCCTGGTGAGGCCTTCCCTGGCCACCTGATTGAAAACTGAGGCTCCAACCCCAACTCAGCCATGCCGATCCCCATTCCCGCGGGAAGTCTCCTATTTGGATCTCATCATCATACAACGGACCGTACATTCTACTTGTTATGTTTACTGTGTGTTTACTTTCACTGGAGCGTAGGCGTTGTGTCCACTTCGGCCTCTGCCGTGTTCCCAGCACCGGTGCCAGCCAAAGGATAGATAGGCAATGGACATCTGATGAATGGATAAATCCAGAAGACTGGAGCTAGAAACCTTCCACCTCACACCACCTGCATCCAAGGGGCTAGGCCTGGCTTCTGCCGGCTGCCTCAGAGTGCAAACGTCCTGGGGGGAGGGATCATAGATGGGGCTCCTAGAACCTTCTATAGACAACATCCCATGGGTCAGTCCATGCCAGCTAGTGAACAGGACCCCAGACCTTGCCGCCTCCTGTGGGTCCCCATAGTCCCTCTGCAAGGTGAGGGCTCAGCATCTTATGCCCATTTTGCAGGTGAGGACAGTGGAGGCCCAGAGCAAGGGCCCAGCTCTGGCTCTAGGCCCAGTGCTCCACTCACACTGGCAGGCAGGAGAGTGGAGACGGGGCTGGACGGATCCAGGCATGCCCGGAGGGGCAGGAGACTAGAAGCGGAAACAAGACACGGCGTGCGGGACTGGGGCTTGCCAGGGTCCTCCCTCCCAGAGGCTTCTCTTCCTGTCACCTCCCCGGCTCTGTTCTGCCTGTGGGGCTGGTGACCCTGGATGGCCCCTGCCCTTCATGGCCTCTGTTCCTGGCCTCCCCACCTGCCATGCAGGGTTCCCACGGGGCCGGGCAGCTGCAGAGCCATGGCTGGCCCAGGCTCCATCACTCTATAAGGAAGAAGTCCTGGTTCCCCTGCCACCAGGCGCCTTCGGGACTGCTCCTGCCTCCCCGGGAGAAGCAAACGACCCGCGTAAAAGCCTAAACCAGTGACCGGCGGTGAGAGACGGCTGCAGGTAAGCAGACCTTCACAACTGGAGAAGCTGACGACAGCATTCAGCCCCTTAAATTCGGTCCAGCCCCAGGCCTGGGTGCTGGGGATGCCCAGCCAGAGGGGGCCGTGGGGCCCACAGCGGCCCCCGCATGGGGGAGTTGGGCTGGGGAAGGAGACTGCCCGGAAACGGGTGATGTGAACAGTAACTTCTCGAGGCAGAGAGGCTCACGGCCTTGCCACTTGTGTTTGAGCTTGTTTCAGTTTAGTTTAGTTTTTTTTTTAAACATTTTACTTATTTATTTGACAGAGAGAGACAGCGAGAGAGGGAACACAAGCAGGGGGAGGGGGAGAGGGAGAAGCAGGCTTCCCGCCCAGCAGGGAGCTCAGCGTGGGGTTGATCCAGGACAGGACCTGAGCTGAAGGCAGATGCTCAATGACTGAGCCCCCCAGACCCCCCTCGTTTTAGCTTCTGTTTTCGTTGCAAGTGAAGAAACCAACTCAAAGTGGCTTCGTGGGCCTCTGGGTCCCACAGTTCCAGTGACGCGGGGCTCTGGTCTCTGTGGTCCGAGGGGTGTGGTGTCTGCTGGCCTGGCTCTGGGGCACCGCCACCCCCCACCCTGTCACCCTGTCACGGGTCAGGCCCTGGCAGCTCCCGGCCAGCATCTGTCCCCTCTGAGCCCTCAGGAAGAAGAGCGTGTGTCCCCAGTGTTTCCACAAAAGTTCCGGGACAGAGGGAGCAGAGCTCAGGGGCAGGCCTGGAGCAGGACAGGTTGGGGCCAGCCCCCAGGGCCAGGGAGGGACAGAAAAAGCAGGGCAGCGGGGTGAGGCCTCCGCATGCTGAGCCTGCAGAGCTCAGGTCGAAGCTGCGAGAGACACCCCCACAAGTCAGAGGTTGTGGGGGACCCTGGCCCGCTTCTCTCCCAGGACCCTGGCCCTGGGTTGGGGATGACTGTGGTCAGTGCTTGCCAAGTGTCACTGGGTACGGACTACGGCCCTGGATTCGTCACCCACAGCGAGCCGAAGCTCTACAGTGGGGGCAGTTCTCACACTGTGTGCCTTGGAACCCCCAGGCTCTCCTTAAGCAGATTCTTGGGTCCGATCCCAGAGGTTAGAATTGAGCGCAGGGGAGTGGATGCCGGCGCGGGGGTGGGGAGCCACCTATGGGGGTCTCTGTCCCTGGGGCATTTCTTGGTCCTTGTGCTTTATTTTTAAACAAGAGGTATTTAAAGGTAAGAGAGTAGATTTCTCAGGGAGGCAAAGGCGCCTATGACGCTGACACGGGACTTGAGCAACAAGGCCTGGGGGTGGGGGCTCAGCAGCCTGGCCCGGCCTCTCCCCGCAGGGAGGGCCAGCTCCCCGTGAGGGAGGAGTCTCTGCTCCCCCTTTTACAGGGGAGAACATTGGGGTCAGAGGAAGCCCCACTTGCCCTAGACTTTTGTCAGTACGGGGTGAACCTGGGGCTGCTCCCCGGCTCCCTCAGCATTTGGGGGGACCTTGGGTCCAGACCTTGCACATCGCACCCCTCTCCCTGCCCATCAACTCTGCTAAGGGGAAGGAAGCCCTTCTTGGGGCTGCTGGGCCTCAGGACAGGCCTGGGCCCGGTGCTCACGGGCTCCCCTGGAGGAGGCCGAGGGAACAGCATTGCCGGAGGCCGGTGGAGTCCAAGGTTCCACAGCGGCCCCCACAGCCCCTGGCCGGACTCACGGTGGCTGGGCCCCAGGAAGCCGAGTGGGGGCCTCCATGGAGCTCCCGGCTGAAGCCCGAGGTCTTAGCAGCCGCCCGTCCAGCCCGTGGCCCGGCTGCTGTCATCAGAGCTGCGTTCCGTCGTCCTTGAATCCAAGCAGCCCGCTCTGGGTGGTCGGAAGAAAATCATCACGTGCTCCGGGACGTGTGCAGGGAAAATTCTCCCGGTTCCTCGCCCGCAGCCCAGAGACCCGATTTCCAGGGTTAAGTTCTGCCCCTGCTTCTCATGTGCCGTTAGACGTGTTCGATGCACGCCCAGCGGACGTGCGCCCGAGCACACGCCGGTGCAGACCCATCTCGGAAAACCCCAGAGCGGGGGCTTCGGGTCCCAGCCCGGCATCCGCGTCTGCTCTCGGGCTTACGAAGGGGGCGCAGCGTCTGCTGGGCTGGATCTGGTTTGCCCCGGATGGCTGCCCAGTGAGCCAGTGCGAGGCCCGGCATCGCTGACCGGGTTGGTCCCTGTTGCTTTCCTGTCAGCCACGCGGCAGCAAGACCCCGGGAGCCCCGCCCCATGGCAGGGAGGGAGGACATCCGTGGGCTACATTCCTAGACCCGGGACACGGGCGCCAAGGGTGTGTGCCTTTGGGGGGCTGGCCGTGTCGTCCTCCAGAAGCTTACAGGGAGTGGGAGGAGGCTGGCTTCTCTCCGTCCCGTGCAGGGAAGCGCCCCGGGGTCTGTTGCTCTGGGAGGACAGCTGGACAGGTGCGACACCGTCGTAAACATGGGGAAAGCCCCCCGCGCCCCAGGAATGGGGGAGGTTGGCAGCGGAAGTCTGAAAGGACAGAAGAGGGACGTGGCATGGGGGCCGCGGGGGAGGGCAGGGCTCCAGCTTGATGTGCCCGCCAGCCTCCTGCCCCGTCCTGCTAAGGACAACACGCATGTGCTCTTGTCGTGATGTATGGAGAGTGTGTGCGTGCTTGAGAAGGCCGGAGGCGAGGGGGCGACAGGTGGGAGGCGGCTAGTTCCGGACGGAGAGTGTGAAGGCTGGCGGCCCCTCGCTCGGCTCCCTTCGGAAGCAGTCACATTTAAGATGTGTTCCCACCCCGCCACGCCCTGCGTCGGACACTGGAGGTCACCCTGGGCATGCGTGGGGGGCCCCCCGGGTCTGGGTAACCTGGGGACAGGACGGGCAGGTAACTTATTAACCAGACTCTCCGAACGGGGAAGTGAGCCTCGGGGAAGGAATTTCCTTGTAGTTCGGCACAGAAATGTGACTCAGCAGGAGCTTCCGGGCATCCCAGCCACGGCCATGGCCGTGCCCGGCAGGCCACTGACCCCTTGAGGGCACCCAGGACCTCTCTGCAGCCTCGTGGCCACATCCGGAGCCAGCCCGACTCGGCTCTGGCTCCCCGTGGCCACCTGGGGCTCTGGTGGGTCTCAGCTGTGGCCGGGGGACGGCGGGAGGTGGGTGGTGGCGGGGACCCAGGTGGGGCGGTGCAGGTTGGCAGGGGGTACGGGTGGTGGCAGGGGGTGGGGCACGGAACTGCTTCTGTCCCAGGGCTTGTCCACATAACTGGTTTGCCGTCCAGTAGGAGAAATAAAGTGGGAGCCGCACGGGTGATGGGAAGCGTTCTATCTGCCACCTTAAACACAAGAAGTAAAGCAGGGGACCTTGATTTTAATCGCTTATTCTATTTAATGTAGCATTTCCAACGTCTGACCCTGTCAACCGACGGTCAGCGTGGAAACATTATCTGTGTGACGTTTGTCATTCCTGGTACCTTCGTTCAATGTCTTCAAGGCCCACGTGGACCTCACACTCACAGTGCCCCTTGGTTTGGGCTCCCCACCGTTCACGGGCCCAGCAGCCGCAGGTGGGCAAGTGGCCGCCGTCGGGGACCTCACAGTCCAGGCTGCCCGGGCCTGAGGGGTGTCCCCATCCAGAGAGGGACTGGTGACAGCAAGAGGAGGGTCTAGGCCACCTTCCCTGGCTCTGCCCTTGGAGAGCCTGCAAATGCACGTCCATTTGGGAGTGTCCGAAACCACACGGGGGTGGCCTCAGCCCGGCATCTGCCTAGGGGAGAGCGTCCGGGCCCGTCGCGGCAGGGACGCCTCCCGAGTCCCCACGGGCATGTGGCAGGAAGGTTCTTGAAGACGCGGTGGGCGGGGATGAGGTCCGGGCCTGGTTTTAGCGGTGTTGATCTCTTGGGCTCAGACATGGTGACGGGGTCCTCTCAGGTACTGCCGGAGTCAGCTGAGGGCGGGGGAGGGGAGCTCTCTGTTCTTCCTCAGAAATATTTTAGTGACTCTAAAATTCGTCCCAAACAAAAAGTTTATTTAAAAAAAAAAAACACAAAAAACCCCTTTAAGAGTGAAGGACCGAAGGACGTCTATGACAAAATTTCACTCATACCATAAAACCATTCCTAAAAACCTATATGCAACCTTCTCCTTTGGGTAAAGCCTGCACAGGATGTAGGCGAGCATGGTTTGCAGAAGCCGACGTCAGGCAACACAGGGCAGTAAATTCCTGAGGCGGTGAGTCCTGCGACTTCCGAAGCTTGCAGCCTCGAGAGTCCCCAGGTCATGGTACGGGGCGGGGCTCCCCGAGCCGAGAAGAGCCCTGAACTCGGGGACAGCAGTGTCTGGGGTGTGCAGAAGGCCTCCGCGTGTTCAGCCAAGAACTGACCAGCGTGCACGTGGAGGAGCAACCCTAGAACCCCTAGAACCCCTAGAGGAACGCATGACAAATCACTCCGATTGTCCCTGGACAGGAAGGCCTCGCAGCGGACAGCGGCTGCCGTGGACTGAGCAGCAAGGTCTGGCTTCCTTAGTGATCGACGTCAGCCGTAGGTGAGACACGGCTCAGGTCCCATCCGAGAATTCTAAATGTGCGACGCCAAGCCATCACATTCAACAACAAACATCTCACTTAGCTCTACCTCGGAGCAAAACTCAAGAATATTTACAGGAATAAAAAGTGCCCGGCACCCAGCTCCGTGCGACTCGCCGTGTCTGGCCTCCAGGCAAACGTGGCAGCGGGGGACAGAAAGACCCTATGCAGATGGCGACTGTCTGCCTGCGCCTGCCCCCGGTCCAGCCCACGCTGCTCCCCACCCTGCTTCTCTGCCCCAGGAGGCTGACTGGTCACCCGCTTCCCGGCCTGTGGGTGCTGGTTGGGCTTAGCCGGTGGAAGGAGCCAGAGACTGATCAGGAGCGTGGAGAGAGGGGCTAGCTTCTTTCCTGCCGAGCCCCTGGGGCCCCCGGGGACACGGGCGTCCCCCCTCTACTCCAGGCCACAACTCTGGTCAGCACCCTGGGCTCCCTGACTGCCCCCTCCTGGCAGCGGGACAGTAACCAGATTCTCCCCATCCCATTTCTTCCGCGTGCCCCCCGGGGTGGGCTGGCGGTTTCCCGCACGTCCCCCCGATGCACCAACACGTGTGTCCCTGAAACTGAGAGGAGCGACGTCGGTGACGAGGACAACCGGACACACCCCTCGCGGGGCGCTCCCCGTGTGCCGAGGACCTTTATTTAATCCTACCATTAGCCCCTTTTTACCGCTGTGGAAACCGAGGCTCGGAGCGGGTTAGCCGCGTCCATGTTCAAGCCAAAGACTCCAGGGCTGGGAGGAAGCTGAGGGTCGTCTCTGAACAGTGGGTGCGGGATTGCGCCCGATCTCGCACAAAGTGTCAAGCAGTCACCCTGGGACTTAGCAGGGGCCCCAGGGCCCATCACTTCCCTCTCCGGCTGCGGCCCCTCCGTGGGTCCCTGGGTGGACCCCTTGACCCGTGACTCGGGCCGGGCTCTGATCTGCGCACGCACCCCGGGGGGCCGAGCACCACCGCTCGCCGGCTGCGGCAGGGCTGTCGCCGGCGGAAGCTTGACCTCAGTGGCCCGAGCATTGCCCGAAAGTTACCCCAGAGTTCAAGCGACCTGCGTGTGACTCTCCGTTTCCTTTCTATTCAAGTCGAGGATTAAAGAGGAAAGTCGGCGATCCCAGGGGTAGCAGAGTACAAGCTAAAAATACTCCCAATAAATAAACACTCCGGGTCAGCAATCGGCATCCCATGAGGCGGCAATTCCAGATGGGCAAAGGCCACCGTTTATGACCGTGGATTTGGGTTGGTTGCCCAAAGAATGCCAAGTCCAAGATAAAGGTAGGCAGAGTCCTGTCGGGTAAGGGCGCCATGACCCACGTTAAGTCATTAACCTCCTCCGGCTTCACCTTGGCGGGGCCAGACGCCTCTGATGTGCCTTCCTGGGAAGGGTGCCGTGGCTGGCGATCCAGGCGGGGACCGGGCTGGAGTTGGGCACCGAGCCAAGATGGAGCCGGTTGGCTCGCGGCCAAGTAACGAGGACACATTCTGGCTGGGGTGGTTCGTCGCCCCGACTGGACAGCACAGCTCTGGGGCCATTACGAAGTGATGACTCCGGGCGCGTTATCAGCTTGAACTCTCGGGGGCAGAGCGACACTCAGTGCCCAGGAGCCGATGCCGTTCGGTAGGGGGCCCCTCTCTGCACCCTGCGCCCCGGCGAGGCTCCGGGCTGTGTGTGTGGGACTGCAGGAGGAAAGCAGGGGCAACTCTTTCGGGCTTTGATGCAGGACTTTAACCCAAAATCAGGGCATTGGAGATTTCAGCCCGTGGGTCTTGAAAACTCGGGAAGACTCTGGAACCTTTCCGAGGCTCAGTTCGTATAAAATCGGGGCAGGTGCTCAGTCGGTATCTGGAGAATGAAAAAAATAAACAAACAAAATGAAATAAAAGAGGGAGCGATAACAGAGCCTGCTTTCTGGGACTATACAGAAGATTCCAGAAGGTTCCGTAGAACCAAGGGCTTAGCCCGGAGCCTGGCGCAGAGAAGGGGCTTGATCCTTGCGTCTGCTCCTGGTGCGACTATCATTTTACGGACCTCTTAGTCTTGGGGTTAGGAGAGGGAGAGAGACGAGCCAGATGGCATACAAAGTCCTCTGCCCCGTGGGGTTCGTGGTGGACCCTAACACGGTCCACTCTGCCTTATTTCTGGGGCTTTCCCTGCGTTAGCCCGCAGAATGAGCGAGAGCTGTTTCTCCTCCACAGTGAGGCACATTTCCCTCCCTGGCGGCCCTGGCCCTCTGCAGCCGCGTTTGGGGGCCTCGGGGGGCGACGGAGGGATGACATGGAGGTTCCGGGAGGAGCTGTGTGCTCTCAGGAAGGGCCTCCGAGTCCCCCCACGCAGGACACGGCAGGTGAGGCTGGGTGCAGCCGGTGCCTGTGGTGGACTGAGCGAGGGCTCTGAGCAGCGGGGCTGACGTCGCCCCCCACCGCGCACCCCGGATCTGCAGGTGACGGCACCTGTCATGTGCCAGCTCACAGTGGGAGAAGCTTTCTTTCGAGAGGGCTCGGGGGCGGCAGTCTGGGCGGAAGCACACTGAATTAAGGAAATTACCGGAAAGCAAAGGGAAGGTTTTTGTTTGTTTGTTTTAAACTCAGGGTGTGCTTGTCTGGAGCTGCTGCTGAGCACTGGGGACTGGGGAGCCGAGGCCACCGTTGTGGTCACCAGGGAAGCCTGTGAGGCCGCCGGAGGGTCCTCTGCGGACGCAGGCACACGTGCTCTGCAGTCCAGCTGCTTGCCCTGGGCGTGCTCCTTTATCTGCTTTTCACAGAATAGCTCGGGAGCATCAGCCCTGGGGTCAGAGCTGGGAGTCGTGGGACGAGTTCGGAGCCCAGCTCAAGGGCAGATGCTGGGCGTGGCCGGCATCCTCTGCACACTGCAGTTTCACGGGCCCCAGGGGGAGCTCTGGGTTGGGAAATGGCTTGGACGCCAGGCTGTTTTACTCCGGAATGTTCCCCTTGACTCTGGAATAGGGGAGGGGCCCCGGAATTCCTACGGGGCGCCTGGGGGGTGGGGGCACAATCTGGTGCAGAGGGGTGGGCAGGAGGGCTGGTCAGACCCTGTCTGCAGAACCAGCCCCCACCTCCTGTGCTGCCCTTCTCGTGGGGGCAAAGACTGACGGGATGCAGAGGCGGGCTGCGGTGACGCCCGCCCCTCTGCCCCACCGCAACCCAAGCCCAGGCCTTTCCAAGGGCTCCCATTGCAAAAATGTGGCTGCTGGAATTACCTGGCGTCTCCACAGCAAACACCCGGCAGAGACGGCTCTTCCAAGCTCAGTCTGCACAGGACCCGAGCGCTTTGGCTGGGAGACTCTGTCTCTGTCTCTGTCTCTGCGTCTGGCAAGGGAGATCCCTCCACTGAGCGCCAGGGCTGGGGGCGGGGGCTGGGGCAGCGGGAGCCTCAGAATGTCGAGACCTCATTGCACAGGTGCCCAGGAAGAGAAGCGTCTTGCTCTCGGTGACCCCGCAGGCTTTCAGCAGGGATGGGTCTAAAACACAAGCTGCCCCCCACCCCATGCTCTGATTTTCCAAAAGCAAGTTCCTGTTTCCTCTCCTGGGCTCCTGGAAGGATGCTGACCAAAGGCAAAGCCTGACACACCCCCTTCGGAGCATCTTCCACCAGGAAACCAGCCCGGGCACAGCGGACGGGAACTTTTTTGCAAGCATCTCCAGGCTCACGCAGGAGCTCGATGGGCAATTAGCAAACGTCTCAACCCCTCTTCTCCCGTGAGGCGGCTGTTTCAGATGTCAGATTCCTGCCAAGCTTCACGTCTTGTTCTAAAACCTCTTTTCCGGGGGGACTCCAGGGAAATTAACGTTCTGCTGGAAGAAAGCAAGCCCCTTGGCCGTGAGCTCGTGGCGCGCTCTCTGGGGAGGGAGCTCAGCCGCCGCAGGACCTGCGTTCACGTCGACAGCGAGAGATTAATTGGTGTGGAGCGAATTATGGAAGTGGGCAAAGCCGCTGCCACCTCTGATGCCTTTGAAGCCGGGGTCCGCAGTCACAGGGCACCACTCGCCGGGTCTAGGTGGGGCTGCAGAAACCCAGCCTCCCGCTTTTGTCCTCTCCGAGACCCCTTCTCCAGGACCTGGACGTGGGGCCCCAAGTCAATGTGTGTTAGAACCGGGGGGGTGGGTTTGAACACGGTGCGAAGCCAGTACACCCTCGCTCGCGAACACTGATCGACCTTGCACGGATCCTGTTTAACCTTCCTAACAACTCCCCTTGGTGGACGGGCACACGGAGGCACAGAGAGGGTTACCCACCTGCAAAATGCCACAACCAGGGTTCGGCCCTGGGTGGTTGTCTCAGAGCCAAGTCCACCCCCCGACACACACACCTCTGCCAAGCCGCTGGTGTGAATGGACAGGTGGGGAGAAACACCGTGCCCCGTTTCACCGTTACGGCTTCTTAGTCATTTGTCCCCTGCGTGGCCATTAACTCTCATCCCGGCAGGCTGGGGCTGGGGACAAGGGGGCATGCTCAGGCCCTCACGGGAGTAGGGGGCACCCAGAGGAGGTGAGAGATGCTGGGAGGTATCACGGCGGCAGTGCTGCCCACATCCTCTGGGGTCAGAGGGTCCGGAGGGGGCCCGAGGTCCTGCCTTTCTCACCAGCTCCAAGGTGATACTGATGCTGGTTTTCTGCGGAGGAATGAGGGAGCCTAACCGGGCAGGCGAGGAGCCCCAGGGAGATCCCGCCGCGGCTGTCTGTTGGTGGGGAGTCCCAGGACGTCAATATAATGGCTTCACAGATAGGCAAGAAGCGCAGGGAATGAAGGTTTCCTTCAATCCTCAGCAGAGCGAGACTCAGTGCCCCGGTGACCTCGGGGTGGGGGGGCCCCACAGAAGCCAGCCAAGGGAAGCGGGGAAGGGGAGCAAATGCTGGTCCAGACCAGAGCATCACAAATAAGAGTGTGTGAGTGCCCTCCCCGGGGATACAGCGGGCTGGGGAGCACAGCTCTAGGGAAAACCCGTCCCCTGGAAAGAGGCCTCTCCCTGCCCACCTGGTCCTGCTGCCGCCACAAGGCGATGCTGTTTTGCGGGGGTGGGGTGGGGGGGGTGTCTGGTTTTCTCTGACTCTGACCCTAGAGATGGTGGCTACTGAGCAATGCTCTCGGGCTCCCAGGGCTGAAGGTCACTGCGGTCCTGGTGAAGGGACAGGGGACCTTCCCGTTGGGTGTGGGTGTGTCTGTATGTGGGCGGGGGCACCGTGTGCTCACGTACATGTCTGCATCTCCGCAAGCATGGGGTATACTCCGTGTGTTTGTGCGCACATACGTGTGTGCATGCGTGTTCACCCGTGTGCGTGCGTGTTTGTGTGCTTGGCGTCTGCTCGTGTGTGCATGTGTGTGCCTTCGTGTGGGTGTGCATGTGTGTACACGTGTGTGCATGTATACGTATGTGTGCGTAGTGCACAGTCCTGTCTTGCACACACACGTGTGCATTTCTGCCCATGTGCTTAGGTGTGCAGATGGGCGTGTGTGCACATCTGTGTGCGTGTGTCTGCTTGTGCGCACGCCTTCAGACCCGTGTGCGTGTACTGTGCACGTGTGTTCGCATGTGTGTGTTGGACGCAGTGAGGACTGTCTCCTTTCGGAGCTGCCCATCTCTCCTGCTCCGGCCGGTGCCATGCATGGTTCAGGACTGCGCTCAAACGTCGGGGCCCCGGAAGGAGCCCACCCTGAGCAAGGGGCTGGGTGGGGGCCCCGAGGAGGGCATCCTGGCGGCAGTGTGAGCCTCACACGTGGACATCTTTCCCCACCACACTCTGAGCTCCTCGGGTTCAGGTCCAGGTGGCGCTCCACCGGCTCCCTGATCAGGACACAGGACCCGGCCTCTAGTGACTGGCTCTGAGCCCTGAGTGGGGCTTCCTATCAGCCAGCCCTGCTCTGGGCCATTACTGTGGTTGGTTTAGGTCTTCCTGTGGCCCCCAGACGCAGGTTCTGTACACCCTGTGCTGGGATGGGGAAACTGAGGCTCAGAAAAGCAGACACTCAAGCCAGCAGCTAGGACACAGAGGGCCAGCGTCCACGGCGGACCTGAGAAGGTTACGGGGTAAGACGAATCAGACTCCTCTGGCCCCATCGTGGTTTTGTCAAGAGGCTCTGCACCAGCATCTCTTGTTATGAGGGACCGTGACAGCGCCCTGCAGAGCAGTCAGCCACGGGGGCTCCTTCTCAAGTGCTCCCTCTGCAGGAGACCTCCCTGACCCCGTCAGAGAGAGTCCGGCTTCCCCTGTGCCCCTGCAGCCTGGGCTTCCACCCGGCGTCCCGGGGTGCGTGAACGGTTTGTGAGGCAGTGAGCGGGAAGCTAGGGGTTCAGGGACGGCCTGAGCCCTTTGAGAGCCCGGAGAAGCCCACTGAGAGCTCAGGAGGCCGGGGTAGTGCAGCCATAGAAGCCCACCCCACCCCCGCACGAGGGCCAGAGGGCGAGGTGTGCACACCCTGGGGGCCCTGGAAGAGCCCCCCAAGCTGGCTGAGCAGCCCGGCTGTGTGTGTGCCACCAGGAAAACCCCAGGCTGCTCTGTGTTCTCACGCTGCCACCACCTCCCAGGCCCAAGTGACCCCCTTGTGCGAGTCCCACTCCTGATGGGGGCAGGGATCCCCCCAGCTGCCCTGAGAGCCACCCCGGGAGCTGCTGAGGCTCCAGATGCCACCCTTGCTGCCTGCCCCGTGTCCACGAAGGCAGCTGTGCACACCCTCCGAAGTCTGGAGAGACCAGCGTTGCCAAGCGTGGCCTCCCTGTCTTTGTCCTGACTGGGTTAGTCGATGGGCTTGTCGTGGGGGTTGGTGGGCGCCTGTGGTCAAGTCACTGGTCTCCTCTGTCTAGGAGAACCGTCCGTGGCTAACGTGGAGTGTGGACCTGTTGTGCAGGGCCCGCGCCCCAGAGAACGGGCTGCCGGCTGTGCCCATCTCTCCGGAACACCATTTCCATCCAGCTTGGTCCCATCTTGACATTAGCCTCTCGAAGGCATCCCAGGGTGTCCGGGCTGGATGCCGGCAGAGGAGTGTCCCCGGAGGGCGGTTGTGTCGGGGGCCCAGAGGGTCGGCACGTGCCCCAGGCTAAGCCGCGTCTCTGCGCCCCCCCACGAGAGAGAGCTGTGCGTGTCGGAACCCCGCACCACGCGCGGCAAGGCCAGGTCCCCGAGACACCGCCCGGCCGCTCTGTGGCACAAGAGAAGCGAAATGGGAGCACGAGGAAGGTGCAGGCCGGCCGGCAGGCTCAAGGTGAACTCAAGGGCGTGGACTCATCCTGTGCTTCGTGGGGGGAAAAGAGAAAGAAAAAGAAAAAATATTTCCCCAGGAACTCACCTAGGAGAAGCCTTCCGGCATCTGTCTCCAGACACGGCCTCTGGAGCTCGGCCCTGGCGCTGCACCGCCCCCCTGCGCCCTTGCCCCTGGCCTCACAATCCCGTCCAGGCCCCCCACTGCGACGCGCTCCCGGCCCAGGGCTCAGACACGGCTCGTGCCTGCAGACGGGCGCGCCCTGAGCCTGCTCCCCTCTGGGAACGAAGTGCCCCCCTGCCATCCACCCCGTGCTTCGTAGACAGTTGGCGCTTCATAAATGTTGGTTGCCCGGATGGAATCTGGGTGTGAAAATTTGTCTCCAAGCCCAGAACATTCTGTGCCCACGAGCTCCGGGAAAGAGGAGCAGCGTGGGCACAGGCTCCCTGCGGGAGGGGGAGGGGCCTGCATTGGTCCTGGGACACCCCCCACACCCCGAGCCTGCGGGGATGGGTGTCCTCGTCCCAGGCGGAGAGCGGCGTGGAGGGGCAGCGTTGCCGCGGGTGCAGATTCATGGTCTGGAGGTCGCGAGTGCCGCGAGGTCTGTCTCTGGAGGTGGGAGAGGCGAGCTAAGCAGGGATGCATTCTGACCCCAGACTCGGAGGCATTAATTACTCAAATGAAGAAGTATGAAATCAAAGGCCTGGCTTTAAAAATTAAACTCAGATTAGCCCCTTGCTCCACTTCCTGTAAAATCAAAACCACTTGCTTGAGGAATGGACTCCGGGAGGGAAGTGTGGAGAAGACGGACCTCTGGGCCAGCACCAGTCCCGACGCGGGGCCGGGAGTGCCTTCCGGGGGGGCGGGGCTGGTGGCCCTCATGCCCTGGGTGAAGACCCCAGGCCCTGTAATGGCCTCCCACAATGTCCTGCGTCCCGCCAGTCCTGGAGGGAGCTGTGCCTGGAGCCCTGCGGGGAAGGGAGCCCAGCTGGGGGGGACCAGGCTGGGGTGGATTTGGGGCAGAAGCCGAGAAGTCTTCGTAGGGTGAGAAGACCAGGGAAGCCTCCCGAGTCAGCACAGGCCTCTCCAGGCCAGACTCGGCCTTGGCCCGGGAGCATCTGGAGGAGGGTCCCTGGGGTCGTTGACGACTCCACACACAGTGTAGGGCTCCTTGCTCATTTGAATCAGACGCACTCGAGTCACGATGTCCTCAGGGATGTTTCCAGGATGCTGATCCAACCTTACTTCCCATCCTAAAACTTTCTGCCTACAGCATAAAGGTCTGAACCCCTCTGTGAACCTCGAAGCCCTCCGGGATCGGCCCCCGGACACTCGGGGCCCCTAGAGAATTTGCTGCCGGGCCTCTGCTCTTCCTGCTCCTGGTGGCCTACGAGCACCCTGGCATCCAGCAGAGCTCCTCCCCTTCTCCCCCAAACCTGATCAGTCCTTGCTATCTGCCCCCCAACCGCCCCTGCTGCTCGGGAGGACAGGACCAGGGTCCTGCTCTGTAACCGCGTTTGCACTCTGTAGCACCTGGACCGGGACATGAGATGGGCTCTTTCCCGCCAGAGCTGGACTTTGCCACCCCCGCTGCATTCCTTGCTTAGTGCCCAGTGTCCCTGCATGAAGTGGGGCCCCCTGGCTCTCTGCATTTCTCTGTTTTGTCTGAGCTGGGCACTCAGGCTCACCAGAGGGGGCTGGGGCAGCCCTGAAAACCACAACAAATGGGGACCTAGGGGTTCTGGGGCCACTAAGGAGCCCTCAGAGGTCACGGCCCCTGCCTCATGGCCTCGGTCTGCAGACGTTTGCCCTTGAGACAGTGGGTCAGTGGGGATGTCACCTTGGGATAGCAGACCTCACAGGGTCCCATGGCTACAAAGACACCTTCCGGAAATGCTGAGCAAAATCTCGACCTGCTCGTCCAGAGATGCGGACAGGAAGAGCCCCTGGCCCGGACCCCCACACCTTGGAAGGCCCCTGCAGTGGGTGCGTTGGTGGCCTCTAAGAGTTGTTCCTGCCCAGAATCTCAGAATGTGATCTTATTTGACATAGAGGTCTTTGCAGAGAAGGATCTAGAGTCAAGGGGGACATCCTAGGTTGCCTGGGGTGGCCTGTATCCCGTGGTGGGCATCTTTGCAAGAGACGGAAGAGGAGACACACACAGACACAGAGGAGGGGACACGTGACCATGGAGACAGTGGCGGGAGGGGAGCAGCCACCAGCCCAGCTCGGGCACAGCCCAGGGGTGCTGGGAGTCGCGGACCAGCCCAGCTCGGGCACAGCCCAGGGGTGCTGGGAGTCGCGGACCAGCCCAGCTCGGGCACAGCCCAGGGGTGCTGGGAGTCGCGGACCAGCCCAGCTCGGGCACAGCCCAGGGGTGCTGGGAGTCGCGGACCAGCCCAGCTCGGGCACAGCCCAGGGGTGCTGGGAGTCGCGGACCAGCCCAGCTCGGGCACAGCCCAGGGATGCTGGGAGTCGCAGAAGCAGGGGAGGTGGGAACGACCCTCCCCTAGCGCTTTCAAAGGAGGATGGCCCCACCCACATGCCGATTTTGGTCTTCCGGGCTCCGGACTGCGGGAGAGTAAATCCCTGCTGCTGTAAGCCACCTTGTCCATGGTATTCCGTCACAGTCGCTCCTGATCCAGGCCCAGAGAGGGATAGCACACCCACCAGCAGCCAGTCTCCCCCACACCCCCACGTCCTTGCCCCTGCGACAGCGGCGCCTGCCCCACGGGCTTGGGAAGGCCCACGGTCATGTCATGTGGCGCTGGGTACTCGGAGCGGCGCCTGGCACCTGCTCAGTGCATTATTCAGTTTAGGTGTTAAGATGTTTATAACGTATCCAGTCCCTCAGCTTGTAGGTGGGCAGCTCATATTTGCGGTTGTGCTGGTCAGCCGACAAAGCCCATGCTCTTGGTGCCTTTGTTGAGCCGTGAAAATGGGCAAAATGGTTGAGTCCAGTAATGGGCCTATACTACTCTCACTAAAGGGGCTGCTGGTTGAGTTGAACTGACCTGAGTGGATGGAGTTCAGGAACAGCGTGATCCAGGAGCACAGGGACTTTGTCCAATGCCCGACTGCATTCTCAGGACTTGAGCCTATGCCTGACTCATGGTAGGTGCTCAGGAAATCAGTGTTGAATGAATTGGTGATGAGTGACTCTTCTCCCCTCTCTGCAGGCTAGAGTTTCAGTCCGATTAGCGGTGGCTTGGTGGGCAGAGAGAGGGATGGGGGCCTCTCACTTATGGTCATGCCTAGGGTAGGGGCAGAACATCTTTGAAGGAAAATGCAGGTCATGGGGGTAGAAGGGACTCACATCCCCAAGCTACAGCAACAATATTAAAAAGATCACAGGAAATACTGTGAACTATGATTCCCTAGAGACTCAGGAAAGCGATCTTTTCTGCAGACCCCACGTGGTGCCTGAGGTCCGGGTGGGAAGACAAGGTGCCAGGAAGCCAAGGGTGCCAAGAGTGTGCAGAACCCGAGCCAATGACCGTGAAGCCAGGGAGCAGGGCCACTCAGCCTCTGGCCCTCGGTCCCGGAAGGGTTAGGTGAGGCAGCCCAGGATACCACACAGCCTGTGTGAGGCCTGGCGGTTTCTCAGGGGGACTGTGGGGTTGAGTAGCCCAGTGTGCCCACAGCCAGGAGGGGTGCGGGTGTGGGGCGTGAAGAGTTCATGTGGGGACCCAGACAGGGGTCCAGTGGGCACAGAGGTCTCAACCTCCCCAGGAGAGGTCAAGGGCAGCTCGCAGGGAGGCCCCGCACAGGCACCCTAGGAGGGAGCCCCAAAGGCCAGCCCTCTGTCATGGCCCCAGGGAACCCCACGGGGACCCCTAGCCTGAGCACCTGGGAGGCCCGAGTGCCGTGAGCAGGGAGGGGGGATGCTCGCCCGCCTGACCGTGCGGGAAGGGAGGTGGCGGGCGGGCGCCCCACAGGGACACCCACCCCCAGGAGGTACGCGGGGAACTCCCTCGGGGCCTTGGAATGTTCAGTGCCCCTCCGTGGGCAGGACCCCGCAGCACATCTCTGCCCTCTGCTCCTGCCGGGGAACATGAGTACAGCTCCGAGGGCTCCTTTGGCTCGGGGGGCCGGGAGAGGCATCAGGGGTCTCCCGGCCACAGCCTGGGTGAAGATGGGCTCCGGGTGCTAAGGGGACTCCTGCACGGGGGGAGAGGGAGGCAGCCCAAGGGGACCGTGTCCCAAACCCGACTCGTGACTCTCCTGGCACAACCTCGACCCTGCCCCTGCCCCCCCGACCCCCTGCACGGGAGTGGCCCCCCAGCCCGCTCATGGCCTCTGCCCTCATCTGCCCTCCTCCCCAGGCCCTCCTGGCTCCATCGCCCAGCGACACCCCCACTATTCTGGCTCGTGGCCAGACGCTCCGTCAGGCTTGCTGAGATCCCCACGGGCGGCCTGGCAGGCAGTGGCATACGGTGCTGGGAGAGACCACCGGCTGCAGCGGGGAGCGGACTTTGGGGAACAGGGGGCCTTCCGGGGGAGGCTAGGTGAGCAAGGACAGGTGACTGTGCCAGAAGCAAGGGGGCCTAGGACCCGCTGCACCCCAGCTTCTCTTGAGACCCCGAAAAAGGCCTTCAAGATAGAACGTCATTGGTTTGTTCGTTTTTACTGAGCGTTTTAGTTCCTTCCAGCATCCCTGTCCCTCCCCTTTTGAAGCCTCTCCCTCCGGGAAGGCAGACTTGGTGTCTGTGCTTTGCAGGCCAGGCCTGGGGGCCGAGGACCTGCTCCTGGGAGAGGCCTGGCTGGGTCTTCGCCCAGAGCCCTCCGGAGAGAGGCTTCTACAAAGCAACACTTTCCACCCCTTCTTGGGCTTGAGTCTCAGCGGGACGCCCTGCCTGGGGGCTGGGCCGTACCCTCGCCTCCCACGGAAGGAGCCACACCATTTGGCTCATCAAAGCCGTTTCGACTCTGGCTGGGCCCAATTTGCGCCTGGTTGCCGGTCCGTGAACAGGCAGGGGAGGAGCAGAGCCGGTTTACAATGGGGCAGGGTGGGCCGCCCAGCCCGCCCGCCCAGGGGTCTCGGCCCCTGGAGGCTGCAGAGTTGCCACCTTTTGGAGCCCCTGCGGTTGGGCTCTGCCCCGCTGTCTGCAGGTCCCAGCCCTGCCCCCCAGGCCAGCAGGAGGGAGGGCGCTCAGAGCAGCTCCCAGGGTGCATGCGGGGAGGTTGGTGGGTCCCGCCTCCGGCACGGAAGGGGCAGCCGCTGGGTGAGCACGGAGGCTTCCTTCCAGGGTCAGCCAGAGCCACTCACGCTCCCCCTCCCCCCCACCGATCTCCACAGGGCAGCCAGAGTGGTCTTTCTAGGCTTATAACGTTCCAGAGCCTTCGACCAGGCTCAGAACCCTGGCTGCCCCTCCGTGGCCTTTACTGGAATGCCTGGGACCCCCCCGCCCCTCGTGATCACCTCCCTGGGTAGGTCTTCCGGATCTTTCTGCCCAAGTCCCTCCCAGTGCAGATTCCGTGACTTGACCAACACCCATCTTCCTGGCTAGACTCTGGTTGCCCTGGGAGGGGGGCCCCGCTGGTGTTGGCTCACCTGTGTCCCCGCCCCACAGCGAGCCTGGGGGCACAGCACGTCCTCTGTAATGTGTGCCAGGTGGAGCGGGGGCTGGAGACTGTTTGCAGGTGTCCTGAGTGAGCATCTGCGGGGCGAAGGCCCTGCCCTGCTGGGCTCCGGGAGGCCCAGGGACCCTAGAGGAGACCCTCAGCAGGGAGAGAAATGCTCTCAGGCTGGGGCAGCCCAGGCTCCAGGAGAGACTGGGGTCAGGTCAGGAGCCCTACGGCCCTGCCTGGGCGAGCGCCGATCCCGGTTCGTGGGCGGGGAGCCAGGCACAGGCCCAGCCAGTGGGGTTTACACAGCCCCCCGGGGCCTGGGTGCATGGGGCCTGGGAGGGGGGAGGGGCCCCATGCAGGGAGGTGCTGGGAGGGAGGTAACAAGGGTTCCCAACCGGCAGCCGGAAGCAGCGGGAAGCAGCGGGACCAGGTTCTTCCACTGCCCCGAGGCCCCGAGTCCTGAATGGGCTCTCTGGCCGCAGTCAGGTGCTAGCAAGGCTGCGTGTCTTCCGCAGGCTGCCGGGGAGGGCCGGCCTCATGCCTTCTCCCGCTCCCGGAGGCCACCTGCGTCCCTTGGCTCCTGGCCTCATGATGAGGAGGGCTGTCCCCAGAGTCACATCTCCTCCTCTGACCCTCCCTGTGGTTACACCGAGCCACGGATCATCCCTCCGGGGTCACTGTCTAAGGTAAGGTGTTCGCGGGGCCCCAGGCTCAGGGCGTGGACACAGTGAGGGGCGCTCAGAGCTCCTGGCCCTGAGCTAGGCCCTGGTCCACCCGCTCGCCGCAGTGGCCGCTCTTAGGGTCTCTCAGGTGGGTGCCGTCCGCAGCCCACGGTACAGGAAGAAACCGTAACCAACCAAAGTCAGCCGGGACAGCCGGGGCTGGAGTCTGGCTGCCCGGGGGCCCCGAACCTGCCTCCCACCCTGCCTCCTGCCCTCCGTGGCCGTCCGTGCTTGGTTTTAACCTTAACTTGTCCAGACCCGAGACCCCAGCCGCACCCAGCCGGACTCCCAGTGTCCTGCCCTGGTTCTGCCGACTTCTGGGCTCTGTAGCAAGGGGCCCCCAGTGTTTGTGCTCTCATGTTGGGGTTCACAATCTCAGCATCGGTCGGTGCTGCCCTGGTCCTGGCTGGGGTTCAGACAGCGTGCTTTCCTTCCTCCTGACCTGTCAATCCCCCACGGGCATTTGAGTAGAGCCCCTCTGGGACTTTTAGAACATTCTAGTGCATGCCTTTTGGGGTACATGGGTGGGCATTTCAGTTCGTCGTATACCGACCGGGAGCAGACGGGCCGGAGGAGGCCCCCCGTCTTGTGTGTGCTTTTGGTCGGCGTCCTACTGAGAGAGAATCACATACCGTACGATTCCCCAACTTCAAGTGTGGGATTCCACCGAGCCTGGATCATTCCCAGCGCACGGCCAAGCTGAGAACACTGGCATCCTCTCAGAAGGAAACCCCGTGCCCGTCGGTGCTTCCTCCAACCCATCCTGCCTCCCGGCCCCCGGCAACCACTCATGCACGTCCCTATCCGGGACATTCCGCGGAGAGGGGACCGCGCGCTGGGCGCACGTCTGTGTCGGGCTTCCTTCGCCGAGCAGAATGCTTTCTAGGTCCGTCCGTCCGTCCGCGTGGCCGTGCGGGTCAGGGCTTCTGGCCCCTCCACGGCCCCGTGTGGCCGGAGCCCACTCTGTTCCTCGTCGGTGCAAGCACAGACATCTGGGTAGTCTCCACGCGGGGACGAAATCGGCTGACGCCGCTCCGAGCGTTACGTGCGCATTTCAGGGCGGACCCGGGTTTTCCTCTCCAGGAACAGGATTGCCGGACCAGCGGTCAGTCCACACCTGATCATCGGGGAGATTGTAGGCTGTGTTCTGGGTGGATGCACCTTTTTGCGTCGCACTGGCCGTGCAAGAGGTGCCCACGTCCCCGCTCCCTCGTTCCCGCCTGGGACCTGACCTCCCACGCCAGGGGTTGTGGCGAGCCGCAGGTGGCCAGGCCGTCGCTCTTGCCTGGGTGTGCAGGTGACGAGCCCAACGGGGCTCTTTCCCAGCAGGAATGCTCTCTGTGGCATCGGAGACGACCAGGGGGGTCCTCCAGCTGTGTCCCTGAGTCCGGGGCCACCAGGCCACCTGGCTGATGGCCACAAGGACATGTCTTTGATTTCTAGGCTGCCGTTTCTCTGGGGCCAGTCTCCGAAGCTTTCTTTCCTTTCTCCAACAGGAAGGAGAAATCGCGGCTTATGGATGGAGTGTGGCTCTGTGCCCAGCGACGTTCTAGAATCTGGAGATTCGGGATGAATGGGGAGGGAAGGGCCCTGGGTTCTTGGACGCTGTCTCCCAGAGGGGCGGGCAGATAGACAACACGGGACCACGTCAGATCCTGGAAGGTGCCTCGAAGCCAAGAGTGGGCTGCCGTGCGGAGGGGGGTGGTCCCAGGGAGAGATGCTGGCGATCCCTGCCCCAGGCTCACTCAGCCTGGGGCCCAGGCCAGCGCCACCGGGAGATACAGTGACATCTTTAAGGTCGGTGGGGACCCAGCGTGGATTTGGAGGCAAAAGCAGGCTCTCGAGGGGGCGGCCAGGCCTTCGAGCCGCAGGCCTAGCATTCCTGAGCCCAGAGCTTTGAGCTGTGCGTCCCAGGGAGGAGGTGGGCTGGGGCCTTTAATCAGGACCAAATTGCTGCCCCCCGGATGCAAGCGAGAGAGTCGTCGGGCCATCAGTCCCAGCCCGAGCCAGTTTAATAAATAGCTAAATAAAGAAACTGAGAAAGGCTTCGCAATTAGTCCGCATTCCTCGCTAAGTGGTAGGTGGGTTCCCATCTTCCTAAAATAAGTTATTTCCATGGCTCGGTGGCGGGGCTGCCAGAGCGAAATGACTGAGTCCGGCTTGGCGAGCCCTTGGTGGTCGGACGCACGCACACCAAGGCGCCCGGCTGGGCTGCCCCAGGAGCGACTCAGGGCCCAGCGCACCTCACCTGCCAGCCTGCAGCCTTGAGCTGCTGCCAGGTGCCTGGGAAGGTTCCGTGTGGCCTTGGGTACACAGAGGTCTAGCCAGCCCGACCCCCAACACCCACTCTCTAGACACCCGGGTAGCAGCTCCGTGGCTCAGGGCTGCCCTGGAAGGGGTTGGGCTTGTTGGTGACGACCACGCGCCCTCGTGCTTTGGGTGTTTCCCCAGATGTTCACTAATGGTGAGGATCCTGCCTTCTCTTTGCAACCCAGGGTCAAACCAGGGGTGGCCTCAGCCCCCTGCTTTTCTACCAAAACCCAGCGAAGTCTGAATGAGCAAGTGCCCACCCTACGGGCTGCCCTAGGCCTCTGTCATCTCTGCAGCCCCCCACCCCCACCCCAGGCGGAGCTTACAGAGCCTCGCCCACCCAGACCCTTCCCCAACCTGGGCTGACTTCTCCAGCCTCACTGCCATCCTCCCTTATGGGGCCAGCTACATGGGCATATTTTAGGAACCCCCTGGTGTTATGGGCACAGATGTGTCCTGACCCCCCGTTTCTCAAAATGGGACTGTATTTGGAGGTGGGGTCTCGAGAAAGGAAATTAAGTTAACATGAAGTCATTAAAGGGGGTCCCGATCCCGTGGGACCGGGGTCCTGACGGGAAGAGGGGATCAGGACACAGACACGCACAGAGGGACGACCCTGTGAAGACCCAGGGAGAGCACGGCCGTCCACACATGAGGACAGAGGCCTCAGGAGGACCCTGCCCTGCCTGCATCAGCGTCTCGGGCGCCGTGGTCCTGGACCCCTGGGATGGGAACAGACATGGATCCTGCTGGGTGAGCGCCCGTCTGTGGGATTTGTGACGCAGCTGTAGCTAGCTAGCACAGACGGGCACACATTGGCCTTGTCTCTTGATCTCTCTGAGAGGCCCCCTACCCCCGGGCTGTGCCCCGCCCCAACCACACACTCGAGCTGCCAAGAACAAGGCACCTGCCGTCAAATTCATGCAATGTACTGACCACACGCTCTCCCCATTAACGCCGTGATCCAGGGACCACCTTTTAAATCAGACCAGAACACAGAGAGGCTGAGTGACCAGCCTAGCCCCACACTGCGTCAGAGCCCTGTTTCCAACCTCTCCCCTCTGGCTGCTGGGGGCTGGAGAGCAGAGCAGGGAGAGGTGAGGTGTGGAGAGCTGAGACCTCGGGGCTGGGGAGGGGCCTACATCCCCCACGTCACCTCACGGAGGCCACGCTGGGGCCCGTCCGTCTGAGCCCTGGGCTCCTTGATGCTGGGGTGCACGGCAGCACAAATGTTCAACTGACGTGCGGCAGAATTGGGGCTGGAAGTCTCTAGAAGCTCGCTCCAGCCCCTGTTGTGTTATCAAGCTCCCTGGCAATGCGGGCACCGGTTGATACGCCACCATAAATGGGGAGGCGCTTTGATCACGAATGCTGCAAAGTGGTGAGTGTTGAGGCGTGCGAAGGGACCGGGGTGAACCTGCGGCTCAGCCGCAAATGTGCGGGGACCTGGGGGTCCTCTCCGGGCACGTCCAGCGCGGATCTCTTCCAGTCCTCAGAGTCTCCGCACCCTCTTCTTCCTGCTGGTTGGTCTGTTTCTAATCAACGAGCGGACTGTTTCTGGTACCGTTTTAGATTTACAGGACCATGTAGCTGATGGCACACAGAGCCCCTTGTCCCCTCCCTCTGCTTGAGCACCCCCTGTGATTATCGTATTATTAGGGTGACATGTTTGTGACCGTCAGTGAGTGGATACCTATGTGTCATTGCCAGCTGAGGCCCGTGGATTCCACGGAGCCTCCCTCCCGGCAGTAGGTGGCTGTGTGGACCGGCCTCATGCAGGCTGACAGATCGGGTATCACGCAGACTGGTTCCATGCCCCAGATACCCTCGCTTTGCATCATTTGCAGAAGCCGGGTTCTGGGTGACACGTGAGCCAGCTGGGTGCATGTCAACATGTGTTCACAGGGACCTGGTGGCAGAGATGTGGGTCCAGGTGGCGTGAGAGGCTCAGACAGACGGAGCATGGCGCCTGGTGTTCTGTGCTTGCACAGCTAACTTCTCTGTCTTCGCTTTTATTTTATTTTATTTTATTTACTTTTTTAAAAAGATTTTATTTATTTATTTGACAGAGATCACAATTAGGCAGAGAGGCAGGCAGAGAGAGAGGGGGAAGCAGGCTCCCTGCCGAGCAGAGAGCCCGATACAGGACTCAATCCCAGGACCCTGAGATCGTGACCCGAGCTGAAGGCAGAGGCTTAACCCACTGAGCCATCCAGGGGCCCCTCGCTTTTATTTTATTTTAAAGATTTTATTTATTCATCTGAAAAAGAGAGCGAGCACGTGAGTGGGGGGAGGGGCAGAGGGAGAAGCAGGCTCCCCGCTGAGCACCCAGCCCAATGCGGGGCTCAATCCCAGGACCCCAGGATCATGACCTGAGCCACCCCAGTGCCACACACACCCCCTCCCCCCTTCTTCACATGTAGAGTGGACTGAGCCTGCGTAGCAGAAGGCTGGGACAACTTTCACACCCAGTAGGACCGTCTCTAACTTTTCCCAGGGGGCATTTGGGCCTTAGACGTTCTGTGGGACCGTGATACGTGGTCTTCTCCAGGCTTCTGATCTGTCTCCCTCTCCTCCTTCTCCGCCTCTTCGTGGGTGAATTGTGTATTGACGGTTCCCCCGCTTGCTTGTTAGCGTTACCTTTTTGTTTCTTTTCTCCTTGATTTAGTGCTTGCCCTCGAGGCTTTTGCGGCAGCCGCTGTCCCCGCCTCGAGCCCCGGCTCTCCAGCGTTCGCGTCTACCTGCTTCACACACTCCAGAATATTCTATCACCATCTTTGCTTGAAATGCCCGGTGATATTTTAAGGACATTTTTACAAATAAAAGGGAAAGCCACAATACCTCTCTGCCCCCCCTGGGGTGGCCCCAGGAACCACACCCTACGAGGGTGCGGGGGAGGCCAGGAAGACGGGAGACTCCTGCGCTCTGATGGCTGGAACGCAAGACGGGGCGGCTTCCGCGAGAAACAGCAGGGCGGCTTCTCGAAGGGTAAACAGAGTCAGCGTGTGATCTGCAGCGGCCTTCTGGGGTGTGCTCCCGGAGCATGGAACATGCATTCAAATGAACTCACGCCGGTGTCTGTTCACGGCAGCCCGAAGGCGGCAGCGGCAGGCGGACGGATGGACGGACGGATGGGCGGACGGATGGGTGGACGATGGTGCATGTGCACCCATCAGGAATGGAGCCCAGACGCGTGCTAGCATGCGGACGGACCCTGAAAACCTGCTCTTTGTGGAAGAAGCCAGATGCAAACGTCCACACCCCGCACGACTCTGTTTGCCCCTGTGCAGGGGCGTTGTGGACGGGACCCTCTGAGCCGTAAGGCTACACCGGGTCAGTGGCAGAAAGAGTGACTTCCTCCCGCTGGCTCTGAGCTTCTAAACACGGGCGGGTCTGCAGGTCCCTCTGCCTCCGACGAGCTGGGACAGGGGAGGCAGGCGGGGAGGGCAGGGGCAGGGGAGGCAGGCGGCGAGGCCCGGGCTCACACAGCGCTGGCGCCTGCTCTGCCCTCTGGGGTCCCTGGGGCAGGGGCCAGTCGGTCCCTCCCTTTAAGCCTCCGGCACTGACTCCATCTGTAAACTGGGGAGAGCGGGGGTGTCGGGAGGCGGGGGAGGGGGTCCTCAACTCTTCACACGCAGTCACGGCCACAAAATCAGACACAACAATCAGAGAAGGGAAAGTTGCTGTGTGTGTGTGTGTTTCACGGAGACAGGCCCAGGCAGGCAGTGCTGGACAGTGGTCAGAGCCTTGGGGTGGGACCAGGGGAGCGGCTGGTACGTCCTCCATGCTCCGTCCACATGTCAGAGCCAGCCAGGCAGCCAGGCAGGGAGGCTGGGAGGCAGCGAGGCTGGGGGTGGGGGGCCCAGCCTCTGGGGCAGTGCTCTGTCCAGTGCTGAGCCACCTCCAGGGGAGTCAAGCCTGAGAGCATTGACCTGCGCCCACCGCTGCCCCAGGCTGGGGAGCCCCGGGGAGGCGGGTGAGCCGGGGCAGCGATGGGTCCTCCCCACTGTCCCCACAGGCCTGCAGTTTCTCTGCGTTGTCTGTGGCTGCTCCGTTTCATTTGGGCGCCCTCCTGCCAAATAAATGCATTTCAACAGTCGCTTGCAGGCCGGCACTTTTTGCCAAGAAGAAAGGAGAGAAGCTCAGGGAAGGGAAGCACCTGGTCCGGGGCTCTGAAGCTCTACCTTTGTTGAGCCCCTCTGTGCTGGAGACCGTCCTGACCGTCCCGCCTGTCCCGTCCAAGGTGCCCCAATGCCCAGTGATCCTGAGCCCATGACGTTGATGACAGAATGAGGTAGGCTCCGTAGAGACGGACCCCCTGCCTGATCTACCCAGCCAGGGAAGCCTTGGGGTCCCTGTCCTACCCCCAGAACCAGCTGTGCTTGGCTCTGGCTGACGCAGGCGATCTGACGTCCCTTCTCGCTGGGAGAGCCATCCGTGCCGCGCTTGGTCACGCCACTTCCTTCTGGACCCCGGGCACCTTCCCGGTGGCTGTCGTCCTACTCTGCCCTGTGGCCGCGCCTTCCTCCCACGCAGCAGGTCCGCAGCGCCCACGCATGCCCACACGTCCTGGGAGAAGCAGAGAGCTGGCCTCACAGCACAGCAGAGTGGTCATTTTGAAACTTGGTCCTGGGGTCCCCCGCCGTCCTCCAGGTAACAGCCCCATAGTAACGTCTCCTCACTCTGAGACCAGAGCCCGAGCACAGTGGACCCACAAGGCCCTGTACAGCCTGCCCTGCCTCCTGCTGTGCTCAGCTCACAGCTCTCTCTTCCCATCCGGGCTCCAGCACTGGGGTCCAGGTCTGCTGCCACAGGACCTTTGTGCATGCTGGTTTCTTGGGTTGGAGTGACCCAAGGCCAAACTGGAAATCAATGCTAGGCCTTAGGAGGTGAACAGCCTGAAACAGGGGACTGTCACTGGCCAGGCCACCAGGAGCTCTGGGTGCCCCTATGAATGGTTACCGCATAGCCCTGACATTGTCTGTATGTTGGTAAGTCAGCAGTTGTGGTCACCCGTGGGTGACACGGTCTCTCCCCTGCCAGCCCACAAGCAGCCACGGAGCCCAGATCGGGGGCATAACCTGGGGCTGGGCACTTGACCGACCTCAGCCTCCACTGCCCCCTCTATAGGATGGGAATGATGGTCCCGGTCCCTCCAGACAGTGTTGGGTGCTGTATCAGGGTGAGGTAAGGGGTCCTGTTGGCTACCGGACTTCTGTCCCCCTGCCCCCACCAGTCAGGGACAGCAAAGAGCCCAGAGGGGCAGGGGGCCAACGCTGGCCTTTGGTGTCTCTTCAGGGCCGTGAGGGCCCCTTTGAAGGTGCCGAGACTGACAGCCCCTTTGCCCCGGTGTGGGGCTCCGCCTGGGAGCTGGTACCCTGTCACCGGGGCGTGACCACGGACAGAGGACCTCCCCTCCGTGGCCTAGGGTTTTGTGCAGGCCGGGCCTGCGTGCTGGCTGGGCGGCCGGAGACAATGGGGGGCTGCGGCCCTGGCCGGGGGCTGGCATAGCGGGCCGGCGGCCAAGCAGAACAAATCCGCAGAGACCTTCCTGTGCCTCCGCCCGCGCGAGTAACCTAATCCGGGGGGAGCAGGGCCGCGGCCTGGGGACCGGGGAGGGGGGGGTGCGCGGGGTCGGTCTTTGGGCTGCAGTGTGTGTTCACGGTAATTTGAGGGCGTGCACCGGGGGGGTTCCCGATCATTTGATGTGGCAATTAGCAAGGGGACTTTTGTCGTCCGGAAAGACACGGCCGCCCACTTCAATCACCCTATTTATGCCCCGGCAGCAGCCAAACAGCCCCGGCGGCAGATAACGGAGGACTTCAAACAGCTCCAGGTCGGTCGCGCCTGGAACCACCAGGCCGCGCTGCGCCCCCCACCTCACGCCGCCAAAACGCTACTTTTCCCATGAGAAATTCCAGCCTTAATGGCTTCAGATGACAAAGGGGCCCTCGCCCACTCGAGCCCTTTTTATGTGGGTACCTGGCTCTGGAGGTGGGCGGGGAAAGGAGCCAGTCCCCTCTCCCTGATTCAAAGGGTGCATGGCCCCCCACAAGGGGCCGGCAGGGGTCCCTTGGGTGTCCACGAGGGCCTGGGTCCCTGCACCCCTGCGAGGGGCAGGGGCTCCAGACTCGAGTTGTCTTTTCCCGCGTCGGCAGGAGGAACCTCGCCTTTTGAGTTCCGCTGTGAGCACCCCCCACGTCCAACGTGGGGCTTGGCCTCACAACCCTGACACCAGAGTCGCACGCTCTACCCACGGAGCCCTCCGGGCGCCCCGAATTCCACCTTGAATCGTATAGGAATTCCCTGGTTGGTGACAGTGACAACGGGAAGGACAGCCTTAGCCGCTTCGGAGCACACCAGCCTCAGGGGGGGACCACCCCACGCTGACACCCCCTGCTTTTTTACAAACTGAGCTGGGGGAGGTTCTGGGACCCGTCGGAGGTCTCACATCAGGCAGCTAGAGCAGCTGGGTCCGGAGAAAGGAGGCCCCAGGGTCGGCTGGACCCCCTCCAGGTCCCGCCCGCCGCGCTGCTCTCGCTGCTGAGGACGAGCCGAGACCCCGCTGAGCCTCCAAAGCTCGTACCAAACCCCAACCCTTGTAGAGCAAAAGGTCTTTGGTGCGTGGAGCTCGGGGACCGGGACAAGCTCGGTCAGTGCCCCTGCGGGTGCCAGTCCCCTTGCCGGTGAGTGGGACCCTGGACATAAGGCGCACGCTGCTCCGCCAGCCCGCGGGACGAGGGCCGGCCGCAACCACGCCCGAGCGTCGCAGGTCACCCAGGCTGCCCACGGGCAGCAGCGGCGGGAGCACGCGGGGGGAGCCGGCTGCCGGGACCCCCAGCACAGATGCTCTCCTCCTGGTGGAGCACATTCGCGCAGCCCTCGCCAACCCACTCGTTCCTTCCAGGCCGTCCGGGGTGCCACGCCGGCATGGGCAGTTGGTGGCCGAGGTAGAAGAGGGACCCATCCTGTGGCGACTTTGGGTGACTCCCGAGTCGAGATCCCGTTCGGGGTCCTAGCTCCTGGGAGGAGCTGGAGGGAACCAGAAACTCCCAGGGATCCGGGTCCAGCAGGAGAGGTGGACGGGAAACAGCAGGAGCTACTGAACGCTGGCCGGGGCAGGTCTGGGCGGGCTCCCTGGAGGAGGCTACTGGTCAAGTCAACTGCTGTGGGCAGGTTGGCTGCAGCAGACGAGTGGCCTCTGCGTAGAGCCCTGGCCAGAGCTTCCTTCTGCCACCCTGGGCTACTCTTGGCAGAACCCACTCTGCCAGGTCCTGGTTTCTTTTCTTCAACGTCCTCAGCCGCGTTGGGCAGGCTGATGTCAGCCCAGTGGCTTCGGCTCTTCCTTCGCAGATCACCTGGCCTGTGCTGAGCCCCCATGGGTGCGTCATGGTCTCAGAGGGGCAGGAGAGAGTGTGTGGTCTCGGCTCTGTGACCCCCTTGCTGAGTGGCCCCTTGCTGGACTGACCCCATCTCTCTCTTCTGACGCCTGGAACACACACCACTTGTCACCGTCTTTCCTGTCAGTAAATGGAGAAGTGAGGCGCTGACCTGAACTCGGCAGGACGCTCGGGCCTTCTCCAATACTCCCCCACCCTCCCTGTGCCGCCGTGGCAGCCTCTTGCCCAGGCCCTGTGCCCGGTGGGGAGGGCTCCGTCCCCCGTCCCCAGGTCCGAGGAGCATGCCCAGAGTCTTGACCTCCCCGCCAGCCCCAGCTAAAGCACAGAACGAGCAGAGGTTTGCAGAGGCACCGTGCCCAGAGTGGGGCAGCCATGGGGCGGTCATCACAGGGATTGGAGGTCATCATGGGGATTTGACCTGTAGTCCCTGACCTGGGACAAGCAGAAATGCAGACCTTTTTCTACTTGTATGGAAGGTAGGAAAAGGTGGCCAGGCTACTCGTAGAAACCACAGGCTCATGAACTCCTGCTCCTTCCCTGCTAGGGCTCACGTCTTGGGACTAGAACTGTGGTTTGGAATTTTTCTTTTAAGGTCGGTGAACAAAGACAGACCCTCTCGCCCAACGGGGATTGTCCTCGAGGCCTCCCCTGCCCAGGGAGGGCAGATGCACTTTCCATGGTTCTAACCCCCTCTGTCTGTGTGATCCCATCCAAGGCCCCAGGGGACCAAGCCTGAGGATGGGGCAGTGAGGCCACCATGTTCCTGGCCCCGGGACCTCAAGCCCCAGCCCAGCCTGACCACTCGCCAAGGAGAGCGTCTCTTCCTAATTGCAATGGTACCGGAATCCCAGGTCTGGGCACCTGCCCCACCCGGCCTGCTCCAGGATGGTGGCTTGGGGACCCCACCTAGGAGGGCAGTGTGGCAGAAAACCGTCAGAGGAAGACTGGAGGGGAGGCCCCCCCATCCATGCCTCCACCCAGGGTGAGTCCGTGAGGGTCAGGGGTCACTCCCGGGGTTCAGGCAGGATGCTGGTCTCTGCTCGGCCCAGTGGTGGCCGGTTCCATGGGTACATCGGGTGGGGAGCCGACACCCACTGCGGCCGTGGGGGTGGTGAGGAGCCTGCAGCCTGACCTGGGGGGTGCCGGGGGGTCGTGGGTGGTCACTGCCACTTCTCTAGTGATCACTAAAGCATCTGCATCCACCCCCACTGGAAGGCTCCTGGGAGGCCCGTCCCCTGGGGTTAGGCCCCTGCCACCCTCCTGGACACAGGCCGAAGTCACTGGGGACAGAGCGTCGCTTTAGGACGGCAATTTGCCACTTCATCATGAGGTGATGGATGAGCTCGGCCGGGACAGCGCCCGTTGGAGGAGGAGCCGCTCCTGGACCACCGAGGCTGGAGAAAGGCCGCTGACGGGCGGGACAAAATGTTTCCTTACCGCCCGCCCCGGTGACAGGCCGCCTCAAAGGAAATGCAACGGCGGCAGAAGTGATTCACGCTCCGTCTTTTTGTGGCGCGGAGGCCGGCTTTTATCTTGCGGCTGAAGAAAGGGCCACCGGCTCCTTGCGGTCCCTGGGAAGGCCGTCCCCGTAGGCCACCAGCCCCTGGTCCGTGTGCTCGAGGCCACTCTTAATTTCCATGAGGTTTCAGAAAACCCAGGGCCGGGGCAGGAGCCACCTCTGCTGGCCGCGCTGGGTTCCAGGAGAGAAGACGTGGTTCCTGCTGTCTCTGCTGTCCCCCGAGAGCACGTCAGGGCCCCGGGGCACCCGGCCCAACGTGCGGTCATGAAGAGTGAACTGTATCATCGGTCACTAGCTAGTAGTGCCCCCAGCTAAAAGGTAGCCCCCGATGAGCTCTTTGTTGGGTCTCTGATTCCGGCCCGGGGATAACAGGCCTGGCAGAGACCCCCAAATCCAACGGCTGCCCCACCCCCAACTCCAGGCAACTGCTCCCCCATGGCCATCACGGGGGTGGGCCTGCGACCCCACACTCATTGAGACCCATAGAACTGGACGCCGCAGGGGTGAATTTTACCGGGCGTAGCTATCAAGGGTGAGGACCTCGGGTGGGGTGGGGCGGGGGACACAGGGGCAGAAGCCAGTCTTGTTTGAAAACGCCTGCCGTAGTCTACAGGATCGTGGCCTCCAAACTGCCCCCTCCTCGTCTCCAGAACCCACGCATATGTGACCTCACGGGGCGAAAGGGACTTTGCAGGTGGGACTGAGTCAAGTCCTGAGACGGGGCTTGTCCTGGATTACCAGGGTGGGTCTAGGGTTGTTACAGGCTCCCGGTAAGAGGGACAAGGTCAGAGTCAGAGGGGCTGTGACACGGAGCCGAGGTCAGATGACGACGGGGCCGCAAGCCAAGGACACAGGCAGCCTCCAGGAGCCGCGCCCGCAGGCACCTGACCTCCGACTGCCGAGCTCCGGAAGTGTGAGGAGTTGGGATTCCCTTCCGAGCCACGGTTTGTGGTCATTTGCTAGGACAGCCCTAGGTGACTCACACAGCCTTCTTTGGTAAATCCAACTTTGACACCAAGTAAGCATTTTGTGCAGTTAACAAAAGCCAGATCGGATTACAGACGGAGCGGCTCAAAGTCAGAGGCCAAGTGGAACGCAGAGGTAACCACAGGCACCACCTTAGCCCGGTGCAGAGGCTCGGGAGGGGCTGGGCTCTTCGGTCGCCGGCCCGTACTCAGGGGCTGCAGGTCCTGAGCGGAAGAGGGGGCCGAGGGCCCCGGTGGACGGAGGCTGCAGAGCGTCCGCAGTGAGGCAGCGGGCAGGTGCGAGATAACCACGACTGTGACTGTGTCCCGGGACCCGGCTCCCGGCAGCTCAGCTGGCGTCTGCAGACTTGATCTGCACCTGCCCCTTCCCTGGCCCGAGTCCCCTTCTTGCTTAAGGGCCCACGGGACAGCCGTGACCCGCTATGTGGTGGAGGCTCCCACGGGAGGCTCCTGGCCCTAATCCCCCAGCTCCGTGCCTCCCGGAACAGGACCCTCACTCCACGGGGTCCTGACTCAGCCGCTGCCACGTCCCGGGTGAGCAGGTTAGACTGAGCTTATGGACGCATGTCCTAGAGGGGACACAGGGGAAGTTCCCCCGTGTGATCAGGGAAAGGGGCAGACAGGGATGGGGGCTCGGTGTTCTCTCCGGGGTGGTCAGGAGGCTTCTCAGAGGCAGTGAGCAGGAGGGACCCTGGGCAGCTTCTGCACGTCTGAGCTTCTCGCCTGGGAAACGGGAAGAGCAGGAGCCGTACTCTGAGGTCGCAAGGGGTGTGAGATGGGCTGTGGCCCAAGATGCGTTCAGCCCAGCCTGGAACAGTCAAGGCCACAGTCAAGACCGCAGTCAAGGCCACGATAACCGGCCACTACCATCCCTGTTGCTATTATTTAGACGCGGATCATTCCAGAAAGAAGTCCTCCCGGTGACTGAGAGGACTCATCCGTCATTCCCTCAGTAAACACTCATGGAGCCATGTCTCTGCCATGGAGTCAGAGGCCCCTCCGAGGGCAGGGGCCAGCAGAACCGTGCGCAGAAGGAACCCTGGCTTCCGACACCTGCCCAGGTCGGCGGGGGTCCTGCACTGCCAAGGTCAGCCCTGGGTCTGTGCAGGGCAACCGCAGCAGGTGCTCTGTGGGCCTGCAGCACTTGCTTGGAGGTTTGGTGAGAGCAGAAAGCGTCGCAGAGAGAGCACTGGCCGGGGGGCCGGGAGGTCCGGGCTGACCCTGCCCTTGCCTGCAGCTGTCTCCTTCCCCACAGGTCGCTTGATCCCGCGTGGCGTCATACGTCCTCTGACCGGCTGGACAGACCAGTGCCTCCCACACTGCATCTCTCGGAGTCCTAGGGGTCCGCCCGAGGTGTCCCGGGATCTCGTTTTGAGTGCGTGTGGTAAGGACTGTGTCGGCGAGCGAGGGCTACGTAACAAACCAGCCCAAGCCCAGGGGCTTCATGGGATAAATGCTGGTTTCTGCATGTAAGCCCGTGGCTGGGCTGGGCAGGTCCTGACCGGGCTCTGACGGTCTTGGCCGGACTCATCCGTAGGTCTGGAGTCCGCTGAAGGTTGGCTGGGAGCTGGCCGGTCTAAGACGGCCTCACTCGTGTGTCTGATGCCCGGGTGACTGTGAACGGGGTGACACGGGCGTCCGGCCGCGTCTTGCCACCTCCAGCAGGCTAGCGTGCTCCCGTGGCTGGGGCAGCATCCTCCTGTGCTAAGCTCGGAGCCGCCGACCGGTCGCTGCTGATGTGCACGAGACTGGCCTAGAATGGAGGGCAGGGAAGTAGCCTTTGCCTCTTCGTGGGAATCAGTGCATCTTGAGGTATGACTCAGGGCGGAGAACGGTTAGGGGCATCTCGGCAATCATTCAACCCAGGAGCCAACGTAAGAGACGGAGCTGGCCCAGAAGCAGGAGGGACGCGGTGCGAATAGTGTCGTCAGAAAGCAGCTCGGGTTCCGCTGGGGCTGCGTCTCGCACGGGACTCCAAGCCACCGCTTGGCTGTTCCTTCTTCTTGGAATTCCCTTCCCCAGGCGCTTCCCCGTATATTTTCGTTTATTTAAACAAGAAAACTTTGTTTCAGAGTAAACTGAAAATCTACGCGTGAGCGAAGTCTCGGCTTTTATTTGGGGGACCGTCGAGAGTACCCTGGGGGACGCGTGAGGGCTTGTCAGCGGCTGACACGGAGTCTCCCCCGCCGACGGGAAGACGCGCGCCTGCCTCACCGAAACCGTGTGGGTAAGTCAGTAACGGGCAGCGGGGACAGCTCTTCGTCTCAGCACGGTCCCCACGCATGAACGTCGACAGAACTGGGAAACAGGAAATCACCGTTAGAGCAACACGGTGATCATCGCTACCAGGCAAGACCCGCAGACAGAAGTGATGGAGGAGACAGGATATTTGTGTATCTCCCCCCAATGGGTCTCCCCCAGAGAGTTACTAATTACAGCAGGAAAAGCAGCAACATCGGAGAGCAGAGACTCGCAGGCTGCCTTCACTGAGTGTCGAGGCTGACGTCACGAGTAAGGGGACGTGTCACCTCCCCCACCGTCCGCCGTCTGCGCTCGGGATGCACTCAGGAGGGCACGACGCCTCTGTGCTGTTCTTACAGACGTGTGTCACCGCCGCGGGATCGTGAGGAAGCTTCAGATAAACCCCAGCAGGGGATAGTCTATGTACTCTGCTCCTGGCCAGCCTTCCTCCCGGGTGCCCAGGACGCGAGACTCCAGAGCAGCCGCGGGACCGTCCCTGACTGAGGGCGCGAGTGCTCCACGCAGCGTGGTGGAGACAGGGGACCGGCCCAGGAGCACCCACGGTGTCTGGATTTGCCTGGATCACAGCCACGTGGATCTCTTGGTTCCCGTCACTGTGCTACGGCCGCCTGGGAGAGCGCGGAGGAAGCCAGAGAGGGACGCACAGAAACTCTTTGTGTTATTATTATATTTCGCCATGGAAGTTGAACATTATTCCAAAATAAAGTAAAAGCAAACAAACAAACCAGAAACAAAGAAAAAGCCCGTATGTGGAATAGAGAAGCGCTGGCCACCCATGCGTCGGTAACGGGCAACAAACTCACCTTTCCGGGGCGGGCGGCGGCGAGACCAGGCACGGGTATAAGCCGGCGCCTGCAGACGGCACGGAGGGAGGAGGGACGTGTGTAAGACGAGCTCCGTGGTCGTCTCGGCGGCAAGCGCGTCATCCCCGGACCATCCCGGGCTGCGTGTGTTTGAAGACCCAGGCCGGTTACTCAGAAGAGTGTCTCAGAGTGGGTCTATCTGATGCCTCCTCGTGGGGACACGGAGGCAGCCTGTGCATTTCTGGCAGGAGCGTCCCAGAGGCCATGGTGCGTCCTCCGCGGGGCAGCCCGGCCAGAGGTCCCACAGCCTGGGAACCAGCTGTTCCCCCAAGGAGCCCCGCCTCCCCGGGGGCATCTCTGTTTCTGTGAGGCGGGTGCACGGCCATCAGCTGAGAGGGAGCGCAGGGAAGGTGGCGGAGGTGTGAGCAGAGGGGAGGTCCCGGCTGTCTCTGGGGAGAGTGGGGCACCAGCAGAGGAGGAGCAGAGCTGACCCGAGCCCACTCTGTCTTGCAAGCTTTCCTCGTCTTCTGTCCCCATTTCGCAAATTCCTTAGGGCCTATGCCTCCGTCAGCTTGGGTCTGGAACACGGTACCACCGACTGCGAAGTGCTGGGGCCCCCAAGACCACCCTTGGGTTCAGCAATTCACGGGAGGGACTCACGGTCTCAGCAAGGCTGCTGTACTCAGCTTCGGTTCATCACTGGGGAAGGATTCACAAAATCAGCAAAAGTACGAAGCTTATGGGGCAGAGTCCAGGCCAGGCCAGGTGTCTAGCCGTCCTCTCGCAGTGGGGTCCTATTCCCACCCCAGAAACCTGGGGTGACACATGCTGGGCATCCTGCCAACCAGGGACACACCCCCGAGCCTCGGCAAGCAGGCTTTGTCCTGGGGGTGCGTCCCTGGGACTGGCCGTAGCTACTCGGGCTCTGGCCACTTCAGAGACTAAACTAAGGGAGCGACGGAGTGTGGCCAAGGGTCTCAGCCGCACACGGTCACTCCGGAGGGGAGGACAGTCTGAGGGCCCCAGCGGTGTCCTGCTGGACTCGGTCAAGGGCCAGGCTCTCTTTGCACTGTGCAGGGATGGAGGACCCAAGTCTGCCAGGATCCCTGACGGCACAGAGCCTGCCTGACCCCACCCCCTTCCAACTCCCCTCTTCGGTCACTCGTTCTGCCATTCCTGTGAGTCCCTCTGTTTGCACCGTCTGCTCCCCGCCTCCCTCCCTCCGGCTCAGGTGGAGACGTTCACCTGTATCCTGTCCCCAGCCAGAGGGTTCCTCAAATCTCGGAGCTTCCTTTCTTCAGGATCATCCTAAGGCAAGGCTTCCCCGGGCACACCCAGCCACTGAAGCTGGGTCAGCCTGGCATGCGGGGGACATTCATTCATTCATCGGATAGTGGCTGTGTACTTTCCTGGCATGAAGACTTGCCCTGGGCGCTGAGGTCACCACACTGGATAAGACACTGCCCCTCGCCTCCAAATCCTTCAGACCAAGAATGTCATTATGCTCAAGTCTCACCACCTCCAGGAAGCCCGCCCTGATTCCAACCCCCTCCTGGGTCTCTGGTTACTGATCTTTCCTCCAAGCCCCCACGTGTTGGCCCAGTGGGCCCAGACCACAAGGCCATTTGTGAATGTCCCAGCTGGGCCTCCGAGCTCTTCTCCTAGGAATTTGGAATTGGGAGCCAAGGACTATTGCCAAGCTCTAGGCCGCTGTTGACCTGGAGAGTTGGGTCCAGAGCCAGCTTGGGCATCATTCTTAGCAGTGAGCCGGGAGAATGTGAGTGGTGCGTGGTGCATGGGGGACCATGACCAGAATCCCCGTGGTCTCAGCGAGTGAGCTGGAGAGAACCGTGGCCCGATTCCTGAGGATTTCACGGGGGGGGTGGGGAGTCCACAAGTCCTTCTGGAAAGTTCCCCTTTCTGTTCCACGCAGCTCAATGGCCGTCCGTGCCACTGGCAGACTCCGAAGATGCCACGCCATCCAGTGAGTGGTGCACGGAACATGTCCACGTGGCTCTCTCTTGATCGTGGCGATGGTCTGGCGACCGAGGCTGGGACCACCATTTGACCCCAATTTGGAGGGGGGGAAATTGAGGCTTAGCAAGACACGGCCAAGCAGAGAAGGCAGCCATTTTTCTGACTCTCCCAAGCCTAGTGTTCCTGCCACATAGATGATCTTTTTTAAAAGATTTATTTATTTATTTAAGAGAGAGAGAGAGAGAGAGAGTGCAGCCAGAGGGAGAGACAGAGGGAGATGGAGAGAAAATCCGAAGTCGACCCCATACTGAGCACCGAGTCCGATGTGGGGCTCGATCTCCAGACCCTGAGATCCTGGCCTGAGCTGAAACCAAGAGTCGGACGCTCAACAGCTGAGCCCCCCGGACACTCACAGGGTGAGCCTGGAGCACCTCGCCCAGGAGGGAGGGAGGGAAGTACTCACAGGATGCGGACAAGTCCAAAGGCGCTCGAGGAGCTCCCAGTGGTCAGAGACAACACGGGATCACAACACACAAAGATAGAATCCATAGACTGAAATCAGAAGCCGTGAGTCTAGGACGATATACATAAGTAAACAAACATACTAATGCACAAGAGGGGAGAGCATCGTGGAAGGCGGGGGAGCTGGCAGGGGACACTGCAGCCAAGTGGTCAGGGTGAGCAGCACCAGCCACGGGCCCAGGGTGGCTGGACACGGCATCACTTCCGGGACGCTACCGCGAAAACCGCATGGCCTGCCTGAATGTCCCCACAAGGACACATCAGACAGACCCAACCTGAGAGACACTCTTCCGACAACTGCCCCAGACCTTCATTGACATCCAGGGAGGACCGAGGAACATTCCAGAGTGAGGGAGACAAAGATTCTGAACTGGAGGCTTTGCTGGAATGAGACGCTGGAGACAGTGGGTAAAGCCGGAAGGGCGTAGTGACAGGTCAGTGTCAACCTCTTGATTTTGATTATTGGGTTGTGAGGACATAGGAGAAGGTCCTTGTTGGTGAGAAATATGCCTAGACCATTCAGGGCAGCTGAGCCATCCCATCAGCAACTCTCAATGGTTCAACAAACAGAAAAGTTCGCCGTAAAGTACTTGCAACTTTTTTCTAAGTTGGAGATTGTTTCAAAAATTAAAAAAAAAAAAAAAAAGTACTTGTCCGGGGGAAAAAGACCGTGTAATCAGATCTTCTCATTTGTCACCACCTCCCACCACTTGTCACCAATGCTGTGCTGTCTTGGTTCCCAGCCTTTGGGAGGGAAGTAGGTTTAGGATGTTACTCATGATGGCTTAGTGCTCCTCCCAACAAGAAGCAGAGAGGGAGAGAGAACTCTTTGCATGTGCACGTGCCGAGGAAAGGCCACGTGACCACACAGTGAAGAGGGGGGTCCATCTGCAAGCCAGGAAGAGGGCCTTCAGCAACCAAATCCACATACACCTTGATCTGGGAAATAAATGTCTGTTGCCTAAGCTGTCCACTCCGTTACATTTTCTTACAGTAGCCTGAACTAAGACAGCACTTCATGTTATATATTGTATTTAATTATCTTATGTATTAGTTTCTTGTTGCCACTGTAACAAATCATCACAAACGCAGTGGCTTGAACCAGTAGAATTTTCTTCTCTTCTAGTTCTGGAAGACAAACCTTCAGAGTTCGTTTCATGGGGCTGGAGTCAGGCATAGGCAGGGCTGGAGCCTGCTGGAGGCTCCTGAGGACTTCTGTTCCTGGCTTTTCCAATTCGGAAGGGCACCCCATCCCCTGGTCATCACTTTTCCCCTGCGTCACTGTGACCTTTGCTTCCAGTGCCACATCTCCTGTTTCCTCCCCTTAAAAGGACAATTCTGGTTATCCTTGGGGCCTGCCTGGATCATCCAGGATAATCTCTCCATCTCCATGCTTTTAACTTAATCACGTCTGCCCGGTCCCTTCGCCACCCAGGGCCACAAGTACAGGTTCCAGAGATTAGGACCTGGGGGCCTCAATTCAGGTTACTGCCTCACCACACACACACACACCAGAATATGCAACCTTTATAATAAATTTTTTCTTTCAGTATGGTCAACGCACAGAAGATGAGAGTAGACATTGATGATTTTCAAACTGAACGTACTTGTGCTTGAGAATTAGAACATTTCTGCACCGGAAGCCTCCGTCGGGAAGCAGGGGGTTGCACCTGTGATGTTCACTGTGTCTGCTGTGTTTGGAACAGGACTGGGTGCCAAGCAGCATTCGATGAGTTTTCGGAGAGTGAGATGACTTCCGAGCCTGGGGGAGGTGGTGCGGTGTAAGGACAGCCTTGTGTGAGTCTGGACAAGCCTCCACTTCTCCAAGGCTCAGCTTTCTCTCCCCCAGAGGGAAGCTCTCAGGAGCTCCTGTATCTCAGGATGTGGTGAGAATTACACGATATAAAATGTAAAAGGCCCCGGCGCATAGTAGGTGTTTGGCATGTGTGGGTGTCTGCTCTCTCCTTCTGCCATGTGAGTGCTAAGCTGTGGGGCAGTCCTGGGAGGGGCACCGTGGAGGTGGTGGCCCAGGATGTGCAAGCTGAGGGTGAGGCTGAATGCCGTCTGGGAGGGTGGAGCTCCTCGGTGCCCTTAAAAGCTCCCCCATGGTAGGGAGCACAGCAGCCACATTCCTGAAGCCCCCGGACACTGTGCTCTCCAGCTCTGCAAACCGCCCCAGCTAGATGTCCCAGGGTTTTCCTTCTGGGTGGGTGGATTTTCTCCTGCTCTTGGGTGGCCCACGGAAAGTCGACTTGCATTCATAGCCTAGGGGCACTGAATACTGTAACCACCTTGAGTATCTGCTCCCCTAGAGCCAGGAATTGGACACGGGAAGAACAGAGAAGAGGTGATACAGGGAGGCACTCTGAGAAAAATGGCCCCCGCTGCAAGGTCATCTTAGGTGAGTTGAATCTGCCTCCTCACCCAGCTGTAAAGGTCTCCAATTCCATTGATCAACAAGAGCATTTCCCCGTAGAGCCCACAACTCAGCAGCTGACCTTTGAATGGGTGACTGTGTCTTTTGGGTGCCCGAGGGTCAGCTGAGCCCGGGTCCTTCTGTCACCTGACAGAGGCACCTGGTGGACGTTTCCCCTTCTGTATCCTCTGCCTCAGCCCCTGGAGGTCATTGACCCATCCTCCCAGTACCTCAGTGTAAAAACAATTGGGTGGTTCCACTTTGTCATTCAAAGAAGCATTTAAAGGAAAGGAAGTGAATTTTTTTATATGAACAGATCACACCCAGTTTTCTAAATATTTACCCACAACTGAGCCTCTGCCCAGAGGACACATGGCCTCTTGTTCCCCATTAAAAGCACATTTCGTCTGTTCGGTTGATCAGAGGGGCCCAGCCACACCCTGTGTCTGCCTCCAGTGCACTTGAACACTGTAGGCAACTGCCCGATTGCATGTGGGGCTGTGCTGGGCGGGGTCCCTCCTGTACCTGGATGACTGCAGGTGCCTCTTAGCTGGTTTCCTCCCACCCTCCTAGAGACCAGACAGCCAGAGCTGTCCTTTCAAATGCACACTGGATTCCACCACGCCCTGCTCTGGATCCCCCTTGTCCTCATACCCAGACTGAGGTGCAGAGTCCCTACTCCAGCCTCAGTCTCTGACCTCCACTCTGACCACCACTCACCCTGTGCTAGTTTCCTGGGGCTGCTGTAACAAATGGCTACAAACTGGGGGGGGGGGGGGACTAGAAACAACAGGAATGTATTCTTTCACAGTTCAATGCCAGAAGGCCAAATTCAAGGTGGGGGCAGGGCAGTGCCTCCTGCCCCCCCCCCCCACCCATAGATTCTACTGGAGGGTCTTTCCTGCCTCAGCCAGTTTAGCGTAGATGCCTGCAGTCTGGACTTGAGGCCACATCTCTCCGATCTCTGCCTCTTCTCTGGCTGTCCCGTCTTTCTTATAAGAACACACATGTTTGCACGTAGGGCCACCCAGATAATCCAGGACAAACATCTAATCTCAAGATCTTGACTGTAATTGAACTTTTTGTCACATAAAGTGACAGTCACAGGTTCCGGGATTTAGGACATGGGCATGGGTATTGAGGGGACACATGCACACCCCAATGTTCACACAACCCCAGATCCCCAACCTCTGGGAACATGAGGCACATTTCCAAGGCCCTCCTCCCCTCTGGTGCACTTCCCCTCCCCATGGCCATCTCTAGTGGCTCACTTTAGCTTTGTACACAGGACTTAGTGGTCACCTGTACTCCTTCCAAAGCAGCATAACTTGGCCATTCTCTATCCTGTTCCTTGGCTTTATCACCACCTGACTTGAACACATTCATGTTTATTGCTTTATTTCCAGTCTCTCTCAACCAGCATGAATGTTCTAAAGGGCAGAGGCTTCGTTTCTGCAGCACAGAGGAGCGTTCTGGCACTGCTGTGATGTTCTGCAGTCATCAGGTACTCTAGCCCTTTCTATCTGTCTACCCCTTCCCCTCAGCATGTGACTTCCTTTCTTATGACCTCATGATCTAAGATGGCTGCTCCAGCTCTAGCCATCTTGTTGGCATCCCAGGCAGGGAAAAAAACAGAAGGAAGGGTAAAAACAGATTCTTAAAAGCTCCACCCAATAACTTCTGCTCATATCCCATTGGCGACATCACCTTACAGGGCTTCCATTACCAAAGAAAGAGGTAGGGACATGGAGGAGGCAACTGGCAGATTCCACACAGAGGGGATCTAGGGCAAGTCATCTAATTCTGTGCGCTCGTGAATCTCAGGAGTCCACTGAAGGATTAAGCCAGTTGTTTCAGTTCAAGGTGGTATTGAGGGTTGTGGGGTCAGGGAAAAAGACCACCAGAATGGGAGTCAGGGGCCCTGGATGCCACTAATTCCTTTATGGATTTGGGTTAATCCCTCCCTTTTCTCTGCCTGTAAAGAGATTCAGAGTAGACCTTTAGCAGTAGTAGCACCTCACTCTTCTCCATTTTCATCATCTTACTCTTGACCATCGTCCTCTTCTCCATCTTCACCACTATCACCATGAACTTCTTCACCATTTTCATCATTCTCATCCTCTTCTCCTCTCTCATTGATATCAGCTTCCTCTTCATCAACGATCATTATCACCCATCACCATCATCATCATCACCATCATTGTTACTACTACCAGCACCGTCTATGTCATCACCGTCATCACCATCAACACCACCACCATCTCCGCAACCCTCACCACCATCATCACCATCACCACCATCACTACCATCACCGCCAATGTTCACACAACCCCAGATCCCCAACCCCTTCATCACCCAATCACCATCATCACTACCAGCATCACCATCACTACCATCACCACCATCACCACCATCACCATCTTCACCACCATCACCATCACTGTCATCATCACCACCATCACCATCATCACCATCACCACCGTTACTACCACCGTCACCATCACCATCTTCACCACCATCACCACCATCACCATCACTGTCATCATCACCACCATCACCACCATCACCATGGTCATCCCAGCTCGTCCTGAGCACCTACGGTATATTAGGCACTGTATGCATCCCCTCATTTGATCCTCATGCCAATGGCGTCAGGAGGTACTGCTGTCTCTCACCGCCATCTCTAAACTGAGGAAACCCAGAGGCTCATGGCATATGGCCAAAAAGCACTGAGGCTCAGAAGCCAACTCCACGGGCCCCTGCTGGGCTCCTCCTGTGCGGTTCCAGCCTCAGCTGCCAACCTCCCTGTGACCCACAGGATGCCAAGGCCCTGGCTTCACCCCAGGGCTGACAGAGCCCCCATGCCAATTGCTCCAGAGACAGCCCTTCCCCACCCAACCCCTCCCCTGCCCTCCAAGGCAGTTGGGACGAGAGGGGTCCCTGCTTCCAAGCCAGGCACACTGTGCAGGGCTGCCTAGTGATGAGCCCAATTATCAAAGGGCCACATTAAAGCCTGCCAAGGTGGCTTTCAGAAAGGCAATTTACAAAACAGAAAATGACTCCCAGGGAGCAGTAGAGGCCAGGTGGTGAAGCCTACTTGAAAGTGCTGAATCTGACGCTGGTTCCTGCTCAAGGTGAAGGCGAGAGCTCCCAGAGCTGACCTTGCAGTATGGCAGCCCCTTCCAACATGGGACCAGGGCTCTGGGCTGTTTCTGCCACACGGGACTCAGGATGGGCGAGGGTGAGCTTCTAGCTCTGCGGGAGCAGGGACCGAGGGAAGAGCAAACAAAGCCTGTGTTCACTCAGGCCCGGAAAGGGTAGCCTGCAGCTCCCTCAGCCCAGCCGTACGTGCCCTCGAGTTGCAAGCGGTCATTGCCATCAGGTGTTGCATGCAACTCCCCATCCCCTCTGAGCGCACCTGAGGGCCAGCGAAGGCCACTCGGCCCCTGCTGAGCGAGGAGCTGGCTGCTGCTCCTCTCCGTGCCCCCACCCGAAAAGTCAGGCTTGTCTCACAGCCCAGCTTCTACTCACCGCTAACAACAGCTACCGTTTTCTGAGGACGTACGATAGACTAGACGCTCGAATCCTCCTCATCACCATCATCGTCCTCACCGCCAGGATTAACTCATCGATCCCGACAACGGCCCCAAGAGGTGGCTGCCGCCATCATCCCTATTTTATAGAAGAAAACCTGATGCCACAGACGGTAAGGAGTTGCCCAAGGCCACCCAGCTGGTAAGTGGCAGAGCCAGGACTGGAACTCAGGTCTATCAGTCTAACGCAGGGCTGACCCCAGCACTGCCTGGTGGACACAACTCTAGGGGGAAGATGGGACGAGTCAAGCACAGGAAGGCTTGGGGTGCCTGGGTGGCTCAGATGGTTAAGCGTCTGCCTCCGGCCCAGGTCATGATCTCAGGGTCCTGGGATCGAGCCCCGCATCGGGCTCCCTGCTCAGCGGGGAGCCTGCTTCCCCCGCCCCCCAGGAATAGGAAGGCTTCTGCGAAACCACCCTCTCTCATCTGATAGGATGTCCTCTTCCGAACATCTTGCTTGTGAACACCCGGACTGGGGCTTCCCAGGGCCTTATGGGGGCACCTTCCCTGTTGGTAAGCATGAGGGAAGCCACAAAGGGGCAAAAGCTCACATTCGTCCCCAGGCCGGGAACTATAGCCCGCCTCTGGGAACGCATCAGTTCAGTGACTGTGTTGATGGCTAAGAGAAATACATGTGCTAATGGCACAGGAACCGGACCTAATCATGCTGGGATATGCACGCATATATTTACATTGTGATATACACATGTTCTACCTATATGTCGGCACCTCCTTCATTCAGCCAGGGGCTTGGATCGTGGGACTGTGGGGCTGGAAAATCTGAAGCCCATCGGGCAGGCTGGCAGCTGGAGACTCAGATTGTTTCTACACGGAAAGCCATGCTGGGACGTTTCTTTTAGAGTCCAGCCCCTGGGCAGTGGCTCCTGCTGGGTCCGGAGGGGCAGCACTGGGTGGGGGACGCCCAGCAGAGGCTTGGGCTCAGCTCTGCTGGTGGGCATGGCCTCCTTTGCAGCCCGGACTCTCCTGGCTCAGCTCCTTGGGAGGCAGCCAGGCGGACCTCCTTTTGTTGGCGGGGTCACTGTTGCTGGCCGCACGCTGGTGGCCAGCTGCCGTGGGCACTCCATTCCCGCTGGGTGCAGGCTCCACAGGTGGCTGCTGCTCGGCTCCGGGACGGACCCCACCCACTCCTACTCTTCCCCGCAAGGCAGGGGTTCTGGAAAAGCCCAGGCTGCCAGGCCAGCGGTGGAGGGGGAGGCTGCCCCTGCCGGCCGGGCACCGTGCCGCTCAAGGTGCGCCCGACCGCAGCTGGCCCCCCGCCCCCGGCCCTTTTTTCCCTCTCTTTTTTGTTCAGGACCTTTTGATTTGGGAACAAGGCCCCTTTATGTGGCACTGGGCCTCGCCAGGCCTCCCCGTCCCACCCATGGCTGGGGATTTCCTTTTCATCTGGAGCTAGGAGCCCGGGGCTCAGAGCGAGACGGCAGGAGGGGTTTGGTGGTGTCACAAAACCTGGGTGACTCAGCTTTCAGTGGGGCATTGTGGCCCCGCGGCTTTGATATCTTCAGTGGGAATCGCAACAAAGGGGAGGCCAGGGGCAGTGGGAAGGTAATGCTCCTCACAAGGGCTCTAATGGCGAGGCCTTCTCAGGCTCTGCCGCTGAAAGGAGGCCCCTCTCCCAGGAGGACTATTCCCTTTCGGTGGGAGGACTGGCCTGTGACCCCAGTCTCTTAAGGATGACATTGAGCAGGGCTGCTGTCTCGGGGTTTGAGGGGTCGGCTGCCGGCGCATCCCCCCAATCCAGCCTGCACAGCCCCTGCCTTCATTCAGGAGCTTCCCAGGGGGATGCCACAGCAGCCAGAAGCTTCCAGGGCCTCTAGCCCAGGCCCAGGGTCGCTCGGGAGCCTGACCAGGAGGAGGGAGCCTGGAGGTGGGCCGGCCAGATGGACTCAGACCGCGTGGGTGAGCAAGACAGAGCAGACGGCCCCTTCCCTTTCTGCCCTGCTGACCGACACGCAGCCCAGGGCTCACGCAGAAATGCACATAGGTGGGACCGGAAGCCAACGACATAGACTTTCTGGGCCTCAATTTCGGGGGGGACCCGCGGAGCCGTCATCCCAACAGGGAGCTGTGAATGGCTGGTGGACAGCAACAACGTGTCCAAAGTAGGAATGAGCTAGTCTTAGGATGGTTACTTTGTGTTCATCTGCTTGTGGGATGTGGGCGCAGGACCGCCTAGTGATGAGGCCCGGGGACCAGAGCCAGTGGTCCGGGTTCTCACCCTGGCTGGGGAGCCTGGCCGCGCAGCCGGGATCTGGTTCGGGCTCCCGCTCTAAGTGGGCCTGGCGGTTGAAGGGCCAAATGAAATACTGTGGGAGGAAGGTCTGGGGCTGTGCCTGGTCCCTCCCTGGCACTCGGCCTGCACTCCGCGCTGTTCCCCTGATGATGGTTTTCGGGTGTGTCGTGGGTTTCTGCGCTACCTCACAGCTGGTTGGAGGCAGAGCCCTGTGGTTCCCCGTGCTGGCTTCGCAGGCACATGGCTGGCTGCAGATCTTGGCGTCTCCCCTCAGCGGCCGGGTGACCTTGGGCAAGTCACTTCACATTTCGAGGCTCTGTGTCTTCTGTGAAATGGAGGTGCTGCCATCTCCAGCTCCTCTGGGTCACTGAAGGACTCGATGAGTCACTCCAGGTGCCTGAAGATCTCAGGACCAGGCCGTGCTTGGCCTCACTGTCGGGGCGGGCACGGGGATCGCAGGAATTCTGGGTGAACGTCCATGAGGCTAAATGCCCCTTTTCTAGGTCAGCGGAACCTCTCTGATGCAGACACCTTGTTGCAGGAAAGGGTATGGATTTAAGACAGATGGAAGATCCGGGGAGGGGGCGGGAAACCAGAGAGGATTGCCGCTAACGACGGTCACACTAGCTGGACCCCAGGCAATGAGCAAAGCTGTTCACTTACATTATCCCTTAATCCTCTCTGGAGAAAAGGACTGTGGTTCTCTCTGTCTAATGAGGGTTGGGAATGGTGGCTTGCCTGTCTTCGGGGGCCAGGGGTCTGAGTTGGCGCCCGACCAGAGAATACAGTGCTGTGTGGCCACGCCGGGCACACGTGGTCTGTCCTCCAGGATCCACTTCCGAGCAGGAGGGGCAGCCCAGCACTCCCACCTGCCAGGCTGAACAAGGGAGCCCGTCCCTGGAAGGCGGGGAAAGGGGAGCCTCAGGATGCCCGAAGAGCCAAGGCAGGGTGGTGGCATGGGAGACTCTCACATGTCCCCGGGGGCCTGGGAAGCCTGCCTTGTTGGCTCCCGTGGCCCTGGCGGGGAGATGCCCCGTGCGTGTGGCCCCTGCAGCTGGCCCTCAAAGAATGGGAGTCCTGGAAGTGTAGACATGACTGCAAGGTCTGTGACAAGCTTTCTGCCCGGCGGCAGCGTCTCTATACACTCACCAGGGAGAGGGATGCGGCTGGCAGGCAGTTGGGGATCAGCCGTGCAGCTGGGTGGGGTCCAGGGACCACCTGCCTGCGTGTCCATCTTCCCACCCGGAGCAAGGGTTAACTCCGAGGGGATGCGTGTGCTGCTGGCCTTGATCTTGGGCTCCGCCCACATGTGTGTGTCTATCAAATTGTCACACTGTAACACTTTAAATATACACCATTACCCTGGTCAGGTATTTCTCAATAAAGTGAAAAAAACAGGAACCATATTGTACCCCTGCCTCCTTCTCTTACAGTGCTTGCCCTGGGGACGCTCCTCCGACAGACCCATCTGGGCCCAGTGCCCCACCCCCAGCCCCTGCACCCCCAGACCTTTGAGGGGTCCCTGGCGATTCCACATCTAGCTGTCCAGGTGCCCTCCGCCTCCCGGTCTCCCAGACATCATGAGGAAGAGACAAGCCATGCCCACTGTGTCCTGTTCCATGTTCCTGACCCGCAGACATTGAGAGCTCAGGGACCCGACAGGTGTCCTGCTACGGCGGGTCGGGCTGTTTGTTACACAGCAAGGCCACTGCGGTGGGCCTCCGCCCGGGAGCGCAAGAGGCTCAACGGCGAGCCCTCGGCCCCCAGGCCAGTGGTTTTGCATCTTGGACATTGTAGGGGTCAGGGATTGACCTGCAGATCCATGGATCCAGACCCGTTCTGTCCGGTGGGAATGAGGTCATGTTCCTAATTTCCGGCAGCCACATTCAAAGGAGGAAGGAGAAGCAGGTGAAACGGATTCAATCATGTATTTTATGTAATTTGGCACATCCCCCAAACAGCATCGTTTCACTATGTTTTGCTATAAGAAATGCTCACGAGCCACTTCCCGTTCTTTCTCTGCCACTGATCTCCAAAATCGGGGTGTGCCCTTTGCTCATTGAGCCCCTCTATCCTGACATGATGTTTTCTTAGAGGATACCGCGTTCAGGTCTCATAAAACCTATGGTTGAAAAGTAGATTCATGCATCGAGGCTGTTCCAGATATACATGGATATTTTCCAATAATGAGATCAGTCAATTTTTTAAAAAATATTTTATTTATTTATTTGAGAGAGAGAGAGAGAGCACGTGCCCATAAGCAGCGGAGGGGCAGAGGGAGAAGGAGAAGCAGACTGCCCGCCGAGCGCAGAGCCTGGTGCGGGACTCGAACCCAGGACCCCAGATCATGACCCGAGCTGAAGTCAGACGCTCAACCAGATGAGCCCCCCACAAGTCCCTTGGTCAGTGTTTTTGAATCTAGGTTTTAAAGAACTAAAATGAAGTAGAATGAAGCTTTCTTCCGTCATTCACGCGGGCCACATTCTGAGCGCTCCTGCACCACACGCAGCTACGGGGGCCCTGCAGACCTAGACCCTCCTCTTTTCCCAGTCGGGTAAACGGAAGCCCAGGGAGCGGAGGTGTCCTGTCCAAAGCCCCTCAACGGGTCGGGCCTGAGCTGGAACCAGCTTGTGTTTTTCTGGCCCCTAGTCCATAACCTTCTGCTTCAGGAATTCACAACGCACTCCGCCAAGGCCCAAAGCTTTACTGGCTAGAGACACAGTGAGGGGTGGTGGGCGGTGCCCGGGGCTCGGGGCTGGACAGCCATGGACTGCCAGGGTGTGGGCTACTGACGTGTCCCCTCCAGGAAGGGGGCTCACAGCCCCTTCTCCTGCAGTCAGTCAGGATGCCGAGGCTAGCAAGTGAGCCCAGGGCTCCGTGTCTCAGTTTCTCCAACTGTAACCGGGAAGCATGGTATTAGCGGCAACGTGTCTCCCTCACAGGCCTGTTGCATACAACAGCTTCCCTACAGGGATGCCCATGAGGGGACCGGCCACCGTGGACATCACGTGATGTAGGGGCAGAATTGTGTCCCCCCGAAAGAGATCTCCAGGTCCCAACCCCCAGAACCCGTGGTAGGACCTTATTTGGAAATAAGGCCTTTGCAGAAGTAATTAAGAGGAGGTCACCGGGCAGGGAGGGTGGCCCTGGCCCAAGGTCTGGTGTCCTTGTTAGAAAAGAAGAGACACAGGCCAGGGACAGAACAGCATGTGGCCAGGGAGACAGAGACAGGAGGGACCCCGGAGCCCCGGAAGCTGGGAGGATCTTCCCTTGGGGCCTCCGGGAGGAGCACAGCCCTGCCCACACCTTGAGTTCAGACTTCCGGCCTCCAGACTCGGGAGAGAAGGCATTTCTGTGGCTTTAAGTCCCCAGGTTGTGGTCCTTGGTTACGGCAGCCCCAGAAAATCAAGGGAAAAGTTGGCTGATATTATTACAACCTGCTTCCCAGCGGGCACCGCAGAATGGCTCCCACCGGGCGCCTGGCCTCTCCTGGGCGCTCCTGGTTTCCCAAACCACAGCCAGGAGGGCTGCCCTGGGGCCAGGACACGGCTCCACTGGGCTGGGGAGGCGGGGCCACAGCTGGCCACCCGCCTGCCCTCCGGAGATGGCCCCGGCTCCTGGAAAGTGGTCGCCGGGCTCCTATTAGTCATTATTTCAGGCACTCAGCAAAGTTCTCCCGGCCCCTCACAATGCCGGGCGGCCCCTCCGCAGCCTTTTCTCTTCCAGGCTTTGAAGATGAATGATTTTTAAAGACCACAGTATTCCTTGAAAACCAGACAAATGGGGGGCGGGGATGGTTGGAGTCCAGAATGCTCTGAAGAGGGAGTGCGCTGGGCTCTGCTGGTCCTGTTCCTGCCCACGCCTTCCCCCAGCCTGTGGTGGGGGGCAGCAGCCCTAGGGAGCAGGGCTCAGGCCCAGTCCTGCTCCCCACTGTGAGGCACTGAGATCCTGGGAACGTCACTCAGCTTTCTGGGCCTGTTTCCCCCTCTGAACGGGGTGTGGGGATGTGGTCATCCCCACGGCGAAGGTCATTGCTGCTATATTCCTAACCAAGGACCCAGCCTGGGGTGTGGAGGCTGAGCCCCGTGAATGCAGCCCCTTGCTGGCTGTGCGACCCTCCTGAGTCTCTTGCCCTTTCTGGGCCTCTGGCTTAGACTGTGACTTAAGGTAGCGAGTGAGCGGAGGTGGGGACGGAGAGCACCCTGAGAGGGAGGCTCAGGCCAGCCCCGCAGCCTCGGCCTTGAAGGACAGTCTGAGCAGCACGAGGCCCAGGGCTGCGGGGGGCAGGGGGGGACCTTCGGAGCTGCCACCGGGAGCTGGTACCACTTTCCGCTTCCCCTTGCCTGTAGGCCCAGGGCCTGGCACGTCTCTCGCACAAGGAAGGAGGCTGTGGACAGGGAACACGCAGGGCAGCCTGGCCGTGGGAGCAGAAGGTTGGCTGCCCAGGAGGAAAGCGCACCCCGCGGCCCCCCACCGGCTCTCAGTGCTGGAGGCCGGGAGCAGCCTGGTCTGACGCTAGGTCCTGCGTGATGGGCCCCTGCACTCCGCTTTACAAGCTGTCTGCCGGCCAGTGCTGGGAAATCTCCAGACCATGAGGGCAGCCCGCAGCCACATACATACCGGCTCCCTGGGGACCCCAGGGCGGCCGTGGAGCCGTGACTTGCATGGCGAGGAAGCTCTCTCCCAGCTTGGCTCTGGCCAAGTTTTCTAAAACCAAGCGTGCTTCTAAGGCGTGACCCCAAGCCAGACACCTGTCCCTACGATGTTCGCGTCCCCAAATGATCAGGTCCGTGTACCCCAGGCAGGTAGGGCCGGGCCTGCGGGAGCCGCCGTGCCCCCAGCCTCCCTCCCAGAAGCAACACACGTGGGGTCTGGTGGGGTCCGGTTACCTCGGTCCCCTGTCCTGAGCCTGGGCCATGCCCCGCCCTGCTCCCTCTGCAGACACCTGAGTGAGCCAGAGAATCCCAAAGGAATTTGGAAGTGACACTTTAAAGAAACCCATTCATGGGGAAATGAGAGATTTTTGTCTTAAAGACAACGGGATGGGTGATGCGGGAGGAAGTGGGGGAAAGGTCGCTCCCACCCCGGTTCTTCTCCCTAATCACGTTTCTGCCTATGATGTGTGTCCGTCCCTCTCCCAAGACCTGCCCCAGGTAATACAGGGATAGCATCTTTTTTCTATAAAATGTGGCTCGATTTTTCCTCCTAGGCGTAAACAAAATACATGGGTGATACCGAAAGCTGCCCTTTCACTTCCTGTCTTAGCAAGAGCTTTCCTTGTGCAATACCTCGTCTTCACGAGGGTCCTAGGCAGCAGGAAAACCAGCCCCAGAGGCGGGAGAGAGGCAGCTGAGCCTGGGGGCTCGGGCACCAACTCCCAAGCTGGCTCCTGGCCTCTGAGTCCCCGGCTCTGTCCCCGCAGGCCACTGAGCACCTGCAGACAAGCGGCTCAACCTCCCTGTGCCTCTGTTTTGTCATCTCTGAAATGGGCTTTTCCGAATCGCTGTCTGCGGAAGTGGTTACAAGCATGTAAGTGAGCTCACATTTATAAGATGCTGGGAAGGGCACGTTGGGTGTCGTGGGCACCGTATCAGGGTCTGGGAGCATCCCCCTGGGTCACACTGGGTGTGCCCACCCCCTTTCGGCTGCGGATGGAATCCAGGAGAACAGCTCTGTGGCTTGGGTTTCTCGTTCATGTCGATGGCAATGGGAAGGGGGTGCAGTGTGTGGGTCGGGTCTCGAATTCGAAGCCCGGCTTGCCCACTTACCGGCTGCGTGTGATTCAGCGAAGTGGCCGCTTTCTGTGCCTCGGTTTTCTTATCTGTGAAATGGAGCATGTAGTGCCCAGCTCGTCTGCTGCAGGGACCTTGGGACAGCTCAAAGGGGAGCACGGGGGTGAACCGGAGGCCGTTGCCCGGACACGAGACACTGTAAGGGGTAATGAAAACTGAGGGACTTGGAGGGTCGGAGGGACCCTGGTGTTCCTAAGCAGTTATGGGAGGGTGCAAGGCTAGTGGTTTGGCGGCGGCTCTCCTTCCTGGCCAGAGGGTCTGGGTGTGTCACCCTCCTGCTCCTTGGTCCTTGATGTTTGTAGGCTGTTCCCGCGCCCCCTGCCACCAGGAGAGACTGTCCAAGCTTGTGGCCCCACTCGTGGCCTGGAGCGAAGCAGGAATTCGAAATGTCCCTGGGTGAATGTTAATTAAAAACTGATCAGCCTACAGTTTGATCTCACGGATGGTCTAAGAGAGCAATTTCCGCAGCTGGTGGATGTCAGATTGGCCTGGGGGACTCGCTGCCGACGTGTGGACGCACGCAGTGAAGCCAGGGGTCCTTATGGTGAAGATAGTGACATCTCAGGGCTCCTACCCAGTGCTTCTGGGGGAGGCTGCCAGGTCGCAACCTGGGGCCAGGGGACTTTGGCCCTCTGGTGGGTTTGACTTTGAGTGAGGGCAAGAGCTGGGACCAGAGCTGAAGCAGGCACCGTGCCCAGGCTGGGGGGGCACAAGAGCTGGGGAAGGCTCTGGGCTCTCTGGGTGGGACAGGGCGGCCCCCATGGTGGCACCCCGCGGGGGGGGGGTGAGGGTCACAAGGAGGCGTTCCTAGTCCAGTTCTCCCCAGAGGTGATGTGGCCGCAGGGCGGGCGGGCCAGTGTGGGGGGTTGGGTGCGGGGACTGGGAGGAGGTGGCCAACAGGGGGAGAGAGGGAGGGAGGGAACATGGAGGGGACGCTTGCCCCGGACCCGCCCCTGGCAATCCTCCCAGCAGCCTCACGAGGGCGTTGCTGCGGCCGTTTCAGAACGCGGGAAGGTTCCATTGCTACCAGCTCCTGGGTTTGGGAAGCACAGATACGGGGGCTCCTGTGGCTGGGGGCAGGGGCAGAGGAGGGGGCTCCCTGTGTCCCAGCGAGTAACCTTGGCTCTTGGCTCCAGCTCACAGCACGAGGGGTCTCTTCCTGTCCTCACAGGGCTGACCGAGGCCCCTGTGCCCTGAGGCCAGGCTGGTCTGGCGTGGGCAGCACCTGAGAGCCTCCCTCAGAGACCACCGTTCCCAGAGCTGGGCTTAGACGCGGCCCAGATGCCTACTGTCTCCAAACCAGGTGGGGACTGGGGCCCTGCCCCCTGCCCCCTGCTACAGGTGGGTGGCTAGCAGGCCCTAAGATAGGGGGGCATCGGGGAGGAAAGGGGGCTCTTTCTTGTTTTCAAAACTGTTTGGCCTCTCGCGAAAGACCACCTAGTGCGTGGTCCGTCTGTGTGACGTTTTGGAAACGGACGGATTCATGTGTGCGCTAAGTGCCTGCGGACTTGCTGGGGGCTGGGGGAGGGCATTTAGGAGAAGGGAGGGGACTGCGGATGGCTGTCGAGTTTCTCAGGGATCTTAAAACGCCCTGCCGTTGGTGGTGATGACTGCGCAAGCCTGAATTTGCGCGAACCCACGGAGCCTCGCGCCGCAGCTGGCTGCGCCGCTGGTACGTGGGCTCCGTCTCAGTAGCGAGGCTGTAGGAACAAGCCAGTCTGCATATTGTCCTTACAGAGAGCACCCCGATGCCAGCCAGAGGCAAAGCCCCCCACCTGCCCCGGCAAGGCAGGTGACCCAGCAGGCTGTCCCGTGGACCCAGCAAGGCACCCGATGGAGCGGCAGGGACCTGGGTCTCTCTTAGTCACCGGGCAAGGTGACAAGCTCGGCTCCGTGTCTGTCACAGAAAGACCGCATCGAGAAGCTGGCCAGTGGCCACCCAGGGTAGCCGAGAACATCACGGCTTCACAGATGAGGCTGTCGCCCCCTGTTGCGAGCTCTGTTTTGGGGTCTCTGTGCTCCTCGAACCCCTGGGATCCCCAGCTTCATAGCAGGGAGCACTGGCAGGAGGCCTGAGCCTTTGGGCAGGACTCCGTTTTCGTCCAAGGGTAACTGGGCCCAAAGCCCACACCCCACGCCACGGCCTGGCAACCCAGTGAGAGCACCGCGCGGCCCCACAGGTCAGGGAAGAGGCATGGGGGTCGGGGGCAGGCAATGGCGGATCTGCAGGATGGCCGGGGACCGGGCAGCTCTTTCCTAGTCCTGGACAAAGGCGGGGAGCTCTGGGGGCGCAGCCCAGCCCCCCACCCACACCCCAAAGGAGTCCCGGCCCTGGGAACAAGTGCCACGTGCGGGCCAAAGGTCAGGGGCATTTGACCTGGATTCTGATGCCGCTTTTCACCCAGAGCTAGAGCGCCCAAGTGCCGGCTAAGAACATTCCGGATTGAGGGCCCTCAGCCCCAGGGAACGTCTCCTTTGTGAAGGCCAGCCGGCCACCCATAATGAAAATGTCATTGTGGCTCGGAGACATTCTTTAGGTCTGTGTGCATGTCCCTGGGAGAGACGCACGGCACCTCGAATCACCCCGTAACGAGAGCCGGCCCGGAGCGGCCCAGCCTTCCGCCAGCCTAATGACCGCCCCGCGAGTTCAGCCCATTGTCCCATAATCTGCTGCTAAAAGGATTTCAAATCCGAGAGAGAACAAGGCTGAGGCCAATTAGCTACACTGTGCGGGCTTCCGACCGGCAGTGGCCGCGTCCGCCTGGGCCCCAAGTTCTCCTCTCAAGTCAAGTGGGGGCTTTGCTTAAGCCCGTCTGTGCATCCATCCGTCCATCCGTCCGTCCCGGGTTGGAGCGATTTCATCCTGCAGTGCCAGTGTTTTGTGGGTAAGGTTGGGGGGTGAGGGTCTAGGGCCCGGTGTCCCTGAGGAGCCCTGCCAGGCCTCCGCCCTAGTTCCTGGCCTCTGATGCTGAGGGGGGAGCTGAAGGCTTGGGGTGTCCTGAGGTGTCCACCCCAGCAATCTGCAAGGGAGTGCTTGGTCCTTCTGATTTTTTGCTCCCAGGACTGACTCGATGCATGGGAAGGACCGGGGACCTTGACAGCCAGGCAGTCAAGGTCTGACCCCAGCTCCGGGGGCCACACTCCATGGACACGCTCTTGCCTCCTGGGCCCCCCCATCTCCTGCCCTTGGTCTCTGCCGCTGTTAGTCCTGACCGTCGGGGTGCCTCGCCCCCCCCCCTGCAGGGCAGCCCCGCACTCCGACTCCTTCAACAGGTAAGTGACGGATGGATTGGCCTCCCCAGGCCCTGGTTTCCCTTACTGGCCACGTCGGGGTGTGGGTGGCGCGGTTTATTGTTTCCGGTTTGATATCCTTCCTTGTGGATGGCGTTGTGGGGGACATCCTTGGCCATATTTCTTTAGGGACTTTGTGGGATCCCTAGAGCAAGGAGACACAGTTGCAGAGTGGTCTGGTGTGTGTCCCCATTCTGCTCCGTGCAGCGGCCCCGACGACCTTCCCCGTGAGGCGGACTCCTTCCGGTCAACAGGCACCTTCGGCCCCGCGATACCCTCTGGTGAATCGTCCTTAGGCTGGGGTTTCCTCGTCTGCAGTTTTTCAGGAGTTCTGCCAATCGAACATTCCAGAAATCCCCCTCCACGCCTCCTCCGGGGGACACCCCGCCCCCTGCCAGGCAGCGGGAGGGGACGTGATACTGTTCTGCCTCCCCGTGCCCCAGCATTAGCAGGGTCCACGCGAGAACCTCCTTTCCGCCACGGTGCCACTCTGACGACCCCCAGCGTGGGGCGGAGGGTGCTGGGCTTTCGTGCATTCACTTACTCGTTCGTGTTTCTTCGTGGGCGCGGCAGTGAGGCACTGAGAAGCGTGAACCAGCCCGGCCTCCTGTGGCCCTCGCAGCCGGGTGGGTGAGAGGGGCCCGCAGCTGCCCTTCCATGAGGCAGGGACCCGAGAGGAGGGGAGACGCTCGGCCTGGCCGGAGTGAGGGGCAGCAGGGGAGGGGTGCGGGGAAGACTTCTCCAAGGAGGGTCTCTCTCAGCGGGATCGCCAAGTACAAAAGAATCGAAACCAGTCAGAGATGGGGGCAGAGCAATGGGGAAGTCGTCAGAGCCCCCGAGGAGGGGCATCGCCGTGGCTCTGGGGAACTGGGTGATGCTGCCGGTGACCGCTGAGGCCAAGGGTCAGAGAAGGAGCTGGAGAGATGGGCAGCGGCTAGACTGCACCCCAGCGGGAGCAAGGGGTGTGACCTGCACCCGGAAAGCACAGGAGGCTTGCAGGCAGCATGTCAGGGTGCCTGGTAGCTGGTGGCCATGGGGACGGGAGGCTCTCTTGCTCTGCTGACGAGGGCAGAGGTGGGTGAAGAGGGGGCACCAGCTCAGCCTCCAAGATGGGAAATGAGAAACGCTTCTCGTTCACAGAATGCGTGCCAGGCCAGCTCCTGCCTGACCTTGCTCCGCTCCGTCTATGCCCATCTGGCACCCGCCCAGGTCAGCAGCCACGAAATCAAGGGGGCACTTAGGGCTGCCACATCTTGGGGTCCCAACTTTGATTTGTGGGGTCGGTGGTGCTGGACCTGGCTCAGAATGAGAAGGGAAGCTGCATTGCCCAAAAATTGCCCATGCCCACGGGGCTGTGGTCTGCAGACCTACCCTGGACGGCACCTGCTAGAGAGGGCTGGAGGCCCTCAGACTTCCTCGGGAGAGGCTGGGAGCACCTAGGAGTCCCCACAGGTTCATGAGCATGGCCAGTCCCGGGAACACAGGTCCCTCGAAGACCCACAGTCCGGGGGCCGGGTCAGCCCCCTGCTCCAGGAGATCGCCCCTGGGACACTCGTCCGGCGCCCAGCTCCTCCGGCTTCTCTCAGCCGGGAGGACTAAGGCAGAGGCTGCAGGTCACAGACCCAGCCCCACGCCACCCCTCCCCGTCGGCAGGCCCGGGCACACCTTCTTGTTAGCATTGTTTATGGGCTGAATCATGTCCCCCAGATTCCTACGTTGAGTTGTGACCCCCAGCCACTCAGACAGACTGTATTTGGAGACAAGGTCTTTCGGTAAGTGATTAAATACAACACGCGCGCGATCGATGCACTTGCTCCTCCTCACGATTTCTTGCCTCCAGCTCGCTGTACCGGCGGCGTGTACAGAACATGACTCATGTCCCACACAAACTCCCTGTCCAGGGACTGCCCGTGTCTCTGCCGTGTCGACTGTAGGCTGTTGGTAGTTTAATATTGGAGTCAAAGTTCTGCTTGGATTTTCAAAGGCCCGGGGCGGTCGGCACTCGGAACCCCGACTTGTTCAAAGCTCAACGGTGTGCGCAGTGGGGGTTCCTGTCCCTCCTCTCGCAAACCAGGAGGCCGGGGCACACAGAGGTCGTAGACACGGGCCAGCGTCTCTGGAGGCCGTGCTCGGGGTCAGACCGGCTGCCCCATGCCAGGAGGGGTGTACGGCCCCAGGTGGCCTTTGCTGTCCTGGCGGAGGACCCGAGCTGTACCCGAGCTGTACCCGAGCTGTGCCCGAGCTGTGCCCGAGCTGTACCCGAGCTGTACCCGAGCTGTACCCGAGCTGTGCCCGAGCTGTACCCGAGCTGTGCCCGAGCTGTGCCCGAGCTGTGCCCGAGCTGTACCCGAGCTGTGCCCGAGCTGTACCCGAGCTATACGCCCGCGGGAATGCCTCTTCCTCCTTGCACGCGGGAGTTTCACGACCGGGAGGGAGGCCCAGAGCCCGTCACTGATGAAGGGGATGGCCAGACAAAGGTGGGGGGGGGGCACAGGAGGGAGCATCCCTCGGCCCTAAAAAGGAGCAAGGTCCCCACACGCATGTGGGTGCACACGGGTGCGTCTCGAAGCACCCTGAGAAACGCACGTGGGCAGACCCAGGGGGTCTATTTAGATGAAAGGTCTCCAGCAGGGAAACCCCGGGGGGACGGATGCCCAGCTCCGTGCATGAGCTAAAAGCCCCTGAGCTGTCCTTCTTTAAATGGGTGAATTGCAGGGTTTGTGAGTTATATCTCAATAGAGCGCTTTAATGTTAAAAAATAGAAATAAATAGAATTTTCAAAAGACTCGGCTTGGGTGGTAACGCTAAGCCTCCAGCCTGCAAAACCCCCTTCTGGGTCTCTCGTTTGCCTCCTTGGGGTCCCGCGGTGCCCAGGGGGTGCTCCTGGCCTGTGACGCCATTTGGAAGCTGGGCCCAGCCTGAAGTTTGTGCGAGCACGTGGGGCAGGGGGCGTCCTGTGCCCATACGTGGCCCAGGCAGTGTTCAAGCCCCCTGGGGCGCCAGGAACCCCATAACCCCTCCAGCCCAGGATTCCCGGGACATTTGGGGATCTGTGCCCCCCAACCGAGTGGGTTCCTGCCTGGCGATGGAACCCAGCCCTGCCCTTTAGAGAGAAGAGGGCAACCCGCGGCTCTTCCCGGAGTCGACCAGGCAGAGAACGGTGCTGGCTGGGGGCAGACTTTCACCTTCAAGTCTCCCCACATTGCCCCCTGGTTTCCAGCTTAGCCAGAAGCAAAAGGGGGAGACTAAGAGCAAAGATGCCTCCACCCTCCCATCCCCGCTCAGGCCCTGGACGCTGCAGCCTGCCGGGGGGATGGGAGGTAACAGCCTCTCCCCCTGGGCTCCCAGCTGCGTGGTATCCCCGAGAGGGGCTGAGCGGGACCACCTGCGGGCTTCCAGGGCCCACAGCTCCAGTCGGCCTCACTCGGGCCAGGTCCCTCCCCCACTGCCCTCGGGGAGCCTCATTAGGGTGAGGTCAGGGCCTGCCACCAGTACCACCGCTGATAGCTGCCCCCACTGGCAGACCATGTCAGAGGACTGTGCTCTGGACCTGGGGTGGGGTCCCAGGGGGTGACCCAGATACCGGGGAGGGCTGGAAGGTGATTTGGGGGAGGAGTGCCCCCAGAGCAGAGGTCTCAGGGACTGGGGGCTGGCGGCGAGGCGGGGGCTGGGACCAGGCCCGGGGGTGTCCATGCTGGGTCTGGAAGAGACCAATTAGTCAAACGGCAGCAGCGACCATTTGGAAGCAATTAACAGGGTCGCTATTACCACACAACCCCCCCCACACACACCTGGTCCGGTATTGGAGGGGGAGGGGCGGAGGTGCCCCCCTGTGGGTCAAGCTGCTGTCCCAGCACAGCCCAGCCCACCCCTGCACGACTTCGTGCATGTGACTTCCTGCCCTGCCAGGAAGACACCACGAAGCCAAGCACCCCCTCCCTCTGCCCGGCCCAGGGGGGTCTCAGGGCCTCGTACCCCAGCAGTGTCCAGTCAGGCCCAGGCCCAAGGGGGGGGCCCCGGGGGGCTTCCTGGGCCAGGAAACACTGCAGGCAGGAAGGAACCTCTTCCCCTGAAGAGGTTGGGAGAGCAAAAGCTAGAGCCTGGAGGGAGAGAGGCTGCGAGCCGTGGACCGGGGTGCAGGCACTAGCAGAAGCTGGTGCAGGGGGAGAAGACAACGGTGGGTTTCAGACCAGCTGCCTCGGGCTCCAGGGTGGACGCCAACACGAGGGCCCAGAGACGTGGAGAAAACCCTGCCCAGGGAGCTCAGTTGCTTCGGAGGAGGCACACTGACAAAAATGCGTGTTGTCATCCAGGTCCTCTGGGCGGGACCTCGGGCCGTGGGCTCCTGCTGTCCCAGCATGATGGCCGATCCTTCTGGATTCGCCCTCAAAGCCATCACGGTCTGCAGGCGAAACTATGGTCCCCTCCTGCGGGGACGTGCTCTGTGCCGATCCGGAGGGCAGGGACCTCGGTGGCGCTAATTGTACTGAGTTACACTACGTTGGAGGCATCTCATGCACAAGAAGCCAGCATCTCCGAGGGGCAGCGCTACACAGCCAAGGTCACGTGGCTAGGAAGTGGCTGAGCCGTCCACTCATTCAGAGACTACGTACTGAAGACTACGGTGTGTACTCCCAGGCCAGGTCTGGGGGTGGAACCCCAGTGAGTAAGTTCCCATCTTGGCTCTGTCCTTGGGGGCTGCCTGGAGGCTGTCCTCTGTCCTCTGTCACGCAGGGACCTTCATTCAGAGTCTGGGTCTCTAACCATCAGTGGCCTGGTCTTTAGACTGTTGGTGGACTCTGACTGGACAGTTGCTGGCCTAGAGCCACGCCCTCAGGGATGGAGGCAATGGGTGACGTCCCGTGCCCTCCCCCACCCGGGGTCCCTGGGACACTGAGCGTGCTGAGGTGAGCTCACTGAGGACGTGCTGCTCTACTTGTGTTGGACTAGGGTGTAAGCAATGTCCCAATGGGGTGTGTTAGTTCCTGCAGCTCGGAGGGGTCCCCCGGTCCCCTGCACACCTACTCCTCTCCCGGGAAGGACCAAGGTCCCAAATCCTGATGCCTGTGGATAGAACGAGGGATCCCAGCCCAACCAGCTCATCCCAGGCTTGGAGCCAAGGCTGTGGCATAGACCCCTGGCCCCCATGGGTGAGCACCTTTGCTGGAGTTGAGCCTGCGTACCTCTATGTGACCAGCTTCGGGTTGGGGGTGTGGGGAGCAAGAGAACGGACGGCGCTTGGGGCTTTTCCCGACACTATACCCACAACCCTTCTTTACTGCTGTCCCTAGGGGATAGGGCCCCCACCCCCTCCAGGGGCCACCCAGGGGCGTCTACACCACTGCGCCACCGGAGCGGAATATCCGCCCCCTTCGGCCACTTCTCCCCTCTTTCCTCTCCCTTCTCTGTGGTCACCGGACCCCTGGGCTTTTCTCAGATCATTCCCGGGCTCTCTCATCTCTGTCTGTTTCTTGCTCTGTCCCTCCCTTTCCTGCTCGCTCTCTCCTGTTCTTTCTCCCTGTCTTTCGAGCCAGTGTCTCTCGCTGTCTCGGGCTGTCTGTCTCTGTGCCCCTTTCTCTGGCTCTCCCGCACCCCTCCCACTTCCCCCAGCCCCCTCTCTGGCCGGGCTGCCGGGACAGGACCCTCCGAGGCCCGCCCGACGTGCACCAGCCTCGCCGGATCTGCCAGGTCGTGGTGCGCCTCCCGGCCCGGTCCGCCACCCCTCGAGGACGGCGTCCTGGCTCCAGCAGGGAGCCCCGGGCACAGACCCAACCCCGGGGTCCCCCACGCGCGCCCGCGCCCCGGGCCCTCCCCTCCGCCGCCCTCCGCGGCCCGCTTCATTATGCACCGCCTTTAATGGGCGTTTGTCAGCGCGACTTCCCCGCAAGTTGCTTTCGCGGACATCAGTCATCGGCGGCGTTCCCATTGTGCCGGGGGATTGATGGGGGGCGGGAGGGGGTGACAGGGCCTGGGGCGGCCGCCTCGAGGCCTCGGTCTATAATTTTCGGAGGCATAATTGGCCTGGGGGGAGGGGGCGGGGGTGGGGCGGGAAGGGACCTTTCAGAGCCGGGAGGGCGCGCGGGGGCGCGGGGCGCGCGGCGGAGCGGAGCCGCGGCTCGACGGCGCTGCGCCGGGGCAGAGTGTGCGCGGGCGGCGCCCGGCCCGAACCCCGCGCCCCGCCGGGCTCCCCGCCCCTCCCGCGCCCCCGCCTGGGGACCACGTCGGCCTTTTGTTGCCGAACCGTCTTTTCTTTCAGCGCTTTGCGCAGCAACGGAAATTTCACCCGTTCCTGGGTGAAAATTAAAGGAGGTGCCTCTCTCTCTCTCTCTCTCTCTACCTCCTCTCTCCCCCCCTTTCCTTCTCCCCCCACCCCCGCTCCCTGCCGCCCCTCCCCTCCCCTCCCCCACTTGCCGCGGAGCGGGAGTCGGCACCGCCTGGCGCGGGAGCGGACTCGGAGCGCCTCGCCTGGGCCGCGCCGCCGCCCCTTCCATGGGCGCCGCGCTCGCCTGCAGCCGCCGCCGCCGCGGGGCGGGCGCGATGCCACGATGGGCCTGATCTGGCTCCTGCTGCTCAGCCTGCTGGAGCCCGGCTGGCCCGCCGCGGGTCCCGGGGCGCGACTGCGGCGCGATGCGGGCGGCCGCGGCGGCGTCTACGAGCACCTCGGCGGAGCGCCCCGGCGCCGCAAACTGTACTGCGCCACCAAGTACCACCTCCAGCTGCACCCGAGCGGCCGCGTCAACGGCAGCCTGGAGAACAGCGCCTACAGTGAGTGCCGGGCCCCGGGGCGCGGCGGCCGGCTCCCCGGGGAGGAGCGCCCGGGACGGGCGGGCGCGCCAACGCCGCCCCGGAGAGCGGGCCGGAGGGCGCCCGCCGGGGTCCCCTGCCGTCCCGTCGCGTCGGGGAGAGCAGCGCGAGGGGCGCTGGGGGTCTCCAGTCCGAGGGGACGAGCGGTCGGCAGCCCCGGGGCTCCCCGCTCGGCTGGACTCGGGGGCCCCTGACAAGTTCAAGCCCTTTGAGTTTCTCGGACAAGAGGCGCTAGACGAGGCATCTATTATCTTCTTTATTAATATGACGACTTCTCCTTCGGCTGACCCCGGGGCGCCGCCCTGCCCGCGCCTCCGCGCTCCTTGATCGCTGCCGCCCAGGTGGCCGCCCGAGCCGTCGCCTCCACCTGGAGGACTGTGGCAGGGACAGAGCGGGGGTCCTGGGCCGCGGCCGCCGTGGGTGGAGAGCCACCCCCCGCCCCAGGCCAAACAGCAGCCCTCGCGCCTCCGCCCTGGGCCGCAAAGCTAAAGGCAGGGTGGGCGCGCCCCTTGGTGGGGGCGGGGGGGGGGGCGGAGGGGTACCGGTTAGGCCTGGGTCGGGGACACAGGTATGCTCCCGCAGCCCCACACAGCCCCGAACCGTGCTCGTGGGGTCCCGCGGGCTCCGGGGTTGGGCTCCTCCCTGCGCGGGGACCCTGGCTGGAGCTCAGCCTTCCTGAGAGCAGCGCGAAGCAAGGGGACCGAAGCAGCTCGGCTTGGTGGGCAGCAGGAGGTCGGAGCGCCGGTGCGGCAGCGTGGGAGCGTGGCCAGGTCCGGGGTCCCTCTGCGGCACCCCGCGGGTCGGAAGCGGTGCGGTGGACTGAAGGCGGTGGCGGGAAACCGCGGCTTCCTCTAGGAAAGCCACAGCTCTGGGGAGGACGTGGTGGGAGGAAGCCTCTGGATACATGCGTTGGGGACAAGCTGTGTCGCGGCTGTCCCCCTGTGCAGGATGGGGCTGCCGGAGCTCACACCCTCCTCTCAGAGCCACACCTGGTGCTCTCCATATCCAGTCTCCCCCACGGAGTCACAGAGCATGGAAATTCTCAGGGTATCCCAGGCAGGCAGCCTGGAGGCGGAGGAGGGCGCAATCCGCAGCCGCCCCTGCGGGGTATCCAGAGGCGGCGCTTCCCCGGTGCTTGGGTGGGGGCCTCCAAATCCGCCCAGCCTGCCTGGGGGGGGGGGATCTCAGGTGGCCCCGCATTTGGGCTCTGTGATCACTGCCATGCAGAAGCCAGGGCTGCACCCAGAGAGCCACCTCCCCCTCCCCCAAGACGGCCTTGCAGAGGCTCCAGTGCCCCTAGGAGCCCTTCTGGGGAGACAATGGCCCCCCCTTCAGGCCTTTGTTGGAGGACAGCTGGTGAAAAAGCACTGCTGTGTCCAGAAGGAAGGTTAGGGGAGGTTGAAACTTCCTTAAACGCAGTGAGGAGTGGGAGAGCCCAGAGCGGCTTCCTTCTGGGAGCTGCAGTGTCTCATCCCACTTCCTGCTCAGCTCCTGCATCCCGCCTGGACCCTGCCCTGGACAGTTATCTCCTGCCCAAGTCCATTGCCAGTTTGGGTGGCCCAGTGCTCTGCTCTGCGTGGACTGTGTCATCCGCCGGCTCCATCCAGGGCCGCAGCCTCGCCCGGAGAGCTCCCGCACGGCTGTGTGCAGCCCAGGCTCGCATTCCAGCTCACACACGTCCCTGCGGTCTTGGGAAAGTCACCCAGCCTCAGCTCCCTCGTCTGTCAGATCACGAAACTGGCTCTCGAGGCGGCCGACAGGCTCCAATAAGCTTCACCTCCTGCAAGGCGTTAGCACCTGGCAGTCAGGCGTAGAAGCATTGGTTGTATTAGTTCCCTCCCCCGTTTGAATTCTGCTCCTCGGAGAAGCCTTCCCCTGAGCTTCCCAAGTGTCCTCCCCCCCCACCCCCGCCCCCGAGCGGCCTGGGGGCTCAGCTTTCCGCCCTGAGCACGGGAAGTGATGGGCTTTCACAACTCTTCCCAGGTATCCTGGAGATGACGGCGGTGGAGGTGGGCGTCGTGGCCATCAAGGGGCTCTTCTCCGGGCGGTACCTGGCCATGAACAAGAGGGGGCGGCTCTACGCCTCGGTGAGTCCGCTCTCTCCTGTGGGAACGCGTGCATGGGACAGCCATCTCCCTTGGACCCCTCCTCAGGGGACAGAGGGGACGTGGACAGTATAATGCGTTGACCCAGCAGCATGGGGACCTGCAGGACCCACCACCTGGGACCAGGGTCTCAGGCCCTGGGTGTCGACACCCAGTGTCATTCCAGCGGCTTCTCTTGGAGGCGGCTGCCAGTGCGGTTGGCTGGGAGCATGGCCCACGGGGAGGACCCCACTAGGGGTGAGACTCATGTTATGTTCCCCAGTGCCGTTGGGTCAGAAAATGCCCCTCCAAACATTTTCTCTTCGCCAGCACTGCCCTTCCCTCAAGGTCGCTGACAGCACGGCAGAGATTGTCCCCACACAAATTTCCACTGGTGTAAATGGACCCGGCGAGCCTTGGAGCACAGCGTGACTGTGTGTTGGGCAAAACGTTTCTGTGGGCCCAGCAGAGTGCTCTGGAGGGAGGCGAGAGGGAAGCAGGACATGGCACGGCCGGTTGTCCCCAGGATGGAAAGGGGGGACTCTTCGTTCTTAGGCCCCGGCATAGAGGAAGGGACACAGGACTCGTGTCCCAAGCACACAGATTTGGAACCCAATCTGTATACCGCCAGGGGCCCCCCCAACAGAAGAAGGCTCCCGTGACTCTGTAGGCATTGACCATGTCCTTCCCCCCAACGGCAGGGGTGGGGGTGCCTGGGGTAAAATGCGTGTCAGCAGGAAATTTGCTGCCCCCAACTAGTCATTACGTGCAATTCGGCTGATACCTCCTCGGGCAATGAGAGGTTTTCCATCCACAAGGAACCTAGACAGCACAGCCGGAGACCGTCTCCCGGCAGCCCCCTCTCTCCATTCAGCCTGTTTGCAGGGGACACACGCCAGCCTCTCCCTGCCCGTCTGGAAGTTGGGCCAAGTGTGATCGGGCAAGAGCTGCAGGAAAACACTCCTTTCCGCTCCTTATTTTATCACAGAGTTTGTTTTTCTATTTTGCTAAAGGAAATGCAAAAATCAGAATGAACCCATTGGTTTTCTCTGACCTGGGGGCCGCTTAATAGAACCGAGGGACCCTCTGGTGCCCAGCTTCTCCTGCACGTGCTCCCGGAGTCTGCAAACACTGATTGCGGCTTATAAAGACAAGCCCTCAGGCCAGGGCTGGTCTGACTTTTTTTCTTGAGGCAGACTGTGGCTTTCCAAAAGCCTCCGTCCTGGACCCCTGATGCCTAGTGGGCAGAATGGACTTCTGATCCTGAAATGGTCTTAGACTACCTACAGACACCCCTGTCCCTTATGGAGAGGGGCCCCGGGAGGAGTTCTGCTCTTGGCAGTGAAGGGGCAGGTCTTGCTGATGCTGGAGGCCCCCCGTCCACATGGGGGAAGTTCACAGATTGGGCAGGGAGGGCTGAATCAGGAGGAGAAGTGTAAGGACTTTGACACCTCTTCTGGGGTGTGGGGTGCGGGGCGGCCCAGGGCTTTGGGGTACAGAACAAAGCGTGACCTGGGGGATCCCCATGGGTCAGAGTCTACCTGTGGCTGCTGTCACTAGCGCTAACTACGCTGGCCTGCCTGCCTCCTTCCTTCCTTCCGTCCAGCCGTCCGTCCGTCCGGCAATCATTCCTTCATTCACCAGTGCCCTCGGCATTTACCATATGTCGCACTCTCTGCTAGGCGTACGTTTTGGGATCTTACTCGGAAGTGAATCCACTATTGTTGTGGCCTCCAGGAGCTCCCCATCCCCCATACATTGGCCCCCAGGTGACTTGGCCCCAGGGGAGTTGCCCAGGCCGCCTTCTGCACCTACCTTCCACCGTCATTCCCACCGCAGCCTCTGGAACCTCGCTGCGTTCCCGGAGCAGGCTGTGCCGGTCACCCTTCCTTGCCCTGCCCAGACCAAACGCCCCCATCAGAAGGGCCCGGCTCTCCCTAATGACTCCTAAATGTCCCCTCGTTGGGCAGTTGCCTCTCAGCTTCTTACACCTTCGCCGCACCGCGCTGCCCGCAGCCAGCCGCCTTCCCTCCCTCCCTGCACACCCCCTGCCCGGTCCCCGGGGTTCAGAGCCAGCTGCGGGGGCGGTCTTGCCGGTCTCCTGCACCCCGTCCCCAGCCGGCTTCTCTGGAGCGGCTCCGAGTGCGGCAGAGCCTGAGAAGGCAGCGTGGGCTCCCCGAGGCTGAGGTGGGGCACAGGCAGGCGGACTTTCAGCAGGTGGCACAAGTAGAGGGTCCGTGGGGGGCGGGCGGCTGGGGGCGGCCCTGTGGGGCACAGCGTCTGGGGTGGGGCAGCTGGGCCGGGAGAAGCACTGGGAACTGTGGCCACTGCGAGTCTCCCCTGGGATCCCCTGGTCTGTGACCCTGGTCCTGAGCTGACACCTTCCTCCTGGTCATCTGGACTCTCTAGGAGCCCCTCCAAAGTGCAAGATCTGTGTCCCCCAAGGTCAAGGACTTCCCTATGCAGGGCCTGCATGCCTCACTCTTACAGGCTCGCAAGACTGGATCCCTTCCATTGTCCCACAACGTGAAAGCCCACTCTCTGGCATCCTGGTTCCTGGGCCTCAGCCACAGGACAGAAGGGCCTGGGACAAGAGCCTGCGCTGTCCCTGACTTCCGCACAGCTGAGCGTGGGGACCAGATGCTAATGTAGCGCCTGGCATGGGGATCTGTCCTGAGCCCACCTGCTCACCCCCAATGGCCCTTGGACCCACACCATGTACAAGGCCTTGAGCACAGATGGAACAGCCCTGTAGCTCTCTGGGATTTGGGGTCCCCCCCACCCCATGCCCTGTCTTCGTCAGCAGCACCTGTGCCGTGACCTGGGGCATTCTGGGCATCCCCCGAGGGCTGGGACAGCAGACGGGGCTGAGGTTCCAGGGAGAGGCAGCCCCCTCTTCCAGCTGAATGGGAGCCCCCCCACCCCTTCCTCTGCCCTTACGTGTCGTCGGGGAAAGAGAGGTGTGCGGTGCTCTACCATCACGTGCCCTATGGCCCTGCTAGGCCACATGCTGTCCCGTTTGTGGGTCCGGCCCCGACCAACCTGGGTGCCCCTGAGAATGGGCCCGGGGCCCTTTGGGCCACCTGCACTCAGTAGCGGCACCCCGTTTTCCCTCTGCAGATGGAGACCATGAGGATCTCAGGCTCCTTCTGCCCATTATCCCCTGGCCTCCAGCCCTGCCCCCTGGTGCCGGGTGAGGAGGGAAGCCCTGAGGGCACTTGTCTTGTGCACCTGCCTACAGCTCAGACCCAAGCCTGACCTGGGCTGGTGTAAGTCAGACTCACCACCCCTGATCTGGGGGCGCCCCACCAGGAGGTCCAGGGGGCATTGGTGCAAAGCCTGTTAAGAGTCTGTGCCTCTCTCCCTTTGGATGCCTGTCTCTGAGAAGGCAGAGACCCAGGCCCAGCCCATGCTTCCCAGTCTGTCCCAGATGCACACCAGAGTCCCCGTTCACCTCCCCGGGCAGCCGTCTCCTCTAGCCCCACTGTGTGGGGCGCCCGCACCCCTGAGCCACCCTGACAACAGCAGTGTCTGTGCCCCCAGCTTCCGGCGGGGCTCCTGGCTGCGGCTCCAGGTGCGTGGGGTGAGGACCGCGGGGGGCCAAGACGGCCCCTCTCCAAGATCAAGGCCCAGAGCCGGGACTTAAACTCCAGTGCCGTGGAGAAGCCAGGCTCACGAGAACCCCGCCATATCCCAGTGCTCATTTCTCTTTCTGGCGTACAGATTCCGAAAGCAGCCTGGGACACTGTCTGTGTCCAGATGTCCTGCTGACCTCCCCGCCTCCAGCAGAGATGCAGGGCAGGCCCCGTCTCTGCTCTGCTTGTGACAGCCACCCCTCCTTGTCCCGGGACGCCCCCACCCCCAGTCCATGCCCAGGGAAGGGGCACAGGGCTCTCCCCGGGGTCTCAGGAAGGCTTGGCAGAGCAGCTGAAGCCTTGAGCTGAACCCTGAGGGCCAAGTTCACCAGACTGCGAGGGAGGATGGTGCAGCCGAGGCACGGGCGTCCGGCAGGGGGGAGGCGGGGAGGGAGGCCTGGCGACAGGACCGTTGGTCCCCAAGACCCCAGCCCCCAGCCTCCGTGGGGGGCCTCCCCAGCGGCTGACCGAGGCCTTTCGCCCCCGCAGGAGAGCTACAACGCCGAGTGTGAGTTCGTGGAGCGGATCCACGAACTCGGCTACAACACGTACGCCTCGCGGCTCTACCGCTCCGCGCCCGGCGGCCCCGGGGCGCAGCGCCAGCCCGGCGCCGAGAGACTGTGGTATGTGTCCGTGAACGGCAAGGGCCGGCCCCGCAGGGGCTTCAAGACGCGCCGCACCCAGAAGTCCTCCTTGTTCCTGCCCCGCGTGCTGGACCACAAGGACCACGAGATGGTGCGGCTGCTGCAGAGCGGGGCCGGGCTCCGCGGCGGGCGGCCCGGATCCCCCGGCAAGGGGCCCCGGCCCCGGCGGCAGCGACCGCGGCAGAGGAAGCGGAGCCGGCGAGGCGGCGCGTAGATCACCAGGCCCGGCACAGAGAAGGCCGTCCAGGCTCCCGGCAGCAGGTGCAGAGCGACTGTGGGCCCCGCTGGCCCGGCAGCTTCCCAGGACAGCTCCCCCCTTCCCTGCCCCTCCCCTGCTTCTGCCCCGGCTGGTGTTCCGAGGCCCAGCCCTCCCCGATTCTCTCAAACGGGGTCAGATCAGAAGGCAGCCGGGCCTCCGAGGGAGGGCTGCTTCCCGTCCACACCCCCGTGGGCTTCCGCTGGCCGGGCGCCCCCCTCGCCCACGGGGAAAACCGACGGGCGCGCGGGGCTTCCAACCGCCCGGGGAGCCTCCCTGCAGCTCTGCTCTCGGACGTGTGGGCGTTTGTGTAACCGAAACATTAAAGTATTTTATTCTACTTTGTTATTTAATAGATTACAACACAGCCCGGGGAGACACTTGGCGTTTTTACTTGAAACATATTTGCCCGTGATGGGAGCAGCGTCTGTGCCAAGTCACTGTGTTAAGATGTAAGACTGTGTTCTGAGGAATCGAGCTAAAGATGAATTTTAATCCCCGGCTTGGAAAGTGGCTATTTTTTTTAAACCAATAGATGGTTAGCGTGCATCGAAAGAAGAGGCTGATGTGTGTGTGAGTGTGAGTGAGTGTGTGCGTGTGTGTGCGTGAGTGTGAGTGTTCCAGCTAGACTGTACGTATGTGTGTGTGCACACGTCGTGGGGGACAGCTGGAGAGAGAGACGGGGGGAGGGAGAGGGAGAAACTGGTTCACTCTGCTGAGAACTCCGAAAACCTCCCTCCGCCGTGCAGCGGTGTGCTGGTCCGCGGACGGTCCCGAGCGCCTGTGTCACACGCCAGGTAAGACTCTCCCCGAACTCCTTGATCCTCGAACTTGCTGCCAAAGCCTTGAGGCTTACCATCTTCGCCTAAGAAAGTGAAGGAGGCTTGGGGAGGAGACGTGACCTGCCCGGGTCCAGAGACAACGTGTGGCCAAGCTCCGTCTTGGACCGGGTGCCTTCCCTGCCCCCCGCCCCCGTGACACCTGCTCCCCCAACAGTGGTGGTGGGTGGGGTCCCCTGAGTGAGCGCTGCGGAGCATGGGCAGTGGCTCACTTTTCTTGGACTTCACAGCTGTGCAGGGGAGGGATGCCGGGGGGGGACGAAGCTGGTTCCACTGTGGCTCCTGTGTCGCCGGTGACGTCGGAACGAAGTTGCAGTGCGCGGCGGGATCCCACCCACCCAGCCTTCACTGTGACTATTGACGGATGCTCCCTAGGGGAAAAGGGAACTCTCTGGTGCCAGGGGTTAATATTTAAAACCATTTGGAGCGGAGAATGTGCTTTCTGCCACTGGCAGGCTGTGCTCGGGTCCGTCCTGACGGGTCGGCGGCCCAAGCTGCTTCCCCTCGGGCCTGGCTTAGGAGGGAGCTGCGCATTGCATTGCATCTGCTAAGGTCCACCTCCGTTAGTTAGGGGGACTTACTCGGGACCTCAGAAGGTGGCCTTATTTGGAAATGGGGTCATTACAGATGTACTCAAGTAGAGAAGAGGTCCCACTGGGGCAGGGTGGCTCCCGATCCCATAGGACTGTGTCCTTGGGAGATGGAGAAATTTGGAGACAGACTTGAACACGGGGTGTCACCCCGTGAACTTGGAAGCAGAGAGAGGGCGATAGCTTCGCAAGCTGCTGAGAACGGCGAGGATCGCTGGCAAACCAGCCGCAGCCAGCACAAGGGCGGGCATAGACTGGCCCTCCCAGCCTCCGCTCGAGGGAGCCCCGAGTCGTGGACTTGCAGCCTCCAGGACCCGGAGACGGTGAATCCCTCTTCTTTAAGCTGCCCGGGCTGTGGGACTTGGTTACAGCTGCCTCATATGGAGGATAGGAGTCTTCGATGCCTGGCAACTTGGGTGGGCCCCCAAATGAGCGGGACCCTACTGCTGTCAGTCGACAAGGAAGGGATAGACCTCCAGACCCAAGGCCTCGGCCCCCCTGGCAAGGGCTCAGGGGGGCAGCAGCTGCGAGGGGGTCCACCACCGGGCTGATGCCAGGCCCATCGAACCAGGCCTTGGGGGGTCCTGGGGTGCTAAGGTTGGGGCTGCAGAGGGTTTCAAAGGGAGACCTCCACATGCACCCCCATCCCTTTCTCCCTTTCAACCCCAGACCCTCTCCCCAGTCAGCTTAGTGTTTTCTAAGCTGTGAGAATGAGCCCAGAAGGGAAGAAGGATTGAAGATCAGTTTGAAAGCTCGTAGGTGAATGCGGTGGAATCCAGACCCCTCCCCCAGTCACTGTGTGCAGGGACTCGGGGAGGTGGTCTTGTGCCCCAGCGCACCCTGGGGCAGGGGTCCCTCGCTCTGTGTGGCACGTCCTGGGATGCTGCCCACCGCACGGGTGGGAAACAAGGCTCGGGAGGAGGCGGGATGTGTCTGAAGGGACGCAGCTCCTGGGTGGGGGCCAGTCACGGGCACTGCCTCCCGAGCTGCGGTGCCTGGTGTGGTCCCCAACAGGCCCCGGGTGCCCCCACCCCATGCAGGGAGCCAGGCCGCCCACCGACCTGGTCTCCCGAGGTTCCCTCCTTCTAGGTCTCATGTCTGCAGGACTGTGAGGCTGGTGGGGCTCTGCCCGGGGTGTGACGCTTGCCTGGGCCCCCCTGGGGTACCCCTGTCCACGCCCAGGGCTTTATCACACTGGTGGCCCACCAGGGCAGGGCTGAGCTGCTGGAGGTCTGCGTCCCCAGGGACACTGAGGAGGTCCCAGATCTTCCATGAGCCCAGCAGCTCTCGTGTCACTGCCTTGTCACCTCTTCTTGGCAGAGGCAAGGCTCCTGGGAGTCCTGTGGAGGTGGGGCGGTGCGTGGGCAGGTAGGACCCCCTGGAAAGGGAAATCGGGATGGGGGTGGGGCCTCGTGAGCCCGGCACCCTTCACGTTTTGGCCTGGACCCTCCCGTGTAGGCCCGAAGTGGGCAGAGACTGGCATCTGCAGCCCCATAGGATGCCGTCCGAGCCAGGACAGGGGACCCCAGAGGCTCCAGTGATGACAGTCTGCTGTCCTCTCCTGCCTTTGTTGTCACCTCCACCTGCCCGGCCAGGGGACAAGGGAGGGGAGGAAGCAGGGCGCAGGGATTGGAGCAGGGTCTTTGCTTTCGAGGCTCTGGGACTTTGGGTCAAGGGCGTGCAGGGGTGGGGATGTGAATGGGGCAGCTGCCGTGGAGAGCGGAAAACAGCGGCTCGAACAGTCACACGCGGAGCAGGCGCGCGACCTAGCAAGTCTGCCCCGGGGGATATGCCCGAGTGGCCTGGAAGCAAGGACGCCAACAGAGACGGGCTCACCCGCGTTCGCAGCTGTGTGTCTGCAGCTGCGTGTCTGCAGCTGCGTGTCTGCGATAATCAGAAGGCGGCGTCCCAAGGGTCCCTGACGGTTGGAGGGGCAAAGTGTGTCCACCTCAGCGGTGGAACAGTCGTCAGCCTTAAAGAAGAAAGAACGCTGACACCCGCCTCCACATGGATGACTCCGAGGACACGATGCTCCGTGACAGAAGCCAGACGCAGGACAGATGCTGGGTGACTCCATTCGCCCCAGGGAGAGGAGTCTCGTCCGGAGAGGCAGGGCGGATGGTGGGCACCGGGTCCGGGGAGGAGGAGGACGTGGAGGTGGTGTCCGATGGGGACAGAGCTTCCGTTTGGGAAGAGGGACAGTACTGGGGTAGATGGTGGTGGTGGTCACGCAAGACTGGGAAAATCCTTAAGGCCATGAACTTGCACACTTAGAAGTGGATAAAATGGTAAAAAACAAAAAAACAAAAACAAAAAACCAGCTGACAACACGGCAACACCCAGATTGCTGGAGATCCGTAGTTGGCAGCATCGAAGGTGCTAGATAAACTGGGGAGTGGCCAGCCGGTCACCTGCACCTGCGCGGAGCCGACAGGACAGGCGGCAGGTGGCCCCTGCCTGGGACAAAGGCGGTCCTGCCGTGGGAAGCCAACAGACCAAGGACCCACAGCCTGGCCTGCCGAGTCCTGGCCCTGGGCGGCTCTTTCGGGGAGAGAGCTTTGACCGAGCTTCAACTGCTCAGGGTGGGCCTTTGAACCCCTCGGCAGGTTCAGAAACCGCCCGCCTCCCCAGGGCTTGAAGGACTCAGAAAGGTGAACAAGCATGTCTGTAATTAGTGCCCACCCATTAGAGGTGACCTTGCCCGGGCCACAGTCCAGGGCCGACCCCGTCCCTCTCAGATGGCAGTAACTGGAATGCCAGGGTGACCCACACTCGTGCCTGAGCCCCCCCGGGCTGGGCTGCATGTGCATGTGCCTCCCTCCGGGGCTGCGGGGAGGGCAGCATTTGGGTGAGAAAAGAGAGCCGGTGTTGGATTTGGACCCGCTGGTTCCACCACTGCCTTGGCCACTTCTGTTGTCTCACGACTGATCATGGGAACCCAGGATTGGCCCCTGCCTCTCCCCAGCCTTGGTCCCCGTCTGCCGAATGGGCTTCCTCAACGGCCATCGGTACCCACTAAGAGACACAGTAGAGGGTTGGTCCAAAGAGCCACACAGCCCTGCGCGGACCGGGGGGAGGGTGGGCACCGCTCTCCAGCGAGGGCTGCGAGAGGCACCAAAACCAGTGCCTCACCAGGTGCTTTTCTGTTGTGTTCTTGTCTGAGGGGCTCAAAGGTGAAGAATGGATGGAAAGTTTCGTGGGGTGCACTCAGGGAGGACTGATGGCAAAGGTGGGAATTCCTGGGACACCTCATGACTTGAGCAGGCTGGGTGCAGGATAGAAATTTCATACATTCATTTATTATCACGGATAAAATAAATACATTTATCCACCTTTTGTATGTTTGCGACAATGGCGCTGTAATTCTCCATCCATCCACTGAACCCACCCATCCGTCCATCCACGAATCAACCAAGCCATCTGTCCAGCCATCCATCCAGCCATCCAGCCATCCATCCATCCAACCATCCATCTGTCCATCCATCCATCCATCCATCTATCCATCCATCCAACCATCCATCCATCCATCCAACCATCCATCTCTCCATCCATCCATCCATCCATACACCCATCTGTCATCCATCCATCCATCCATCCAACCATCCATCTGTCCATCCATCCATCCATCCATCTGTCCATCCATCCATCCATCCATCCATGGATCCATCCATCCATCCAACCATCCACCTCTCCATCCATCCATCCATCCCTCCATCCATCCAACCATCCATCTGTCCATCCATCCATCCATCCATCCATCCATCCATCCAACCATCCATCTGTCCATCCATCCATCCATCTGTCCATCCATCCATCCATCCAACCATCCATCTGTCCATCCATCCATCCATCCAACCATCCATCTGTCCATCCATCCATCCATCCATCCATCCATCCATCCATCCATCTAACCATCCATCTGTCCATCCATCCATCCATCCATCTGTCCATCCATCCATCCATCCATCCATCCATGGATCCATCCATCCATCCATCCATCCAACCATCCATCTGTCCATCCATCCATCCATCCATCCAACCATCCACCTCTCCATCCATCCATCCATCCCTCCATCCATCCAACCATCCATCTGTCCATCCATCCATCCATCCATCCATCCATCCAACCATCCATCTGTCCATCCATCCATCCAACTGTCCATCCATCCATCCATCCATCCATCTGTCCATCCATCTGTCCATCCATCCATCCATCCATCCATGGATCCATCCATCCATCCTTCCACCCACCCAGCCTTATGGAAGACAGAGGCACAGTTCTAAAGTGGCAGGTTGGGAGCAGTGACCTGGAGGAATCTGCGGGAAACTGGGGCAGTTCCGTGTTAGTGAGGACAACGAGACACCACCAGTCAGAGCCCCATTTTCAAGAACCTGTGACCAGCCAGCCACCGTCTAGCATGACAACATACTCACACACCCCCTACCTTCAGAGCTGTCCTGGGGAGTGGAAAGGTCCAGAATAAAGAGTTAAGGGCATGGTTGGAGGGGAGGGGACAGAGAAGGTGCTGGTTTCATGGAAAGGCCTGTTTGGGATCACAGCCCTTGAAGTTGGGCCAACCTGGGTCTCCTCTGAGGCTGACCCAGTCTCAGGGCTCTGTTCGTGACTTGTGAGGCCAGGACAGGTGTTCCACTCATCTGAGCTTGTTTCTACCTCTGAAATGGGGACAATAAAGACACCAGTATCACAAGGTTGTCCCAAAGAGTCAGTGCAGTGAAAGAGTGAGGGTGCCCGGCACACAGTTAGCAAGGCCTATGTCTGCGGAGATGTCCCCACTTGGGTCCGGCATGGGTTGGACAGTCATGGCAAGAGTGCGTCAGAGCTCCCCTCGGTTAAGCACAGACTCAGTGCCAGACCGTGCCAGGTGTTTTACATGTTCTCCAAACTCATCTAACAGCACAGGTAGCCCTCAGACAACCCTGGGAGGCAGGGGTTACTCTCTCCACCTTCTCGGTGAGGAGCCTGACCCCCAGAATGCATCCAGGACATAGGTAAGATGGCGAGGCTGGTCAGGCCAGACGTGGGACATCCGCCCTGGTGGTGGACACTGGAGCCTACGCCCTCATTCACCTTGCTCAGCAGCCTCAGAGAGACCCTGGCTGGGCCAGGCTGCCCGGACCAAGTAGGGTGGACCTCTGAGGTTCTCCAAGGAGGGTTGGCCCCCTCCCCTGGATCCCCTGCTTCCTCCCTCCAGCCCAGGAGGGATGTGTGAGGGGGGCACCAGCTGGGAAACCTGCCCTGCTCATTAGACGCTTAGGACTGGGCTCCTTCTTCATAACAAGACATTTCTCTCTGACCTCCCCCACTTCATGAACTCTTACCAGGCACAAACAAGTCTACCTGAAAGCTAAAAATCCTTGTCTCAGGAGAGCAGACTGAACTCCCCGGCACACAGCAAGGGTTAGTGGCTTTGTCAATAGTCATCTGTTCACCAGGGAATCCCTCAAGCCACCCCTGGCTCCTACCTCCCGTGCCCTCGCTCTTTCTCCCTTTCCTCACCCCAGCTCCTCTGCTCTGCCTATCCAAACTCTTCTCTGCCACAGGACCTTTGCATATGCTGCCCCTTCACCTGACTGGCTCTTTCTGCATCTTCACGGACCAGGATGTCACTGCCTCAGAGACCTTCTGTGACTCCCCTATCCGAAGCTGGGCGCCCCCTCGTTTTTTCTCACAGCACCTTGTTATCTGTGCTTGAATCGGACACCATCTGTAATTGTCTGTTTAATTGTACACTCACTGCAGGTGCCCACTGATCACCCACCGGAGTGGGGAGGCACCGGCCGATTTATCCACCAACTTGAGTTTGTCTCTGGTCAAGGGCCACTCACAGAGACAGTTACCCCCTGAAACTCTGGCCCCCATGAAAACCTGCACATACATGTTTACAGCAGCTCTATTCCTGGGAGCCTGAGAACGAAAAGAACCCAAGTATCCATCAGCTGGTGAATGCATAAAAAGAATGTGCTATTGCCACACGAGGAAATGGGGCTTGGCCTTAAGATGTACCGACACACGCTTCAAGATGAATGGCCTCGGAACGCACCGTATGCCGCGCGAAGGAAGTCGGACCCAAAGGCCACATACTTGGGATCCACTTATGTGAAAAGTCCAGAACTGGCAAATCCACGGAGACAGGAAGTAGGCAGATGGTGGCCAGGGCTGAGGGGAGTCGAGAAAAACAGGAAGATGGACAACGGGTACAGGGTTTCTTTTGGGGCATGGGGACATCTAACACTTGGTGGCGATGGCCCCCACCGCCGTGAAGCCAAACCCACCGAATCGTGCCCCTTATGTGGGTGAATTGTACGGTACTCAGACTATATCCCGACATGTTTGATTGTCACAGCCACTTCTGCAAGCCCTCCCGTGACAGTTGGGCTGGTCGGGCCCTCCCCAGCTTTGGGGACAAGGCCACTGGGTTGTCCGAAATGGTCTGGGGAGGGTACCCTGCCTGCAGTGCGGCAGCCCGCCGGCAGATGGCAGTAGCTTCAGCGAGGAACCCCAGGTAGGCCCCGCTGAGGACTGACCCCATGACTCTGCCCAAGCCCGGACAGCCATTGTCCCAGCTCTGCTGGTGACCTGTTGGCAACACCTGCTGGGTTACCATGGTCAGGCAGTTGGGGAGGAGTCGGTTGTCAGTTCGGGACTAACCCTGCGGAGACGACCGTAGCCATGCCCGCCCATCCCCGCGTGGCCAGGGAGGTTGCCCCTTGGGAGGGCAGAGGGCCCCCTTCCCAGGCACAAGGGCCAGGGCATGGCAAGGGGCAGGTGGCGGGCCTGAGTCCTGAGCAGAGCACACAGCAGGCACCCACTCCTGCAGACTGGATGGGAGACAGAAAGCCGCCCCCTGCTGGGCGCACAGGGAGGTCCGGGATGATGACCGGCGGGAGGGGGAGGACGAGGAAGAGCAACGGGCCTGTCACTTCGATTGTCGCTTCGATCGATCTCCATGGAGCGGGGTCCTAACTCTTCACAGGTGTCAGCTGAGGAGCCAAAGGCTCAGAGGAGGGCAGCGAGCTGCCCAAGGTCATACAGCTTCCAGGGGCTGGAGCCTGCCTTCAAAACCAGCCGCCTGGCTCAGGTGGTCTTAAGGACGGGCCCGATTTCACAGCTTTGTCTAAACCGGTGGTTCTCAAAATGGGGCCTCCCGACCTGGGATTTGGCTTGAACTGCCTTCCCGGGCCCCACTCCACACTTGCTGAATCAGAGCCCCAGGGGACAGGCCCGGCGATCTGTGTGTGAACAGCCGTCCTGGTGATACGCTGATATTCATGAGTCCTGACTGGCAGGGGTAACCCCACAGTTGCTCACACACAGGATGTTAGCTCATAAGGCACTTTGCTACGGGCTGGGTGCGTCTCACCCATCAGCATACTGAATCCTCCCAGCCACTCTGCGTGGCTGGCCGTTGTGATCCCCGTTTTACAGGTGGGGAGACTGAGGCTCAGGAGTAAAGCCCGAGTCCCTCATGACAAGGCACGAGTTTAGACAAGCTGGGTCTGAGCGGTCGCCCTGCCTGCTGCCCTGGGAACAGATAGCGGCCCTGGGAGGCACGACTTCCCTCTGCCCGACACGGCACACATCCTTTCTCTGTGGCCTAGAGGGCAGGTGGAGACCTGGGCAAAGAAGAGCTACCCCCACCCAGGTGTGTGAATCTGGGGAAAGTCACTGCCACTGAAATGTAGGTGTCATTGTCTGGGGCCCCCTGAGGCCTCCTGCTGGAAGAAGACAGCCTGGAATGGGGGGTCACAGCTCAGCAAAACCGACCAACACCTCATCTGGGGCATCCCTGGCCCTGTCGGCAGCAGCTTGAGTCCTCCGGTGCTCATCCCCCCCCACCCCCCGCCTACCTCGAGGTTGCTTTTGGAATCAAATAGATTCGGACTTTATAGCTCATCTCTCCCCAGTTGGAGCTGCTAGAGTATCTGTGTTCACTCTAAGTATTCACCTAGCTATACAGGTCAGAAAACTCAAGATAACGGTACTCTAAGCAAGATAGATAAATGTGTCTATTTCCCACATAAGAGAAGTCCAGGGTGATGAGGCTGCTCCACATTGATCAGGAGCTCCGCTTCCTCCATTTCTCTCCCTTCACTTTCATTATACGAGTTTGACCTCGTGGTACAAAATGGCTGCTTGGGTTCCAGCCATTCCATCCACATTCCACTCAACAACCGCAGAGAAGACAGGTATATCCCCACCTCACAAGACATGTCCCAGAAGCCACACGCACTAGCACAGCTTACCTCCTCCTGGCCAGACTTCAGTCACACGGGGCCTCCAAGCAGTGACACAACAGACAAAGAGAGAGACGAGGAGAAGGGGAAAAGGAGAAAGGACATTTGGGGTGTCTGCCTCTTTAGAGTGGACACCGTGATTCCTCCCGCGCCCAATTCCTTCCTCCCCTGGCGGCTTCTTCAAATGTCAGAACACAAGAGGAGAATGCTTGGCCCTTTGGATGTCCTCTCTGCGGGGAGAATGGCATTAAGATTTATTGCCAGCGCTGCCTGAGGCCACCTGCTAGAGGTCAGAGGCCCTGCTTGTCTCACATGGGAGCGTCCCTAACCAGGGCCCAAGAGATGTGTGGAGGCTTTTCCAATGGGACCTTGAGCGGCTGTTGTCAGAGGCCCCTCCCTGGGCAGGGGCAGGGCAGGGCAGGGCAAGGGCCGGTACCCTCACCTGTCACTCCCACCCTCCCCCAGGGGTGGGGCCATTTACAGGGAGGCCAGCCAGGCCAGCACCCTCCTCAAAACCACAACCTCAACGGAGGAGCAAGGTGGGGTCTCTGGCCCAGCCACGCAGGCTGGAAGTTCTGATCAGCAGCCCGGTCCTCCCGTGAGACAGGCGACAGGTCTCCGGAGCTGGGCTTTCAGCCGTGCCTGAGGTGACGCTGGCATGGCGGCCACAAGGCGGTGGTCCAGAGACCTGTCCAGAGACTGGTCTCTGGACAGCCCTCGGTGAGCCGGGGGCCGGTGCTGGACACGCACAGCTGGGTTTGACCCAAGCCAGGCCCCGTTTGGGCTCTCTCTGCCGTCCAGTGGCTTCTCCCCCTGCAGAGGGAGGCAGGCAGCCCTCCCCCTCCCCAACCCTGGACATTACTGCGTTGTGACTCCAGAGGGGCTGGGGTGGGCATAGGGGGAGGTGGGGCTAGGGTGGGCTGGGAACGGGGTTCAAGTCCTGCCGGCGGAGGCTCATGGCCCCAAGCGATGACCCCACACGTGCTCTCTTGCTCAGGCCTCATGGTTGTCCTCAGAGGGACCCAATTTGCTGGTGAGGAAACAGCTCAGAGAGGTGAAGCCATCCGCTAAGGTCACACAGCACGGCGTCCTACTGGTCAGAGCAAGGGCCCCGCAGTCAGACAGGCCCGAGTGCAAATCAGACTCCATCCGACACCTCTGCATGGGTGGGGCAGTAGCTATGCTCCTCTGAGCCTGGCTCTCCCTGTAAAATAGGGGGGCCCATCTGCGCCCCAGCCCCTGGCAGAGAACCCTGTAACCCAAGCAGTTCGAGGAGCTCACGTGGGGTCCTCGGACCGCTAAGGCGGGCCAGCTGTGGAGGTCCCGGGCTCCGGCGGCCCCCACCACACGACGGCCCGGGAGAGGCCAGGGAGGCTCCTGGAGAGGGAGGCCATGCTAAGCGTCTGGGGTCCTGCAGGAGGCTGTTGAGCAGGATGAGGTGGGAACTCCAGTCCTGGTCAGAGAGGTGAGCCCTGTCCTTGGGAAAAGCACCACAGTCCAGTGCCAGTCCCCCTCACTGAGCCCTCTCCCTTTCTCCGTCCTCCTGGACACAGCTCAGTCCTCCAGGCCGGGGCCGCGGGCCCATGCGCTGTGGCCGCCTCCAGCAGCAGATGGTGCTGTCTCATTGAGAGTGGGGAGGGCCTGCTTGGTGCCACCCACGCTCCCAGCCGCCCCTCTCTCTCTGCGTTTATAGACCCCACTAACCTCCCCGAAATGCCAGTCCTGTGCTGGCCGTGGCAGAGACTGGAGAGTGGGCCAGTCCCCCAGCTGGGCTGGCGCAGCCCACCCTGGGGAAGCCCTCTTACCATGTATGAGGAACAAATGGCTACTTTCCAATGGTGTGAGCGCTGCCCGTTTCACAAAGCAAGCTGTGAGGCGGGCTAGAGAGGGGTGTGGGGGCGCAGGGGACACTTGATGGAGAAGATCCGTCTGGGGAGGTGACGCCCAAGTAGAGACCTGAGTGATGAGGAGACGCCCTGAAGAGAGGGTGGCCAGCAAGCGCAAAGGCCCTGTGGTGCAGAGAGGCCTGGCCCAGAACCCCACCAACCACGCCCCCCTGAGAGGCCACGTGTGGCCTGGCTGGAGGTCACCAGACAGGTGCTGGCAGGCTCTGTATTTTGTTTCTAAGTGTGGTCAGGGGCTAAGTCTGGGGGTCTGGTTCTGAGGCGGGGCAGAGGCCCCTCTCTGCCTCCAGGGGGCTTTGCCCTTGGCCCACCTTGAAGAAGAGACACCGCCACTCCCAAAGGACAGCCTGTGCCACTCCTGCCCCCAAGGTATGTGATCGCCCAGCTCAGACCCTTCCTTGATCTCCCACAAAGCTGAGCGATGTAAAAATCAATAGAGGCTTTGCCCATTAACGCAGCCAACCCCCGCCCCCAGCACCCACCTGCTGGAAAGCTCCTCACCAAGTACTTCAAAGTAACAGACCCACGTGGAAAACAAAACAAACCAAAACAAAAACCCAGAGGTGTTTCGATGGGGGTGGTCATCTTAGGAAAGGGTTCATGCTCACGATTGCTAAAGTCACTCAGATTTCTAGGAAAACTATCAAGACCCCAGGAGACAAGGGGGCATTGAGGAATGCCGTTCCTGGAGCCGTCGTCGGCCCTGGCCATCCTCAAACCCTGCAAAACCCTGAAGGTCACTGAGACAAAGTAAGGCTGAGAAACCGCTGTGGCCAAGAGGAGCGGAAGAAGACGCGGTGACCAACCGTGCTGGGGTCCTGGATGGGATCCTGGGTCGGAAGAGGGCGGGAGAGAAGGAGGAGGAAACGGGAGGAAAGCCGACATCCGTCGGCAACAGCGCATCATGACTGGTTTGCTGATTGTCACGGAGTTCCCACACGGAGGCCAGATGCCGACAGGGGAGACCAGGTTGGGGTCCACAGGGACATTGTGTAACTTTTCCCCAAACCTAAAGCTATTATAAAGTTAAAAGTTTAAAACAAATAAAAGAAAAATCCAGTTTCAATGCTTCCCTGTCAAGGGGGCAAGGAAAAACCAAAACCAAAACAGGGGGAAAAAAACCCACCCAGTCCTACTGAGGATGCGGCCAAAGGGACAGTCACCCTCTAATGCCACCCGCGCACAGGCCCCTACTTTCAAGGACAGTAAACTGAAAGCCCCAAATTCTCAGCCTGAATCCAGAGATTTGATTTCTGGAGATCACATCCCAAATACAGAGCAAAAATGTTTACCCACAAAGATGTTCACCACAGTATTGTTTATAATAGAAAAGGAAAAAAAAACCCCAAACCCTCAGAAACCACCTAATATTAGAAACAGGGCAGAATGGTTGAGTCAACCACAGTCTGTCCACAGAAGTCAGCAAGTTTACGAAGATCAGATCGTGGTGTGGGAAAACGGGATATATTTATTAAGTGAAAACAAATCGTATTTGCAGGATGATTCATTCATTCATCTGTTCGTGGAGCAAATAAATATTTATTGAGGCTTTGGTGGTGCTAGAGGGCCCTACCCACGAGAGCTCGGGTGTCGTGGGAGAAGCAGACCGCCAAGCCAGCAATTATCACCTCCGGGGCTGAAGGCGCCCATGCAGGTGACCGTGCGGGGATCGTGCTGGACCCGGGGTCGGGGAATGGGTCTCTAATCACACAGGGTTTGGAAGACGAGCTGCCTTTGAAGCAGGCGGTCAGCCCCACAGATGTGGAGCAAGCACAGAGAGGACACAGTCCAGTGAGAGTGGCTGGTCATCCCACCGGGCAGCCACCGTGTAGGGAGCTGAGGTCCGGAGGAACAGCCGAGGCCACCCGGCCTTGTCCATCAGCATAGCGAGCTCTGGAGGGGCCAAGAGGCAGTGACCAGATCAGATTGCTTTACGAGCGTCTCTGGGGAGCCACTGCCTGAGCTCTGGGCCCTCGCTGCCTCGCCTGCATTGTGATGGACCCACGCACCGTGACCTGCGCCCTGGGCCACAGGAAGTGCCCCACCCCCCACCCAGACCTATCAGGGCCTGCATCTCATGGGGCCTTTCCGCTGTCACATTCCTGACCTGGGTGATCAGGATGGACAGAGGCTGGGTCCCTTCTGAGCGCCACGGTCACTGCTCCTGGTGTGTCCACACCCCCTGCCCCCTGGGACCACAATGGCCCGTGAGAAACCAAACATCCCAGGGCTGACTTAATGGCCATCATCTGGTTCCTGGGAAGCGCATAGTCACACAGTCAGGAGCCCAGGGTGTGACCGAGGACAGCAAGGAGCCTGATTTGCCCAGAGCATCTGTTTTAAAGAGGAAGCCCCCCAGGTCCCCCTCTGTCCCCGTGTGGCACCTGCTGCCAGTACACACCCACGCCAGCCAGGGACGAGACACAGGCCCTGTCCAGCCTCACATGGGGCTCTCACCCTCCTCGCCTGGATCCTTGTGGAATCCCCACCGTGAGGGAAAGAGGGGGCTGAGGCTCAGAGAAGGTAAGTGACTTGCCCACAGTCACACAGCAGAGGATTAGAGGGCAGAGGTCTCCGCAGAGGTCTCCCCATCAACACCGGCTGGGCCCGGGTCTGCTGTCCGCACCAGGGCAGCCGGGAAGTGAATCATGGCGGCTCGCCTGTGCCTGATCCCGTTGCCTCCATTGCTTCCTGTGCCCCCCAGAACTGCTCCTGGGCGACCTGCTTGCGGTGAGCAAAATGCCTGCGGCCTGTGCTCAGTTATCAGGCACAGCTCTCATGATGGTTGCATGGACTTAGTGTTCCTGAGCTCTGGAAGTTTCTGAGGACGGAGATGGTGCGTTTTCCTTGAGGGCAGCCGCGGGAGCTGCCCAGACAGTACGCCTGCCCCCCAACCCCGTCCTCTCCACCCGTCCTGTCCCCTGCGAGGGGCCCCGGCCGGACCCCCACCTGTTTGCACAAACACAGTGAGTCTTCCAGGCTCGTGGCCACACCGGCACGCTGGCCTGCTGTCTGGGGTGGTCCCGAGCTCCTCTGGCAGAGGGGAGGGGCCGGGACGGAGGCCAACAGCCCCCAGCCTGAGGTGCTTCCCCTGGGCTCCTTCCAGGACTGTGCACCCAGCCCGGCCCATCGCAGCAAGCGTCGGGACCGACAGAGGACTCCCAGGATCGGGAGACCCCGTGACCCAGCTCCCAGTCCCAAGGCCTCATCTCCTCCTCAGCAGCCACACCACCTCCCTTCAGCTCCCCCACGGTGGAGGCAGGCCCCAGGCCAGCCTTTGGGTTGAGCCGGTCAAGGACAAATGCCAAGGCCAGGCCTGAGCCCGGGGGTCCGGGCAGCCCATGCAGACCTGGGGCCGCCCCAGCATGGGGGGGAGGAGACAGGGCTGGCCACCATCCGAGGCTCAGAAACCAATGTGAGTCCGGATGAGGCCTTCCCTGTAGCCCCCACACTTGGCCCTGTGCTAGGAGCCGGGACTCCCACCTTCGCCAGAGAGCTCCCATTTAAAAAAAAATATTTTATTTAGAGACCCCTGGGTGGCTCAGTGGTTTAAGCCTTTGCCTTCAGTTCAGGTCATGATCTCAGGGTCCTGGGATCAAGCCCCGCATCTGGCTCTCTGCTCAGCGAGGAGCCTGCTTCCCCCCACCCCCCGCCTGCCTGTCTCTCTGCCTGCTTGTGATCTCTCGATCTCTCTCTCTGTCAAATTAATAAATAAAATCTCTCTGCCTGCCTCTCTGCCTACTTGTAAAAATATATTTTATTTATTTGCACCCAGGCCTGCCACCAGGTTCAGTGCCCCGGCAGTGGGGGTGGCGGGAGTTAGCGCTGGAGCAGAAGGGAGGAGCCGCACGTGGCTGGCTGGCGTTTGGGGTAGCAGGTGGCGGGATACATACCTGAGCCACAGCGCAACCTGCCATCTCTGTCGGCCGCAGCCCCGCCTTCAGTAAAATGGGAAGTAGCACCCGGTTATTGTTGGAATTCCTTTCTGGTGTCTTTCCCCAAAGGTCCCCCAGGTAGTGGTTGCATATGACATGAAGGACCGCGAACGTTTGAGCGCACGAACACGTCGCGCCACTGGCCGCAGGAACAAAGGGAAACGGCGGGCGCTACAGTCCGGGAACGGGGCTCCGGGAGGGCGCCCCGAACTCAGGGCGTTTCTCAGACACATTTCCGGGTAGGAGACTCTTCTCCCTGGATGTCCGTCCCCGGGGTGACTGTGCATGGGAGTCGGCTGGGCCGCCACAGCCACGGCTCCCCCCGCACCCGGGCTCTCGCGCCGCCTCCTGCGCTGGCCTCTGTGATTGCACGGAGGAAGCGGCGCAGTCACAATGACAGAGGCCAGCGCGTATGTGCCGCCGAGACACCTCAGAGCACCGGCCAGATTTTATTTTGGTTCCAGCCCCATGCCTGCCCGGCGGCATTTCGGGCCCTCGAGCCGGGGTCTGGTTTTACTTGAATGAGCTGCTGGGGAGAAGTCCCGGCCCCTCTGACCTGGTTCTCAGGGAATGACCTCTGGCTGGGAGCATCTATTTTAAAGGAGGCTGCCATTTGGTCTTCGCCAAAATAGTTGAAAGGAGACCCCAGAATAGCAGGCCGGGTCTGCCCCGGCTTAGAAGCCGCATCTCGGGCTTACAGGCAGGCGCGTGGGACGTCAACAAGCAGGCGGCAGCGGCAGTAAAGGGCCTCTCGTCACCAAGGCCAGGGGCTCAGGAATGGCCTTCGAGCCGCTCGGAGGGCCAGGGCCCCTGGGCTCGCAGCGGTGACTGGAAGGCCCCCCGGGGTGACGTCAGATGGGGGCGCGGCTCAGCACCGCCTGCTGCTTTAGGAGTTCACCTGGGTCATTGTCCCACTGTGACCCATTTCACAGATGGGAGGAGAGGGTGGGAACCTGCCCAGGTTCCGACAGCTGGAGGCAGGGCTGGGGCTGGGCAGTGCGCAGCCTCTCAGGACGCACCTGAGCCCTCTAGGCTCCGCCATCAGGGGCAGCAGTCGTAACAGTGACGGTGGGAGCAGAAACCCTCAGTTACCTCCTGCAGATGCTGCCTCCTGCCGTCCCTGAGCCCGGGAGGGCGCCGGGGCAGGCGTGGGGGACACAGTCAGTGAGGCCGACCGGCAGGAAAGCTGCCTCGGGCGTCTGACAAGAGGTGGCCTCTGGAAGGGCTTGTCCAAGACACACGTGACTCGGAGCGGGTGTCCTTCACCCACACTGATGGCAGAACGGGTACCCCCTCCGTGGGAGGCACAACTCAGTGTCCCCTCCGGGCCTCGGGTCCCTTGTTGGTAAATGGGTTTGGTAATACCCACGAGCCAGCAGCCAGGGTGCTCCCGGGGCCGCGGCGCGTGCTGGGTGAGGGCGGGGCCAGGGAGGGGCCACAAGCCCCCACTTGCCCGGAGCCCTCCGGCTGGGCACCTTTCGTCCCAGTGCCACAGTCACGAGCTGCTCCTTTCTTCTTCCTTATTTTAAAAATATTTTATTTATCTATTTGAAAGGGAGAGGGCAGGGGGAGAGCAGAGGGAGAGGGAAGCCAGACTCTGCTGAGCTCAGAGACCAAGACTCTCCCCGGACCCTGAGATCACCCCCTGAGCGGAAATCAAGTCAGAGGCTCAACCGAGGAGCCGCTCGGGCTCTGTGAGATTCTGTCTCTGTCCCGAAAGGCTGGGGCGGAGCTGTCCTACAGCCGTGATGGGGTTGGACTGCAGAGGGTAAGCAAAGCTTCCCGGAAAGGTCAAGGTTGCACTGAGGTCAGAAAGGTGACCAGCTGGGCTCCCTCCCTGAGCCACACCTGGGACCCAAGCCCCTGTGTCCTCTGGTCTCGCGAATGAAGACGACCTGCTCCAAATGAGCGTTCTCCTAGGACAGCCCCCGCCCACAGAAGGCAGCGGGTCAACTCCCTCCCAGCGCCTCCCCCACTTCACAAGAGCCAGGCTACTGGGTACCCCTCCCAGACCTCACCTCAGGGCCCGAAACAAAGGGACAAGGTGAAGACTGGTGACACTGTTCTAGCTCTCCCACACCTGGGAGCAGCCCCTGCCAGGGTCCAAGGCCACCGCAGGGACAGTGGGCACTAGGGAGGTGGGGACGCAGCCGTCTTGGGGAGCACAGGGTGGCAGGCAGGCTGCTGTCAGGCTGTGACCTGTCCCCTGAATCCCACACCGTTGACAGAGATGCATTTCTCCCTCAAGAGAGGTCCGGGACGGCGAGCAAAGGTGGTGGCAGCCCCCAAGGTCAGGTCAGCAGGCACGAGCTCCTGGGAGGGCTCGGGCCCCTTTACCTGCTCGAGGATGTGCTCATTCATCTGCCCCCTCTCTCAGAGCCGGAAGTCAGAACTAGAGAGTGTCCTGCAGGGACACATCGAACCTGCCTGTGGGAACTGGAAAATGCAGTCCGATGTCTCCCAGCTATGGTCGGCAGGGTCTTCCCACCCCGAGGACCGCCCAGCCAGGCTGTTACACGGTGGTGGTTTCTGTATGTCCGAGGAACCAAGGCTGTAGGTCCCAGGTTTGGAAAGAATTGTGTGTAAAACACACAGCATGTTAGAAGACTTTCACCCCTGTGCGCAGCCAAGCCGGACGGAAGTCACCCCCGAGTCCTCCCCACCTTCTGCTTCCGCCCTGTACGGGGTCTGACCCTGGGCCTCCCAGGAAAAGACTAAAGGGCACAAGTCATCCTCATTTCAAGGTCTGGATGAAAAAGCCTTTGGAGAGTCTGTCTAGAAGCTGAAAACGTCCAGCTCCCGGGACTGGTAATAAACCCTTTGCTGACTCCGCACGCTTCTGTATCCTTGTTGTCAACAATTTTATTTCATTTTATTTCACTTTTTCGCCATCAACAAAGCTTAAAAAGGATCTAGTTGTGGTGTTGGTGGGCAGTGGGAAAAACCATTCTGAAGCTAAATGCATGTGATTTTGAACTTATGCTTCGGCAGGCGCTTAAGTCCCCGAGTGACTTCACGGGAACGGAGCCGCCGTCGCACGGGCTTCTGTGAACGAGGCTCCTTGGCAGCAGTCGTGACAGTGACGGTGGGAGCAGAAACCCTCAGTTACCTCCTGCAGATGCTGCCTCCTGCCGTCCCTGAGCCCGGGAGGGCGCCGGGGCAGGCGTGGGGGACACAGTCAGCAGGGCTGGGAGATAGGATAGGACTGGAGGCCGAGCCCCCACCAGCCCAGCGGCAAGCGATAAGGATCATGTGAAATCATTGAAAACAAACAAACAAAACCCATCCCCCCTCAAATTAAAAATTCATTTCTGATGGGATTTTATTTGTGCTTTTTCTTTTCTTTCTTTTTTTTTTTTTTTTAAGATTTTATTCATTTATTTGAGAGTGAGCAAGAGAGAGAACAGGAGCAGGGGCAGAGCGAAAGGGAGAAGCAGGCTCCCCGCCGAGCAGACAGCCCGATGCGGGGCTCCATCCCAGGACCCTGGGATCATGACCTGAGCCGAAGGCAGACGCTTAACCCACTGAGCCACCCAGGCGCCCCTTATTTGGGCTCTTCACCTATCCATCACCTGGCATTATATTCATAGTTTAGACCAACAATGTATTTTATTTTTATTTTTTTTAAAGATTTTATTTATTTATTTGTCAGAGAGAAGGAGAGAGAGAGAGCACACAAGCAGCGGGAGAGGCAGCCTGAGGGAGAAGCAGGCTCCCTGCCGAGCAAGGAGCCCGATGCGGGACTCAATCCCAGGACACCGGGATCATGACCGGAGCCGAAGGCAGCAGCTTAACCCACTGAGCCCCCCAGGTGTCCCTAGACCAACAATGTATTAATAATATTTGTGATGAAAACAAAAGCCGGAACAAAAGAGCTCACGGAAATGCATGTCTAAAACATCTCAATCCATAGAAATCATTTGGTTCCAGGCAATCTTGATCGGGTGATCAAAAAGATTTTCAAGGATAAAACGGCCCTAAACCGGGGTAGAATTGGTGGGGAATAGAGTGGAAACGTGAAAGCCAAGAATAAAATTATAATTTTTGGCTTTTGGAGTCGAGTTGTTCACATTTATTTCAAAATAAAAGATGGCCGCTATCAAATTATTGCAGGTTTTAGACGCTAATGAATGTGTTTTTAAAAGAGTAACCAAAGTATTTTATTTAAAAATGTCAATTTTGGGGGGCGCCTGGGGACTCAGTGGGTTAAGCCTCTGACTTCCGCTCAGGTCATGATCTCAGGGTCCTGGGATCGAGCCCCGCATCTGCTCAGCGGGGAGCCTGCTTCCTCCTCTCTCTCTGCCTGCCTCTCTGCCTACTTGTGATCTCTGCCTGTCAAATAAAGAAATAAAATTTAAAAAAAAATTTTTTTAAGACAATTTCTTAAGCTATACTCTTTACGATACACTTTGGATTTCAACTTAACAAACCACAGGGAGGCAGCTCCCTCGCCAGCCAGGGTGTGCCGCAGCCAGGTCGGGGTGGGGTGCAGATTAGAAAGGGGGCTGGGCTTTCCTGGCCCCCTCCCCCCGGAGGGCCCCTCCCTGACCTCCTGTCCCCGTTGACCAAAAAACAAAGCTCCCCAGAGAAAATGGCAGTTTTCCAACCAAGGTCAATGGAAATCTAAAATTGAGGTGGGGGCTGGATGTATTGGGTCCTTCGGGGTGGGGCGTCTCTGGCTCCTAAGTAGACAGATTTGTCCTATGTAGGTGACAAGACAAAGTTCAGAACTGCCTGGGAGTCAAGGACACCTGACTTCTGTCTGAACAGAGCCGAGGGCAGGGCAGCCCCCGAACCAAGGTCTGACTTTGCCCCAAGATCCCCCGCAGCAAAAGGTGCAGCCTCCACGCGTGGGACCGTCCTGTCCCAGGCCCATGCAGACACCTGTCCTCTGGCTCCCCCCAGATCCGGAGTGGGATGAGAGGAGCCCCAGCCCTGTCAGCCTCCAGGTGAGCTGAGGCCGGCGGGGAAGAGAGCTGGGAGCTCTGCAAAGGCCAGGACGGGGCTGTTCACTTCAGCCCCGGAAGCCCCGGCATGGAGGTGGGACCTGCCTGCTCAGAGAACACAGGGCCGCCCTCTCCCCCTCCCTGAGGTTCTCTTGGGTCTCCCCTTTGGTAGGGAGGGTCCCAGTTCATTCGCTCCTCCCAGGTGAGCACCATCGTGGGACGTCGCAGACCCATCGACGGAGGCTCAGAGAGGGTGAGTGACTGGTCCAAGGCCACGCAGCACGTCAGGGGAAGGGGTTGGCATCTGGAGGGACGCAGCCTGTCCCGTTCTCGTCCCTGCCGTTGGCCCCACGGGGACGTCCCTGTCCCTTGATTTGGGGTCTGTGATCGATTATTCTGCGAGATGCATGAAGTGAGCCCGGTGATAGTTTTTGGATCGTTTCTGGCTTTGCGGTCCCGGCACCAGAGAACGGGAAAGAGAAAAGACCCAGGTGGGGCACAGATCCCACGCCTCAGCAAGTTGTCCAGAACTTTCCCTAGGCCCAGAGAGTCCGTCCTAGGGCATGGGGTGTGAGGGGCAGAAGAAAGGAAGGCGGAAAGGAGCCCAGATGCCTGGGCGGGTGCTGACCTCCGGAAGGTCGCTTCTTTCACCCCACCTGACCCGGGATGATCCCTCTGAGGGCCCTGCAGGCTGGGCGTGAGCGGGTGGGGGTCCGGCTCCCCCCACACCAGTGTTTCCCATCCACCTGCACAGAGTCCGGCTGATTCTCATTCGCCCACAGAAACAAGAAGACCCCCAGAGTTACTGGGGAGAGGGTGGCCTCGGCCTCAGGGTCGGAGATGCTAGGACCGGCTGAGCTTGGGGCCAGGGGAGCCATTCCCCACCACACCTCCAAGGATAACCCCTCGTCTTCCTGGTGGTTGGCCCCCAGACCCCTAGGATAGGCACTGTGGGGTGAACTAGGACCCCATCCGCGTCCACAGGCCTGCCCTCCACCCCCAGCACCGACTTCTCTCTTCTCGAACACTCAGGAGTCTCTACCTCTGGGCCTTTGCCCTGCTGTCCCCTCTGCCTGGAGCACCCCAGCCTCCCCTTGAGGGGCTCCTTTCCCTCTCGGGCCTCCCACCGAGCACCATGAAACAGGGGATCGTGTTCAGCACACCTGGGTGGGTCCCTTCTGGCTCCAGCTGTCTTTGATTTGCGACACGAGAAGGAACTGGTAAGGCGCAGGGGGGCGGGTAGTGCATTTTATGATTTTCCAAGTGGAAAGCTACAAGGGTTGTGATATCGGGTCCCGGAGCTTGATCCCCGCCCTGGAGCTCACCAAAGAATTTCACCTACACGGTTCGATCCCTAATACCCACGTGTGGCAGACAAGGTGGGGACCATGAGGACCCTGAGGACCATGAGGGGAAACTGAGGCAGGAAGCAGTGTGGCTGGGAGCTTGGGCTTTGATCCAATGGCCAAAGGGCTTGGGTCCTGGGTCTGCCCTCTGTTAGCTTCATGATCTTGCATGAGGTGCCGAGGGATGCTGACGGGCACAGCCCAGCTTCCCTGCTGTAGGAAGGGAGACGGGGGAACTGACCCACCAAGCCTGGCCCCTGACAGCACCCAATAAACGTCCTGGCCACATTCTGGAAAGGTGCTGGGGCTCGAGGTCCGGTTATGCATCTAATCCTCATTCTCCCCACAACCGTGTGGAGGTGGATCCTGAAGCGAGCAGAATGCCCGTGGCGACATGGTGGGGGAGGGCAGTGAGGTCACCGGCCGGGCCTGCCTGGTCTAAGTGCTAAACATGCATCATCTCCTTATAATCCCCCAGAGCTGTTGGGCAGGAGCACTGCGAGTCCTCCATTTGCAGATAGGGAAACTGAGGCATGGCTCTCCAATTCTCCCCGACTTGAATATCTAATATGTACATAGATGTCCCTACCCGTCTATCCCCAGGGCAGACAGCTTTACTGATCTGCACCTGTCACTCGGCCCGGGGCTGGGTCAGCCCCCATGTAAAAGAGACGCCAGGAGAGTAACGAGGGACAGGTCCCATGTGTTCCCTAGAGCCATCAGATTCCGAGATGGAAAGAATGGTGCTGCTTCGTAGGGACAGAGTAAGGAACCGGGGCTGGGGGGCAGGTCGGGGCAGGGATGGGGTTAGTGCTCATGGAGGCAGGGATTTGGTTTGGGAAGAGGACAGAGTTCCAGAGATGAACGGGAGTGCTGGACGCCGGATGGGGAACGTGTTTCACGCCACTGAGCTGGGCACCTAGAAATGATCAAGATGGAAAATGTTATGTGTATTTTACCACAGTAGAAAACAAAAACAAAAAAACAAAAAGCTACAAGGCGTGGGAGGGATCTCCCCTGTCTTTGGATGTCTGAAAGAAAGCAAGCATCCCCCGTTTCTTGGGGTGTTCTGGATGGGTGTAGACACGTCTATACCAATGGCCTTACCCTTCTTCTTGACGTTTGCGGGGAGGATCTATTGTGAGGGCTGCGTGGAGGGAAGGAAGCCGGGCAGGGAAAGCAGTTAAGGGGTTTGCCAAGCGACCCCAGCTCCTGGGCCCTCCCTGTCCCACCCCAGGACAGGGATCGAATTTATACCCTGCCTTTCTTTATTGGGAGTAGTATTAAGCCAAGTGAGTTCTTAACAGCTGAGTGGGTAGTTCTGAGAAGCCCTGTCACTCCTAGAAGACCAGACCCCTGTGAAGATACATCATTGGCTGGTGGGGGGTGGGGGTTCTGGAGGTTAGAGAAGGTCATGGGCGGAAGAACCTTCCTTCCATCCCTCTGGTCCCTGGCGATGATGCAAGGTGAGCCCCACCCCTCCCCCCCAGGATGAAGACATGCAAATTGGAGCCAGGCCCTGTTGGAACCTCACGGGGCTTGCTGCCCAAGCACCCACTGTCCTGGTAAGGCTGACATCCAGCCCGACTGTCCCGCCCACTGTGTGCCCATTTTACAGATGGAGACACTGAGCGCCATCGGAAGTGCAACAGCCAATGTTTCAGGGCCGACAGGGAGGGGGCCTGGGTTCAACCCTGAATCAGGAGGCTGAGAGTCCAGACTGTCCACAGGGCCCCCCATGCTTCCTCGGACCCCAGGTCCTTGGTGAATGGGGGTCCCTAGCCACGTGAACAGGGCCCGTTTGAAGTCCTCAAGGAGACTGGGATCTGGAAACATTAGTCACCTTGGTCCAACGATTCCTTCAGGTTCAAGGGAAAAAAGTCTGTGGGAGATGGGGGTGGGCGCAGGGAGGACCCCGAGAGGGGGTCCTGCCACACCCCTCACCTGACGGCTGACGGATCCTGCTGCGCTTCGGCCAGCTCCGCTGGACCCTTGAGGGGGCCTGCAAAGGTAAGGACGGGCTGAGAGACGCGAAGTCGGCTCCCAGCTCCCGACACCCCTGCTGGCTGTCAGTCCCTCTCAGGACAGTCGCCAAGAGCACCCACTGTGTGTAGGTGGGCCGGAGTTCTGGGAGAGGGACCAGAAGAGCCAGCCGCTGAATTCCTGCAGGGAACTCGCCAGCAAATAGAAGACCCGGAAGGACGCTGCCTGCGGGGATCCTGCGAAGACCTGGCCCGGAGGTACCCCTGGGCCCAGAGGGAGACAGAAAGGACTTGGGACTTGTCTCTCGGTCCCCTGCATGGGTGCCCTGGCCAGAATCATCTTCTTGGGCCCAGATCCAAAGTCTCATTTGGGGCGCCCCAAGTCCCCAGCGCAGCTCTGGAAGGCCCTGGCCTGGGTGGGCACTGCTCCAGGAGGCTGCAGGCCCAGAGGGGAGCAAAGAGCCTCACGGAGGAGGCTGGAGACCAGGTTCCCATCCTGCCAAGGCTCCCCTGCCTGGGCTTCAGGACAAGACACCTCAAATCTCCCAAGTCCCCTCTAGTGGGGTGAATGAGCCCCAGTAGGGTTCAGAGGTTGGGTCCAAGGACTCCTGAGGCAGGAGTGGGTGGGCAGCGGGAGAGGCTGAAATGACCCGGGGATGTCTCTGGCCACAAGTGCAGGGGCAGCAGTGGGGGGTCTGGGACCTGGCAGCCATGGCTGGGCAGGACCTGCTGGCAGGTGGTAGCAAGGCCCCTCAGTCACCACAGAAAACAGGGACTTCCACACCTAGATGAGCCAGCACCTAGCTGGGCCTCTGGTGAGTCCTGCCTCCATCAGGCCATCATGGGCACAGAGGGGAGTGGTGACGGCAGGTGTGCAGGGTGGAGTGCTCCAGAGGCTTGGCCTGGGTCCCCACCGGAGAGGGGGCTCCTCTGAGTGGGCGGGGAAGGGGCTGCAAATATCCTGCCCTGCCCTGAGCCCTGCCACCTGCACTTACCTAGAGGACAATGTGTGTAGAAGGTGCAGGGCTGTGGCCTTTCCTGGGCGCACCCCACCACCTCACCCCCTGCACTCCCTTAGCGGCACCCACTGCCCAGGCGATGACTCTACCTGGCTTCCAGAATTCCATGTAGCCTGCAGGGGGCCAAACCAGAGTGCGGGTTGGGGGAGAGGGGGCCTGCCTCCCCCAGCCTCTGGCGCTGGGTTCTTCCTTCCCTGGCAGGTGCTCACTTCGCTAACTGCTCTAACCTACCCCCCAAAACCCAGGCGGGTCTGCATGGTCCCAGCAAAGGAACCGGGTTCCCGGGAGTGGCTGCTGGGAACCGAGGGTGCCTGGTTAGGGCAGCACTCCAGCTGCTGGCGCAGAGGCAGAGAAAGGGACAGGCGGGGACAAAGTGCGGGAGGCAAAACTTTGGCTGGGAGGCAGGAGTGGCGAAGACGCGAGGGGCGGGACCAACAGGTCGGTGAGCCGGTGAAGCCCGGGGTGGGGGCCGGGGACCCTCCAGGTGGCACTAGCGGCGCTCGTCCCGGCCGCCTCCCCTCCCCCAGCCAGCCCTGATTGGCAGGCGGCCTGCGACCAGCCGCGAGCGCCACAGCGCCCCGGGCGCCCAGGCGAACGTGAACGGCCCCCCGCGGGAGTAGGAGGGGGCGCCCGGCTATATATAGTGGCTCGATCGCCGCCGGCCCAGCGCGCAGGGAGGCGCGCACAGCTCCGCGGGGTCCCAGCCCGGTAGCGCGTCCTGCCCCGCCGCCCGACCTCCATGCAGCCCGGGTAGCTGCTGTCGCCTGCGGGCCCCGTCCCTTGCCTCCCGCTGCTCCACCGGCCGCGCACTCCCTGCCCCTGCCCCGGCCCCGGCCTCGGCCCCGGCCCCGGCCCCGGCCCCGGTCGTGCGCTCCCGCGGGCCGCCCCAGGAGCAGCTCGGCCCCGCGGCTTCCCGCGCGCACCGCCCGAGGGCGGGGATGGCGGGGCCCGGGGCGGCCGCGGCGGCGCTGCTCCCTGTCCTGTTGGCGGTGCTGGCGCCCTGGGCCGGCCGAGGGGGCGCCGCCGCACCCGCCGCACCCAACGGCACGCTGGGGGCCGAGCTGGAGCGCCGCTGGGAGAGCCTGGTGGCGCGCTCGCTGGCGCGCCTGCCGGTGGCCGCGCAGCCCAAGGAGGCGGCCGTCCAGAGCGGCGCGGGGGACTATCTCCTGGGCATCAAGCGGCTGCGGCGACTCTACTGCAACGTGGGCATCGGCTTCCACCTCCAGGTGCTCCCCGACGGCCGCATCGGCGGCGTGCACGCGGACACGAGCGACAGTGAGTGGGGCGGGCCGGCGGAGGGGTCGAGGGGCGCGGGGCAGCGGCCGCCCTTTCCGCCCCGCGCACGGACGGAGGTCCGAGCTCGCACCTGCTGGCTGCCGTGCGAACTGGAACGGACTCGGGTTCGGGTCCCTCCGGGACAGGGACACAAACACTCTCGGCGCCGGGAGTCCCCGGTGGGGGAGACGGCCTGTGCGCACCCGGGCGAACCGGCCCCGCCTCCCCGCCTTCGGAAGCCCGGGCTTTGGGTGCGGAATTCCAGCGCCTGCGCCCGTGGGCACAAGGCAAACGGCGCGGCCAACCGGCACCCGCGGGGGTCCGAGGGGCCCGCGGGGCCGACCGGCTCCTCCTGTGCCGGACTGGGCGCCGCCGCCGCGGGGCCGGGACGGGAGGCCGGTCCCTCCGCGCCCGCGCAGGCTGGCTTCCGGGGCCCCTTTACGTCCACCTCCACCCTAGAAACTGGGGTCCCGGTGGTTCGCAGGAGAAGGACCCGGTCCGGGACAGGTGGGATGGGCCAGGGTTCCTTGCCCGGGAGTGACCCCCGCTGCGCCCCCAGGCCTGCTGGAGCTGTCGCCGGTGGAGCGGGGCGTGGTTAGCATCTTTGGCGTGGCCAGCCGGTTCTTCGTGGCCATGAGCAGCAAGGGCAAGCTGTACGGCTCGGTGAGTATCTCCGGCCGGTAGAGCCCCCTCCCCCGCCGCCGCCGCCCGGGCTGGGACAGCGAGGGCAGGACGGCCCAGGCCTGCATCCCGCCTGCTGCTGGGGTGGGTCAGGGAAGTGGCTCCGCCTCCCCCCAGGACACAAGTACCCGGGGGCAGTGCCGGCCACCCGGGGCCTGTCCCAACAAGGGGCGGAGAGCCAGGACGGGAACAGTGTACTTTCTGCCATCCCTGAGCGGCACCTTCTAGTCCAGGAAGAGGGGACATTGGCAGCCCTTCCCTGTGGCGTCTTTCTGGGGGGTTCCAGAAGGCAGGACTGCATACTGTAGGGGGGTCGTGTGTAGATGAAATTCTCTGGACTCCCAGGTCCAGGCAGGTGGCTGGAGCCCCAGTGGCCATGGACTGGCCACTTAGATGCCTGTGGGGGTCTTGGCACCCCAGCATCCCAGGAGGGACCTCTCAGCCAGAGCAGGGCTGGGTCAGAAAGGAGCCCTTGACAGGTGGCCCTCAGGGTTCCTTAAAGGCCAGGAGAGGGCCCCACCTGACACTGTCCCTTCTCCCGCCCAGCCGTTTTTCACAGAGGAGTGCAAGTTCAAAGAGACCCTCCTCCCCAACAACTACAACGCCTACGAGTGCTACAGATACCCCGGCATGTTCATCGCCTTGAGCAAGACCGGCAGGACCAAGAAAGGGAGCCGAGTGTCCCCCACCATGAAGGTCACCCACTTTCTCCCCAGGCTGTGACTCCCGGCGTCCTGCCTCCAAGTCCCGGACAGTCAGGAGACTTTCTTCAGATGGACGGTCTAATGCAAGAGTAGGTGTAAGATATTTAAATTAATTATTTAAATGTGTATATATCGCCACCAAATTATTTATGGTTCTGTGGGTGTGTTTTGTATTTTTCTGGGAAAAAAAAAGACAAAAAATGACCCCCAAAATCCCCAACCCTGAGTTTTCTGGGTAAGACGGTGAAGACCTTTCCACTGGCTGTATTTAACTTGTCAAAAAGTTGTCACAAGTGTGCTGCTACTCTGTGTTTAAAAATGGTGACATCAGACCCCAGTCTCTGCCCTGCTTTGCAGGGTTCCCCGCACGGCGGTGGTGAGCATCTCCGTGTCTGGAGAGGCCTTCCCCAGGGCTTCGGAGCCAGCAAAGGGACCCTCCCTGCCCCGGCTCTGCTCCTAGCACCCCCCAGCGCCTCGCTCCTTTGTGCCCCGCTGCTGTTCATGGGACATATCGCTTTACTCCGGGTACCGAAAATGCACCGTGGGAGTGCCCCGCTGCCCCTCTGTTTTTAGATCTGCCAAGACTGACCTTTGAACTTCGCTGTAGTCAATCTTCCTCCAGCTCCCCGATGGGGGAGAGACTCTTAGACAACTTTTATAAACTCCTGTTTTCCTTTTTTGGATCAGCCGCAGCCTGTGGTTCTCTGTGGCCACTGGGGTAGAGGCAAAAACAAAGCAGTTTCGTAAATCTGACGGAAAGGCACGGACAGCCCGCCGGAAAGCTGGTCACGGACCGATGGGTGTGTTTGCCAGCCACAACCAAAACTCTAGTGATAAAATACAAGCGTGCGGTAGCTGGTATTTCTGATAAGTAATAGAATATAGGTTTTTGTTTTTTTCTGTTTTCTGGGTGTCGTTTTGTTTTGTTTTTAAATGTGCTTCCCTGTTCTTGGGGAAGATTTGGACTAGAACTTTAGAACTAGCTGTTCATTTTCGGTGAAATGTCCTTGTCATTGTGCAAAAACACTGAATGCAGTGTTTGCTTGGGGAAGGTGCTGCTTCTCTCCGTCGCATTCCCCGGTGAAGTGGATTTCACATCTACCTCGAAAGCCCTTAACCCACTCACCCGGCAAGATCTGCAGAAAAGCTCAGACCCGGGGCAGGCGTTGGCCATTGCAAGTGGCCCTTTTTCCAAATGTGGCCAAAGAGGATTGCAGATCGCGTCGGTGCGCCCCATTGAAACCTTGTCACGTTTGAGCTATCTTTACCCCGTGATTTACTTTTAGTAAGGATAATCATGGTGAAAATATTTGCAGACAGCTGTTAGAGTGCACTGTATGGTCATCAAGTAACCTTATATTTTTTCTTTATATATTTTACAAATGGAACCCCTGTCGCCGCAGCCGAGGTGGAAAGGGGCAGGACCGGTGATGTTTAAAAAAAGTCCCGAGGTGATGGCACACGTTTAATTTTAATGAATGACTTTCTGGCGTTTATACAAAATGACCTTAGCTCACTACCAGACATGCTCCGAATGTTTTGTCAGACTTTAATGCTCTCCTAGGATGTTTCTGAACTGCCTCCCGAATTAACTTTATGGGAGTCTCCAGACAGCCAAGACTGGAAAAGGCTGATTGGAGATCGTGTCTTTCACATTCCTTTCTTAAAAATGCTTTGTTCGGATGCGAATATCGGCTTCAGACACTGTCCCTGACGAGGCCAAGAGGAGGGAGGAAGCCGCTTGTGAAGCCGGAGGGCTGGGCTCTGTACATCGTAACCGGCTGCCCGTGCAGTGAAATAAAAACGTTTTCGGTGTTAAACTGCGTCCTGGGGTCCAGGAGCCTCGCGGAGATGGGGATGCGCCGGTCTCTGCTCTGATGCTGGGGGGCGGGGCCGGAACGCGTGGCCTGTCTGGGTTTTGAGAACTCACCCCGTATTTAAGTCGTAGCTGCCGGGGACGACGGTACGGAGTCTCTTCTAGCCCCGTCGGGTGGTCGGGAATCGGGATGTCTTAAGTGCAGAACGTGGTCACCCTGGGCCGCCGGTGGAGCGTCAGCGAGTCACGTGGGAAGCGTATGGCGACGTCATCGGACCTCTTGAAATACTGCAAAGTGTTCGTGTTGCTGTGATGGGATTTCAGGTTTCTGTACTTCTGCCGTTTGCAGAATCTGTAGTTTTATACAGGTGCTGACCCTGCGCGATGTATGTGCTGTGCACATGGACCTGACCTGAATAAATGGAAACACTTGTCATGTTCAAAAAGAACCCTGTTGGACTTGATGTAAAGAACCGGGGAAGGTACTGAACACGATTAAAACCTGCGTGGAAATGCCGAGCTCTGGCTCCCTCCTGCCTCCCAGTGTCTATTTGAGGCCTCGGCCTTGCCTGGCCTGGCTTCGGGTGGGGGAGACGAGTTTTCGCCAGCTGTGTCCGCACAAATGTGGCCTTGAAGACAGGAGCCTAGTGGGGTGTGAGCGTCACAGAATTCACAAGGACTCGGAATCCTGCAGTTTGTTCTCGTGGTGGGGCCAATGCACAGCGTCCCCCACCAAAGCTCGGGGCGGGCTGCCCGGGAATCGCCAGAGCGTGCCAGTCCCAGGAAGGGCATGGATGAGTTTGTGAACACGGGTGTGTAACTAGTCTCTCCTGGGATGTGATAGAGGTGGTGTGGACGGCAGTAAAAACAAAAAAAAAAACCCTAACCCTAAGGGATCTAGAATGTGGATTTCTCGCCCTCAACAGAACAGGTCCATCACATGACAAATAGATCCCAAAAAGGCAATCAGGACTTCGGGATCTTTAATTGTACCTGTTCTGCTGTCCGAGACATCACCACCTTCTTTTCGATGCCCATGACTGCGATGTGCCCAAGAAAGGGGCTCGCTGTGTTTCAGGTTAAAGTTTTGGAGCCCCTAGTCCCCAGAATATGAGTTTGTTCGGAAATAGTGTCTTTAAATAAGAGGTAACTGTGTTAAAGTGAGGTCATTCGGGTGGCCTTCAATCCATGGGCTGGGGTACTTCTAGAAAGTTCACGTACAGGGAGGAGGCTGGGCTGCGCCCCCACGAGCGGAGAAACGCTGGAAAACACTGAAAAGCGCCAGTCACCGGGAGGACGGCCCAGAGCAGGTTCACCCTCATGGCCTCAGAGGATTTGGGGCTTCCCGGCCTCCAAAAAGGGGACACCTACGTTTCCGTTGTGTCGAGGTGCCCACTGTGCTCCCTCTGTCCCTGCAGCCCGAGAGAAATAATAGGGGCGCTTCCATTTCTCGTGGGGCAGGGCGGTGAGGACTGGAGTGCTGACAGACGTCCAGGCTGGGCGCGTCTTCTCTGTCTCCCGTGGTTCCCAGAAGGTCTCCAGCCCACCGCGGAAGGCTTCATCCAGCTGCTGGGACAAAAGCCTGCCAGGCCCGGGCAGAATCCCACAGCCGGACTGGGCCTCCAGAGTGCAGTGGGCCCGGAGGCCGACGAAGAGGACACGCTCGAGGAACACCCACCTGCCGCACGCCTGGTATGGGCCGGGCGCTGGGCCTAGAGCTCGGGGCGCTCCAGTGAGGACAGGGAAGATCCCGGTCCCCACAGGGCGCCCCTCACAGTGAGGGAGGTGGTCCCGCGCGGGAGGCCGGGAGGCATCTGGCAAGGTAAAGGGAAAGAGGGTCAGGTGGGGAGGCAGGTGGCCTACGGTGGCCTTGCTTCCAAGTGGTTTGGAGCCAAGACTTGGAGGCGCGGAGGGAGGAAGCCATTCTGGGGAAAGCGTGCCCCGCCGAGGGGACAGCCAGGGCCAAAGTACTGAGTGGGAGTCCGGGGGCAGGGGTGGGAGGGTGCCAGGATGTGGGAGTCCCCCGTGGCTGGAGCGCCGGGAGGGGTGGGGAGGCCAGAGAGGCCGGTCGTGGGGACCGAGGACATGGCCCAGTGGGAGAGTCGATGGGAGGGTGGCAGGAAGGGCTGTGGGACGGGGTCCCTGTGGCCACAGGCAAAGACGCTGAGGACAAGGGCAGGCTCTGGGGTTCCTCCTCCGGCCTGTGCCGCTCACTCCTGCCCTCCTCCGGGCCCAGCCTCCAGCCTCCCAGCTGGGCGACCTTGGACCAGCCCCGTGACAGCTCTGAGCACAACAAACACTAACCGCTGCCTTTTGTTACCCTTAATCTCCAAAGAGAGACGGTCGTTATGGTCTTAACGTCCCGATCCCAATCCGTTTTACTGTGTGCGGGAGTCCTGCGAGCAGGGGCCCTCCCGCGGGTGTGCCGGGCTCCTCCGAAGGCTGGGCCACGCTCCGGATTCCTCCTCCTCCGAGCAGCCCGCGCCGGTTCACGCCCGCCTGAAGTGGGAGGGGTCGGGCCTCCCCCGCTCCCGTGTCTCGTCTTTATCGGCTGTACTTTCTAATTGTTCTAACGAGCCCTACGTGCTGCTTAAAACAAAACAAAACACAGCTAACAAAAAGCGTGGGGCCGGGGCACCTGGATGGCTCCGTGGGTTAAAGCCTCTGCCTTCGGCTCAGGTCATGATCTCAAGGTCCTGGGATCGAGCCCCACATTGGGCTCTCTCCTTGGCGTGGAGCCTGCTTCCTCCTCTCTCTCTCTCTCTCTCTGCTGCCTCTCTGCCTACTCGTGTTCTGTCAAATAAATAAAATCTTTAAAAAAAAAAAAAAAAAGCGTGGGGCCACATGAGGCCTGCCATGGGCAGGGGCCAGGGCGGGGAGCGCAGCTTCCCATTGGCCTGCATGGGGCAGCAACTAGGCCACCAGAGACCCAGGATCTCAGACACGCTTGCTGGACACTGGGACGCCCCCTCCCCGCGGGGAACCTCTCAGCCTCCACATGTCCACCCCCTAGAATATCCAAATCCATCCTCCTGTCCCGAAACACAGGCGGACCCCAGGGTCGCCCTCCCTTGCTCCCACTGCCCAAGGTCCCTCCCTGCACGGAGTGGGTCTCCCCTCATTGGCTCTAAAATCTGTTTCTCTGCCTCCACATCCCATGGCCTCCGTGTGTCTCTGAAGTTCCTTCATCTTACAGGACCACGGTAGTGGGTTTAGGGCCCACCCTACGCCGTGAGGACCTGATAATTACGTTTGCAAAGACCCTATTTCAAAACTGCTTCATTCCCAGATTCTGGGGGGACATGAGTTTGGGGGGAGGGGCGAGGGGGCACTAAACCACCCAGGACACCAGGTTGAAATCACAACTCAAGGGTCATCGGCCGTAAGGACCAAAGAATGAACCCGTGTCGATTTTTTGGAAGGTCGAGAGCCTGGGGTACCCGAGGCCCCGACTCAGATTAGCTAGTCTGGTCACTCGGCAGACATTGTTCTGGTCACCGCCCCCCGCCCCGCCCAACCCCGGCCCCATCCCAAACAGCCTCGTCTTCCCATCACAGGCTCCCTGGTGCCTTCAGTCAACATCCCCAGAAGCCAAGCCTGAGATGGTTATTCCTAAGCAAGAGGGTTACTGAGGAAGAGCTTCAGGGGGAGAAAAAAACAACTTAAAAAAATGAGGGCATCAGAGCAGGGCCTAGAGAAAGGGAGACAGATGTGATTGCAGCAGGGTCTGGGGTGTGAGCAGCATGCTAGGGCCGTCCCACCTGAAAGCCTGGGGTCCCTGCTTCTGTACGGCCTTACAGGTCAGGCCCTGCCTGCAGGCTGCCCCAAAGGGCCAGCGGATCCTTCCAGGCACTTCCAGGCCAGGCAGCTTCTTTCCAGGAAGGGTCAGGGGGTAGAGCACGGGGACCTGGCCACTAACCGCTGGGGAATGAAGGCCCCTGGCCAGGGGATCTGGGTGGGGGCCACCGGCATCCACCACACCCAGCAGTTCTTCCTAACTCTCCGGGGTTATCCAAGGAGTCAGGAGGTGCTTGGAGCCGGCAGGGTTTGCGCAGGGTTCCCGGGTCCCCAGGACCCAGCACTGGCCTCGTCCTACCAGGTGCTCACGCAGGCACATCTGAGGAGCCTGTCCTGCCCTCGCGGCAGGCAAAGTTCACCGCGTGTTCTCTAAGGGTCAAGGTCACACACCAGCCCCCGCTGACCGGGAGAGCAGAAGCAGGAGCCCGCCGGTCAAGGAGCCGACGGCGGGGCTCACGGAAGGAGAAATTCCCGGAGTCGGTGTCTGCCGGCGTAGACCGCACCCAGGGCGTGCCCCTCTACTCGTGCGACGGGTTGCTGCGGGATCCGAGAATCGCTAATAAAGCCAATCAGAGTAAAGAACAAAGATCGTATTCAGAACCCGCTTCCTCACTCACCTGCTCGTCTTCAGAACCCGCTTCCTCACTCACCTGCTCGCCGCGAGCCCCTCCCCTTTATTTTTATGGTAAAAGGAAACACAAGTCTACCCGTCCTCGGCTCCGTCGCGGTCTGGGGGTCCTGCGCGTCAGGGAGTCTGCGTCTCCTTCTCTCTCGGCCTCTCCCCCCACCATCCAAACCATTTTTAAGCAGGAGAGTTCGGCGCTGTTGTTAGCACTTGCCCTCCGTTGGGCCACCATCACCAGCTTCCACCTGCACCACTTTTTCATCTTTTACACCAAAACTCTGTTCCCCTTCCCCCAGCCCCTGCCACCCACTGCCCTACTTTCTGTGTCTATGAACCGGACGACTCTGGGGAATCCCGCAGGGTGGGTCCTTCGGTGTCTGTCCGGCGCGTGGCACTCAGGGCAACGTCAAGGTCCCTCCGTGTTCCAGCAGGTTCTCCCCACAGCAGCCTGCCTTCCGAAGGCGGGGTGACATCCTGTTGTGGGGACCAAGCACGTTTGGCTTACACATTCCAACGCCAAGGGACAGGCAGGTGGCTTCTACCTTCTAGCAGTTGTGAACAAGGCTGCCGTGAACATGGGTGTGCACACGTCTCTTCAGGGTCCTGCTCTTAATCCTTCTGGGGATAAGCCCCAGAAGCAGAGTTGCGGGATTCCCGCGTAATCCTAGTTGTAACTTTGGCAGGAACTGTCCTATAGCGTCTGCCCAGCGCGGCTCCATCTTTCCTTCCCACTGACAGGGCGCAGGGCTCCAATGTCCCCACATGCTCCCCGGGAGGTTCTTTCCCTCTCCCTGACCACAGCCCCCCCGTCCCGATGGGTGTGGGATCTCATTGTGGTGTTGATTCGCGTTTGCCTGAGAATTAGCGATGTGGAGCGCCTTTTCATTTGCTTATTGGCCTTTTATTTCTCTGTCTTCTTCCTAGAAGTGTCTGTTCAGGTCCTTTGCCTGGTTTTTAACGAGCTTGTCTTAGGGTTCCAGTTCTCTGTGTGTTCTGGGTACTGATCTCTTACTAGATACACGATGTGCAAACATTTTCTCCCATTCTGGAGGTGACTCTACTCTGTCTTTCCATGCATGGAATTTTAAACTTCTCACGATGGTCAATTTGTCTCTTCTCTTTCGTGGTCTGTGCCTTTGGGGCCGTATCCCGGAAATCCTTGCCAAGTGCAGCATCGTGAAGCTTCTGCCCTACGTTCTCCTGCAAGGGCTTTACCGTTCCAAGCCTTACACGGAAGTCTCCGTTTGACCCATTCTGAATTTATTTCTGTACGTGGTGCTGAATAAGGGCCCTTGCTTTTTAAACGGCAGGTGGTTTGCTCACTCCCAGGCCTCTGTTCCTCTGCAGTCCATGGGTTTCGTAGTGAGCTGCGTTCTCCTGTAGGTGGGGACAGACTGAAATGTCCCCTGGGATGAGGCGGAGGTGTTTCTCGCCAGTCTTGTCCCCCGTGTGGGTGACTCCTTGGTGCCCCTGGGCAGAGGCCAGGGTGCCTTGGGAACTTCTCTGCCAGAGGTGATCTGCAACCTCTCCTCCCTGCCGCCCCCCCACGCCCGCCCACTCACAGGCACACGCACACACTCAAATGCACGCGCACAAACATGGAGTTGACCAGATAACCTGGTGAGTTTCAGGATTGCACCGTGGGGTCAGCCTGGACCGCAGTGGTCAGGTCAGCACTCTGGATCCTAATCCCGATCTCACCTTTGCCCCTCTGGCCTGGGCACATGGCTCCTGAAATGTCCCTCTGTGTTGTCAGCCGCTGGACTGTCCAGCTGGGGGGCTCTAGGCTGGCAGCTGCTGGGTGGAAGGCCTGGGTCTGGGGTGGGTTTTGAGACTGAACCCCGCCGAGTCCCGTTCCTTCAACCGCAGGATGGGAATCGAACTTGTAAGCCCTTGCCGCAGGCGGTTGGGGGCTAAGGGAGAGGAGGCCGTGCTCCCCAAACCTCACGTGCCCCAAGGCCACCAGGGGCTCCGTGCTTCCAGCCCCACGGGGCACTGTTTCATCGGGCCCCTGGGTTCCACGGCCTGACTTTACCTCCTACCTACTACACCACATGTCCTTCTCGGTTACCTATTATCGTCACCGCCAGTCCCTTCCTTATTTAAATGATTTCGTTTTTAAACCCGACAGCACCAGCTTTCATGGAAAAACAGGGTCCCTTGCCAGGCACTGGAGGTCACCCAGGAAAACAGACACAAAATGCAAGCTTCAGCAGCAGCTGAAGGCCCTGGAGCCTGCCCCCCCCCCCCAACTTTTTTTTTTTTTTTTTTGTAAAGGGAGATTTGCAAGTGTTAGAGATGTGTTAAGGGCTCACTATCACCAAACAGAAACTTTCTCCTCCTAATGAGCCTGGCCTCAAGGGAGCATCTCACTGTGACATTCCCTGTGATTTAATGCCACTCAGGTCCCACCTAAAATCAGCTCCCCTGCTGGGGGCCAGCAGGACACTCTGCCCTTGGATCCTACCTTCCTAATACACACAAAGGGCAAAGACCGCGGGGGTCTCTGGGTGGACAGGGAGCTGAACCCCAGGGCGTCCTGCTAGCCTGTGGCTCCTTCGGTGCAAGTGGCCAGACTCTTGGATAAAATAGAAAATGGTAGCTGTAGACTTCTGGAGGTTTTTGAATGGCCATGACTGTCCTTCCGCTGAGTGTCCCCTCTCCTTCTGACTGCTCCCCCCAACCCCAGCACAAGTGCCCTGGATGCCTTCCAAGCCTGGGTCGTGAGAGGCCGCCCAGCCTCTGTCTTGGTCTCGGGACCCCTTGTGCCTGCAGCCTGGGGCTACCGTGTCAAGGCCCGTCCTCCCCACTGTCCAGCGATGGTCTTGCTGTGCCTGGAGTTCCCGCCAGCCCAGCCCAGGCCGAGGACAAGGAAAAAAACCTCTGGCCCCTGGTCTTCCTCTAACCAAGACTCCGGATATCTTGCAGCAGAAGAGCTACCCTGTTGTGTCCGTCCAACAACAGACTCTGTTAGCCCAGAAGGATGGTTGTTGCCTTCCGCAGAAAGTTTCAGGGGAGTTGGTTATAGGGCAGGGGATGTGGGGGAGCAGATCCAGTGGGACATAGCCCAGGCTCTCTCTGCAGCCCACTCGTTCCCAGGGGCCACGGGCCGTGCAAGGCACGCTGGACAGGCGGGCATGTGTCTCCTCACTGTTGGGGGGGAGCACGGACCCCTGGTGGAGAGCAGGGCTGGCGTCTCTGGAAGGCTTGGGGCAGAATCCAGGCTTTCCTTGTGCCCTGATGGAACTCCAGCCTCAAAAGCCAGCAAATCCTCCGAGGGTCTCCCAGATGGCACACAGCACACGGTCCCTTCTAAGTCCTGAGGACCGGGGGGCGGGGGTCCCCGCATGCAAGCTGAATTATTCCGAGTCCCAAGAGGCGCAGAGACTGTCCCTGGAGCCTGAAGAGGGGACGGTTGGCCCCTTCCCTCAGGTGCTGCTGGGCTGCCAGCCATCCTCCACCGTTCAGTGAGTTTTAAATGTTCATTAGATGGATTTTTTTTTTTTTTTTGAAGGCTAATGGCTGAGTCTTCCGTCTGTAGGACCACCCAGAAGAAATTTCCTCCAGCTAGTCCATTTCCCTGCCTTCCTTGGGTCCTGCCCCCGGGGCCTTTGCACACTCTCCTGTCCGCCCTCTGGGGGCCAGCTCCTTCACAGACCTCACGGAGTAAGCTGGCCCTCCCTGTCCCTCTCCCCTTGGGGCAACTGCGTAGTCTGAAACGACTGTGTTCATTTCTTTTAGCATATTTAGGGTCTGTCCCCTCTTAGCTGCCCCCTCTTAGCGAAGTGCGCTGCTCCGTGGCTCAGGCCTTGCCTGTCTGGGACAGTGCCGCACCCCGGGGGGTGGGCAGGGCACACAGGGGACCCTCAGTGGGTGCTTGTCGCATAAACGACAACGAAAGCGCGATATCTGAACGTCCAGCGATGACTGGACTGGAAGCTGTCGCGTGTGGCTCAGGACGGCTCTTGGAAGCAGAAGAAATGTGCTTTAAGGAGACACGAGGAATCACTCAACTGACGCTTGTTGCTTTTTGCACGGACCCAACTTGGATGTAAAGGAAACCCTGTCTCCAGTCTACAGCCACAGCGCTGCAGTCCCCTCACATTGATAAGTGGGACAGAGACGCAGATCAGATTACGTGAGATCCTGATTAAGTGCTGGATGGGAACCGTTTTGGTCTCTCCGCGTGTCAAACGGTGCGGACTGGTGGGTCCTGGAAAGGCGTGCGGGGCGTTCTCCGGTCCCAAAGGACAGGCAGACTCCGCACCCTGGTCTTCCTCGGCATGACTCCGCTCAGTGTCCGTGACTCACCTGCAACCGTTTCTGAAACCGGCAGGTGTCCGTGGCCCGCACTTTGGGACACGTGGAAGTGGACCCCAAACTCAGCAAGGACGTAATGGACGGGACTCCGAGACGCCGCCGTGCTCCGGACACAGGCTGCAGCAGATGGCCCTGCTTCCCTGGAGTGTTCTCAGGGGCGGACCACGGACCTGTCCACAAAGAAAGCTTCGCTACCCCCCGCCCCGCAGGACAATTATGGTGTAATAAGGGGCTAAGTGAGCAATGATGAATTTCATAATTTTTTTCTTTGGAAAAAAAGAAAAAGACTGCGGGCTGCTACATTAGCCCCAGGCAAATCTGGGCTCGATCGGATGGCCTGCTGCCATCAGTGGGACAGCAAGGGAGCAGAGGCACAGGGACCCCCGTGGCCCTCACCGGAAGGAGCCCAGGCTGGCCGGCAGGGGCTGGGCCACGTGGCCCGTCATCCCTGCCCCTGTCCCCACAGCCAGCCCGTGAGCGAGGCCGTGTCTGACAGTCATCGTGCGGGCCCCGGGGGAAGAGGAGGAGGGCACAGGCATCTGTACAGAGGGCAAGGTGAGCCCAGGGCAAGGTGTGGGGACAGGCCAGCCCCGCTGGTCCGGGCCTCCCCAGACACACTCACACCTCCCAGGGAGGCCCCTGGCCTTTCCCCAGATCTTTGACACCAGCCCCGGGAGTTGGGGGTTTCCAGAGGGGAGCAAACAGTACCTGGAGAAAAGCCCAGAGCCTGCCAAGCCCCCCTGACCCTTTGAAAGGAGCCCCAGGGCTGGCCTGATTTGTACTTCAGAGCTAATGTGATTAGAGATGTGATTGTCACTAGCATATGTTAATAGCTCCACACAGGCCCCTTCACCTTCTGGAGCCCAATGTCTCTAGAGCTCTGGGGGGTACCAAGGGCTCTGGAGGGCTCTAGAGGTCCGGGGGGGGGGGTGTTGTCTCTGGAGGACTCTAGGAGGCTCCAAGCGGCTCTAGGGAGCTCTAGGAGGCTTTGGGGTCTCTAGGAAGTTCTGTGGGCCCTGGGGGACTCTGAGGGTCTCTAGGGCACTCTGGGGAGCTCTGGGGATGTTAGAAGGTTCTGAGGAGCTCTAGGGAACTCCAGGAGGCTCTAGGGGGCTGCAGGGAGCTCTGAGGCCTCTGTGGGGCTGTAGGGGCCTCTGAGGGGCTCTAGGGAGCTCTAGGAAGCTCTGAGGGTTCTGGGGCCCTAGGAGGCCCTGGAGGGCTCTGGGGAGCTCTGGGCAGAGCCTGGGCTAGGCCTGGGGCTTCCCTTTTGCTGAGGTCCTTGCTCTTTGGGTCTTACAGCAAGGCCCTAAAGCCCCATGAGGTGGTCGCCTCATTTCCCAGGTGAGGAAAGTCAGGATAAAGGCGAGAGTTTGCCTGGCCGGTGTGTGGAGGAGCACCAAATTGCTTTAACCCCGGGTTCTCCTTAAACCCTTCTCCCCACTGAGAGGCATAAGAGACTCTCCAGGCTGGGAAGATAAGGAGGGTCACAGGTGTCTGGGCCTCCTCTCCACGCAGCGCGTCAAAGAAGTCAAAGGGTGTTTTGTACAAGTGTCCCGGGGCAGCTGTGACAAACGACCGCTCGCTCGGTGGCCGACAACAATAGAAGGTGATCCTTCCCCCACCTGGAGACCAGAGGTCCGAGATCAAGGTGTGGGCAAGGCTGTGCTTTTTCCGGAGGCTCTGGGGGAGGCTCCTTCCTCTCCAGCCTCCAGGGCTGCGGTGCCCTTCTGGCCGCTGACTTCCTCCGCCGCCGCCTTCTCTGGCCTTCCCCGTTCCATCTCTGCTTCTGCTTCTCTTCTCTCACGAGGACACCTGCCATTAGATTCGGGGCCCCCTCCAACCCAAGATGATCTCACCTCAAGATCCGTACTGTAAGTACATCTGCACAGACCTTTTTTCCAATTAAGTTCACAAACACAGGGACCTTGCGGGGGTTAGAACTTGGACACATCTCCTGGGGGGGCCCAGACAGGAGGAGAAGCCCATCCCCACCTCAGCCAGCCTCCTGGGCTCCTGATGGAAGAGGGGGAGAGCCGCTGGCTGGCCCCACCCAGCGCCGTGGCCCCGGACATGGAGACATGGCAGACAGAGAGGGGCAAGCCCGGGCATGGGCACTGTATGCGATCAGAGCAGAGACGGAAGCTGGTCGGGGTGGGGGTGGGGGGGATTGGGGGTAAAAACCACAGCTCTCTTCATCCAGCCCACCAGGTCCCTGCTGCGTTCCCAGCCCCGCCTCCCACCCTGCCTGTCCTTGCCTTACGCCAGGCCATACCAACCGGCCCCAGGACCTTTGCACCTGCTCACTCAGCCTGGAGTGTTCTGGCCCCGGATCTTCACAGATGGGCTCCCCTGCCACCAAAAGCCTCCTCCCTGATCCCAGTTAAAGCTCCTTCCCACCTCCCCAGCCGTAGTGCCTTCCCAAGTCCATCAGCAACCCAAACCATCGAATTCAGGTCTATTGTGGGTCCCTCCCCAGACTTGGAGCCCCATGGGAGCAGGTCCGGGCCCACGTCCTATGTCTCCTTCACCACTGCAGTCCCGGTGTCTGGAAGAGCGTCTAGCGGCAGGGGACAGTGTTGGGTGAAGGAGTGAGCACAGAGAGGCCTCCCGCATCCCTGCAGATCTGCTCGCAGGCAACTCTAGTCTGGGACAGTGGCCCTATCTGCTATGCAGCCTCTGGCAACCTTGGGGACATTCTGGTTCGGGCTCCCAGCAGGGCCCCCGCACCCTGGGATGGCTTGGTCCATCCAGGTCAGAGCTGGGGGGTCCCCAGGAGGGCCCAGCTGCCTTCACACCTAGCAGGCAGGGTCATCCTGGCTGCTGGCTGGAGTCTGTGGTGCCCTACTTGGAGCCTTTTGGTGAGAAATGTGCATTTTTGGGAGCAACATGGCCTCAGGAAATCTCCATCTATTCATGTGCAAACATCCGTCTGGTTTCCAGTGCTGGGGTTCCACTGAGAAGGTCCGAAGGGTGGGGGAACAGAGGGCACTGAAGCCACTGAGGGAGAGAGAGCGGGGAGACGCCGGCCTCGTGGGTCTGGGGCGATGGACCCTCTCCCCTGGGGCTCTCGCCCAGTGGGCCACTGGGTCCCCAGATTGCTGCAGTCCCTGCCTCCATTCCGGGCCACACTAGATCTGGTCCACACCTTGAATACTCCCAGTGATGGGCTGCTCATTCTTGAGCCCAGATGGACTTTGCCTGATGCTCACTCATGGCTTGGGTTGTATAACAGGTCCTCTCCGGGGACACACACGGGTGTCCCCAGGAGGCTCGGGTACCAAATCCTCAAGAATTATCAGATAACATCCAGGATGCCCAGTTAAACTTGAGTTTCAAATAAACAACAAATACCTTCGTAAGTATAGTATATCCCAAAGTAAGTAAGTAATATCCCAAAGATATTTATACTTTGGTGTAAGTATATCCCAAAGATTGCACAGCTTACTGAACTTGGGATATACTTATAGTAAATTCTTCGGTATTTGTCCGAAATTCAAATTTAACTGGGCATCTTATTTTTACTTGCTACGTCGGGCAACCCTTCATTCCCAGCTCTTTTCCCTGGAGCCTTGGGAACCCTTCCACACTCAAGACAGGTCTTACGGAAGGACCGTGACCCTCAAGACCAGGATGGGGGGCACCGGGGTGGCTTAGTCGTTGAGTGTCTGCCTTCGGCTAGGGTCAGGGTCCTGGGGTCCCAGGACTGAGCCCCGCATTGGGCTCCCTGCTCAGTGGGAAGCCTGCTTCTCCCTCTCCCACTCCCTCTGCTTGTGTCCCCTCTCTCTGTGTGTCTCTCTCTGTCAAATAAATTAAAAAAAAAAAAGGTCAGGACAGAAGGGTGAGGCCCAGGTAGGCTTTGAGTTTTGGGGTTCAACCTACCTATTGGAGTCCCGTTTGGGGGGATTCCTGACCCAGACACTGTGCAGAAACGGGATCACCGCTCCCTGTACCGTGAGAAAAACTCACGATTCTTGAGACGCCACACGGTGGGTCCTCTGGGACCCCAGACGTCTGGTGCTGTGGGAAGAGCAGAGGTGCTCGTGGGGCCGACCTCCAGCTCTCTCCTCCCAGGCTTTGCTCAAAAGCTTGGCCAGGGGCGCCTGGGTGGCTCAGTGGGTTAAACCGATGCCTTCCGCTCAGGTCATGATCTCAGGTTCCTTGGATCGAGCCCCGCATCGCATCGGGCTCTCTGCTCAGCAGGAAGCCTGCTTCCCTCTCTCTCTCTGCCTGCCTCTCTGCCTGCTTGTGATCTCTGTCTGTCAAATAAATAAATAAAATCTTTAAAAAAAAAAAAGCCTGGCCAGCTCCTGCCCCCTGCCCCCTCCTCTTCTGGAATCTCCATCTCTCTGGCTGGGCCACCAGCCTCCAGTCCCCCTGGCAGGGAGGGGAGGGGGACAGGTCAGCCGATCACCCACTCTTGCCCCGAGGACCAGGTTCTGCTCCATCCTGTCTGCCCTGGGGTGTGTTCGGGATCTGGCTCAAATCCGGGCTCTTGGTTTCTTTCCTTGGGACATTGCCGGTTCGTGATTCTGAGCAAACTGTCCCAAATCAGACTCTGGAGACAGGACACATTGAGGATCGCCCATTCCCACCCCCACCCCCTGACCCTGGGCACCATCCAGTCTTCCTTCAGGTGCCACTCAGCTCTCAGCCCAGAGGGGCTGTGGGGCGCTCAAGATTGAGCCAACATTTCTCGGTGCCCACGCTGTGCCAGGCACTACCACCCGCAGGTGGACCTCGGGTCGGGGCCAGTCAGAGGGCACGGTGGGACGGAGGCCAGAGGCTATAGTGGCAGGTGGACCGCAGACGGGCCAGGCAGGCACAGGCTCTTCGTGGGAGGGGGGTGGGAGCCGCGGGTCAGTCGGAGCCCAGGAGGAGCCCGAGACGCTTGCAAGGAGAGGGTCGCCCTGGTTTGTTGGGCTGAGAACGGGCTGTGGTGGGACAAGAAGGAGAGGCCAGTGGGGGGTCCTGAAATCCCGCAGGCAGCGGGGCGGTGCCTGGGACCGGAGGAGAGCCGGGAGAGGGGAGGGGTGGGCGGCCAGCGCGGGGAGCGAGTTCTCTGCAAACACCGTGTTGTCCCAGCTCGTGGGGAGAGCAAGGCCGCCTCGCTGCCCTTGGCTTTGATGCCCACTGAGCCTTCGGATCGGAAACCCGTTTGTTTTTCTCCTTTTCAATGAATGACTTACTTTCCGGCTTATGAAATGCACCCACCTCACTCATGAGCTCATGGACCCAAAGAAAGAACGGAAGGAATTTCCCAGCAGGACCGGTGCCAATCTCACCCCCTCCCCACAGTCAGGCATCTCTGCCCGGCCCCCTCAGCCCTGCCGGGGCCCAGCGCCCAGAGGTCCGAAGCCGGCAGCCACCCTGCGGGGCCCCACAGGCCTGTGGGTGCAGATTCCAGACCCAAAGATCCACCCTCGCCTTCGGCCACCACATCCCGGAAAGGTCCCCTGCCCGGCTCACCCGTGGGCTGGCTGCTGGCAAGCAGAGCCCAGCGTGGATTTGCAAGGACCTCAGGCCATCAGCTGACCACTCGGGGCCCAGCAGGACAAGCCCCAACAAGAGGAGAGAGAAGGAGGTAGTCGGAGGCCGGGAACGTCCCTGACCCCGGGGAGGGGGTCTGCCCAGCTCTGCTGTGCAGTCTTGGACGAATCACTTAATCCCTCTGTTCTGTACGCCGTCCAGCTTCAAAACAGCACTTAGGAGGCCGGGAGCCTGAATTAAGCTGCGCTGGCGAGGGCCTCCCAGGGCTGCAGATAAAAGCTTCCCGCCCGAGTACAAAGTGTGTCTGCCAGGAACCCTCTCGGCCCAAGCGCGAGTGCAAAGCCGTGCGAGCCGGAGGGAGGAGGGGGCCAAGGTTGTTTGGCCCCTAGTGCCCACCTGGCCTGCTCTGGGGCCATGCTGGGCCCCCGTAGTGCCCAGGGCTGGGCCAGGGCAGGGTCTCTCTGTCCCGTCCCCTTACTGGGCCTCACTGGGCCACACGGTGGGCATGTAGCCTTCCCCGGAGGCTGCTCTCAGGGCAGAGCAAGGCACAGCTCCGGAGCAGGTGCGTCTGGAAACCTGCCTTGGACCCGTGTTCTCAGGGCCTCTGTGTCCCCACCGAGGGCCACCTCCATGCCTCTGCCCTCTCTTCTCGGGCCCAGACGGCCCCCTTCTCTCTCCTGTGCTTATCCCATGTGAGGCCCACCTCTGGGGAGCCTTCCTTGCCCCGCACCGAGGGTGACCTCCGGCCTCCGTGGCCCGGTCCCCGGGTGCTCAGGAACCCCCGATGGGCCCTCGGCACGCGTGTCCTCTCACCCCGGTTCCTCTGAAGTTGTGTCCCTTGAGCACCCCCCGACCTCAGACCCGGGACCTGCCCCTGTCCCATCAAGGTGGAGATGCTAGCCTTCTCGAAGCATCCTTCTACCCAGAAGGAGCCCAGTCCCTCGGTCTGGAACACCCAAACTCCGCTTCTTTGTCTCTCTGCCTCTTGCTCCCAGCCCTTGGCTCCCACGGCTTGCCTCAGCCCTCACTCAGCCACGCAGAGGGCTGGGGACCCTTCCCAGCTCTTGGCGTCCACACTTTAGAAGGAAGGACAGCTCTGGGCGTGAACAGGCTTTGCACAACCCAAGTCTGTGCACTGAGAGCCCTGCCCCGACTCCTACCTTCACCCCCTTTATTGGTGGGGCCCTGCCAAAGCCAGCCTCCTGGCCTCCAGCCCTCAAGCCTGTACCCTCGAGCCACCAAGTTCTCCCCAAACTAGCACTGACTCTGAAAACAGCCTCCGGAGGCACCAGGGCCCGCTCCCGCCCCACAGGCTGAGACCAAGTCCCAGAGACAGGCAGGATGTGCCCAGCGCCCGGAGTGTCCTCCTCACCCTGCAGGTGCCCATCACCCCGCGAGAGCCAGGAGGCACTGGGCGGGAGAGGGAACAGACCCTGCGGTGACCCATGGGGCCGTGTTGGTGCCGCACCCCGAGCCCACGCGCAGCCTCCTGGCCTTTTGCCGGAGGGCCGTGTGCCCAAAGCAGGTGCCTGTGCTGGTGGGACGGTGCACCTGCAGCCGCTGCGGGGAGAGGCCGCCCCTCAGGAGCCGACACGGGGGGTTTCTGCAGACCCCAGCAATTCCACTCCAGAGACGTGCCCACAAGGCTGGCGACCGATGTGCTCACAGAAACCTGTACACGATGTTCAGAGTGGCAGGAGGCACAGCAGTCCAGGGCTGGACACAGCCTGGATGCCCAGGCGACAAGCGGTGAGTAACGGGGGCTGTGGGGTCCGTCCACACCACGGACCATCGCTCAGCTGTACACAAGAATGGGGGCCCGACACCTGCTACACCGCGGAGCAGCCCCAAAGATACCCACGCAGCCAGAGGGACTGCACGGAAGGCCACATTCCAGGCGACTCTGTTTGCAGGACGCGTCCGGACTCGGTCAGCCCAATGCACAGACAGCCGGGGGCGCGGGGGCCACTGTGGATGGGGTTTGGTTGTCCCTCCCCTGGGGGTTGAACGTGTCCCGGACTTGGACGGCGGTGACAGCCGTGCGACACGGAACGTGCTAACTCTTCCGAACTGTGCGTGTTAAAACGGTTAAAAGTGGGAAATCTTATGTTACAGGCATTTCCCACAATAGGACCCGTCACATGTGACACAGGAGACCCGCCAGTGCCCACGGGAGGGACCATTAAATAACAGTTCACATTCTGGGATACGAAACACGATGCAGGAAGGCAGGTTGGCAACGGTTTGAATACACAGTGCTGGAAACATTTAAATGTGTGTGACCATGGGTGGAAATTCTGGAAGGATCCTCACCAAACCTCTCATCCTGATGATCTCAGCGACAGGATTAAGGAAGGGGCGTGTGTGTGTGTGTGTGTGTGTGTGTGTGTGTGTGTGAGAGAGAGAGAGAGAGAGAGAGAAAATGTGAGCATTCTAGGTTATTTCTAAAATGTCCACATCCAACTTTTGTAACCAGAGAACGTTTCAGATACACACAGAAGAGGAAGCGTCTGGATCTCTCTCGAGTCTTACCATCCCTTCCCTGGGGGAACGGAGGGGCCGGAAGTTCAGCATCCGCTGTTCTTTCCAGGCCGCGGGGGTCGTAGGGCGTCCCCTCCCCTGTCTGAGTGGCCTGCGCGTCTCCCAGCCACTGTCCCTTCCTGCCGAAGGGCCCAGAAGCTGAGGAGGGCCCCTTTGGGAAGTGGGGGAAGGTATCCCAGGGAAGACCACCGACTTTGCTCTGAGGACCCGCGGTAGAGCAGGCGTGCACTCACGCCTCTGCTGGCCCGGGATGTGCCTGCTCTGGAGGCAGGTGGGGGCAGGAAGCACGCAGGGACAGGAGGGAGCACGGCCTCACACCAGCCCTGGCTTCCCTGCCGTGCTGGGTGTCCTCGGAGCCACCAGAGCACTGGACCTCCCACCGGGGCTGAGAGAGGATGCCGCAGTGGGGAGCCTCAAGTGCTCTCCTGGAGAGGGCCCGTCTTCCCCAAACCAGCCCTATCCTGTCCCCCAAATAACCCAGTGCACTTGGTGTCTTGCTTCCTTGCCGTGGACTTGACTTGAGTCTGGTCAGCTGACAAGTGATGAGGCCCACTGTGTGTGCGGCCTGGGGCAGGGTGCTGGGGTTGTAGACAAGACTCAGACACGGGGCCGGATGGACCTCTGTCTGATGGTGTTTTCTGGGAAAGCCAGCTGAGAAACTAGATATTTAAAATCTAAGTTACTCCCCTACCCCAAAACTCCAGCGGCACTCCACACAAGGTCCACACTCATCCTGTAGGACCGGCTCTTGCTGGGTTCTCTGACTCTCTGTCTCACCTGCTTCCCCTGATCACCACCCTCCAGCCCTATTGCCCTTTTGGACAGATCTGATGCTCCAAGCTCTTTCTACCCCAGGGCCTTGGCTCTTGCTGTTAAACACGACCTGCACATAGTAGGTGCTTGATAAGTGTTTGTTGAATGCATGGGTGACTAGAAAAAATGGGGGGTTGCTGATCCCCCAAATTCTGCCCAGACTCCCGCAACAGGGCTCTGGTACTTGCTTTTAACTGTTGTGAGAATCCACGGTAATTGCTGGCTCGGTGCTAATCCTGAATTAGTGAGGCAGTCCTCGTTCTTTGGTGTTCATATTCTCTGAAGTTCGGCTCAGAAAAAAAATTAAAAGAAAGACCCCCCCCCCATCCACCCACCCACCAACCAAAGAAAGGCACAAGCGAGCATCCTAGAGTTTGGGGCGAGTCAAAACCAAAGAAAAAAGCAGAACCTGGCCCCGCTGTTTCGCCCAGGCCGCCTTTGAGGGCCAGCTGTGCCTGGCGTGTTTGTAGTTGGGGTGGCGCAGCCTGCCAGATGTTCCCTGCGAGGACCGCCACTTCAAACACTCAGGCCCCAGCCCATTACCTGAGCAGACTTTGTGTATTTCAAAGGGAAGCCAGTTGAACTTTCCCTGTAATCATTAGGTCCCAACTTGCCTTTCATGGACCATTAGGGAACGCTGCAAGGGGGGCTCCCGATCATTACCAGGTTCTGATGGCCTTGGGGTCCACCTGGAGAGGCCCACCGCAGCCACCTGCCGGTGTGAGCTCCCACAGCTCCGGGGACGGCCGGGACCCCCGTCTGGCCACGGCGTGGACCGGGAGGGCGGAAGCCACCTGAATTCACCTGAGCGGCCGTGGTGTCAGACTCAGGGGCGAAAAGCCTCACTGGGAGACCTGGGCCACCTCCCGGAGCCTCTTGGAGCCTTGGTCTGAGGAGTGTTGGTTACAGATAATCATAACAGAACATCTCTTGCAGGTGTGCTGGGAAATACGGGCATTTCACGCACAACGGACCACAGAACAAATGTGTGGTGGGTTGAATAGGCTCTCCCCATCCAGAGCCTCAGAATGCGACCTTATTTGGAATAAGGATCTTCGCAGAGGCCGTTCAGGTAAGGGTGGAGAGGAGATCTTCCTGGCTTGGGGGGTGGGGGGTGGGGGCTAAATCCAATGCCCGCTGTCCTCAAAAGAGGCAGAAGAGGAGAAGGTACATAAGACAAGGCCACACGTTGGAGGAGAAGACAGGTGGGGGGAAGCAGCCACAGCCCAGGGGTGCCTGGATCCCCGGGAGCTGGAAGAGGTGGGAAGAACCGTCCCCCAGGACCCTCGGACTCTGGTCCGCAGACCGGGAGAGAACACATTTCTATTCCTGCAAACCTGTAAGTTTGCAGCTGTTTCTCACAGTACCTCTGGGAAACAACTTAAAAAAATGCAAGTTGTTCTTGCAGTGTCACTCTAAGGAGCTCTCTGTGCGGCTGAGTCATCTCAACAGAAACCTGGGCCTGACGTCCCACGGGGGCCTCTCTAGACCAGCAGGACCCTTTGCTGCCAACACGAGTGAAGTTAAGCAGAGTCCAAGGGAAAGAGGTTTGAGGAGGGGGGGACAGATCTGGGCTTGAAGCTTGGCTCTGACCCCCACCTGGCTGTGGGACTTTGATAAGTCACGGTTCCTCTCTGAACCTGAGTGTCGTCATCCATGATGGGGGGACCCTTCCGTCCACTAAGGAAACCAGACTGGGATGTACAGTATTCTGCACGTAGCAAGCGTTTGATCAATGGGAAGAGTGTGCTAGTTGTCTACTGTCGCGTAGCAAACTGCCCCAACAGCTAGGGGTAGAAACCACGGTGAACACTTCCTACCTCGTGTCGTAGCTGTGCGTCGGCGTGTGCTAGAAGCTCAGCTGGGGCTTCTGGCTCACCGTCTCCCATCATGCTGGCAGCTGGCCGGGCTGCAGTCTCTCCTGAGGGCTGGCCAGGGGCTGAAGGACGCCCCTCCAGGATGGCTCACGGCTGTTGGCGCACGGCTGTTGCGGGGAGGTCCCGGTTCTGCAACACATGGGCCTTCCCGGATGGCGGCTCCGGTGACCTCACAAGATGGCGGCCGTCTCCCCAGAGCACGCGATCCAGGGGAGAACCAGGTGGGAGCAGTCATACGTTGGAAGTCATCCACAGTGTGCCATTTCTGCCATGCTGCTGGTCCCGCGAAGCGACCCTGTCTAGCGTGAGATGAGGCCATCCAAGGGCACGGATCCGGGAGCCAGGATCAGTGGAGGCCGTCTTGGAGGCTGGCTGCCATGGCGTCTACGAAAAGCAAGATGTTCTGGAGAGGCCTGGAGGACAGAGGCCCACAAGAACCGGTGGGCTCTCTTCTCTAGACTTGGGACTAGCCTCCCAGGAGCTGGAAGGCTAATCTGGCCACATGCCTGGCAGCTGGGCTGTAATTTTTTTTTAAAAATATTTTATTTATTTATTTGACAGACAGAGATCACAAGTAGGCAGAGAGGCAGGCAGAGAGAGAGGGGGAAGCAGGCTCCCTGATGAGCAGAGAGCCCGATGCGGGGCTCGATCCCGGGACCCTGGGATCATGACTGAGCTGAAGGCAGCGGCTTTAACCCACTGAGCCACCCAGGCGCCCCGACTTCCCTCATGCAGACACACTGGGCCAGCTCTGTTGTCTCCAAACAGTGGGGTCACAAAGCTCATGGGACTGCTGGCCCAGAACCCGAATCAGCACCCACCCAGAGGCCCCGCCCTTTCTCCTGGGGCCCGGCATAAAAAGGTGTATCAGTGTTGGCCGGGAGATGCACCCGTTCTGGGGGGCATGGGGCAGGGGGGCGTCTAACAGGCAGGACTGAAGGCCTGCGGCAGCACCGCAAACACGCCCCAGGGGCCCCACAGCAGGCTCACTGGCCTGTGCCTGTGAGCGTGCCTGAGTGAGGGCGTGGGGTACGCATGGGTGCACATGAAGGCATCTGCACTTGGATTCACACACAAGCCTGAGCACAAACGCCACCGGAGTCCGTTCCAACCTGAACGTGTAGGCTAGACGTTGCCCTTGACACACGCACGGGTGTGAAGACCAGGGGAAAGCAAGCACGCGGCTTCCCACCTCCAAACGTAACAAGCCACAGGGTACCAGCAGCTGGGGACACCGTGCGCCCTCTCTCCTAGAGGTAACCGCTGTCCGGAACTTGCGCACTGGCTTTCCTCCTGCCTGTCGCTGGCTGGAAGGTCAGCTTTTCACGGCTGCGTCCCATGACTGTCCCAGGATCTGTCACGTGACAGATCGCCATTCCGGACGCCCAGAACGTTTCCTCTTGATGCAGCCGCTGTCCCCAACAGCCCTGTCTCAGCTCACAGTTCTCCCAGGGCAGATGCCCCGGGAGTAGAATCACCCGCTGGAGGGCTCCGCACACCTTCGCCTGTACCAGATAATGCCACGTTGTTTTTCCTGATCACTGATGCCCCGACAGCGGGCTCCAAGCGTCCATAAGGGGGTACAATTTTGGGGCCCTCTTGGGGGGGCCAATACTTGGGTGGGTACATCCCGCTCCATCCCCCCCCCCACCCCCGTCGCCTGTTATCTCCCAGGGAGGCAGCCAGTGCTGGGACAGCGTGCAGCCTGGGAGGGAGGCAGGTCCGGCTTGTCCGTGTTTCCGAGCAGGTGACGTCCACTCTCTGAACCTGGTCTGGAAAGGGAGAAGCGCTGCGGGGTCTTCGTGGGGCCGCCGGATGGGCAGCGCCCAGCGCAGCTCCCGGCTCCCAGGCCGTGCCCAGAAGGATCGCCGCTACCGGCCTCCTGGTGAATGCGGGGTTGTCGTCATTCACGCACTCCTTCACCCCTTACCGAGCACCTACTACTGGGGACGCGGCTGGGACCGAGCCAGACCGCAGTTGCCGCCCCGCCTGGAGCGGACATCCTGGTGGGGAAGACGGAGTACGTTTGCGAACACGCAGCCCGAGGAGGGTCGGGACTCCGCGTGCGTGTGAAAGGGTCGCAGCTGCAATGCCAAATGCGACGTTTTAGTTTAAGGTTTTATTGGTGAGGAAGCTACTCCTGCCCCACGGTCAGGTGCGCGTAATTGATGGCACCGGTCAGGTCCCCACCAGGCCGGTCCGTGCCCCGGCTGCAGTGATTGGTTCGGAAATGGCACGTGACCCAAGGCGCGTCCAGTCAGGGGGGAGCCCTGGGCTTGGGCTCTCTCCCCGCCCACTGAGGGGTGCGCCCTTTGGCCACCTGCAGGGAGATGGTGGGGCCAGAGCCTGGTGGCCTGGAGGGAAGAGGCAGGAGACCAGCACAGGGAGCGGGTAGGGCTCAGGGACACTCTTTGAGCTCCTGGAACAAACCAGACCTGACGTGAGCACTACAGACCTACTTCTTATTTGCGTGAGTCAATAAGTCCCCCACCACACACACACTTTTTCCCTAAACGGTCTGGGTTCAGTTTTCCTTCACCTAAGGCCAAGAGGGGTCTAACTCCTCCCCGGCATTGGCCACCAGGCCAGTGTGCCTTTTTAAGCCAGTCGTGTCTCTCCCCTCCTGCCATCCCTGCCTTCAGGGACAGGTTAGATCTTCCAGCTGTCCACCTCTGGGGCTTTGGGGCCCCAGAAGCCTCCTCTGTGGTGGCTCCTCCCCCACTGGGAACCCGGTCACTAGGAGGGGCTAGACCTCTGATGACAAGGGCCAGGAGGGTGGCTCTTCCTCCCCAGGGGCACACGGGTTGGCCCCCCGGCTCAGAGGTAGCCCACTGCCCGCCGACATTCCAGCCCCCGCTGTGGTCACTGCCAAGCCGTCCACACACACTCACTTCTCTCATTCTGAGAACGTGGTTGCCGTGCACGCGTGGGAAGTGGGACAGAGACCGTGTGGCTCATTAAGTCAAAAACGTATGCTATCTGTCTCTTTTCAGAAAAAGTTTGCGAGTCCCTCTCCTAGGAGATGGTGGAGCCCAAGCTCGTCGGAACCTGGAGCTCCCAGCCGTCGGGTGACAACCCCCTCGGGACACATCCGCATTAGACAGGTAAGCAAGAAACGAACGTGTATTATGTCAAAGCACTGAAATGTGGCGTCCTGTTACAGAAAGCGGCATTGCAGGGGTGAGGACACAGCAGTTTGAACGTGGGGCCAGGAGCCGGGGGCCTCGGTGTCAGGGATCTGCTTCTGTGCATTCGTCCATTTGCTCAACCAGCAGCCTGAGCGCCAGTTATGTCCCCGGCACGTGCTGGATGCTGGGACCGCCGCGAGTCTGGCAGGATTTCCGTCCTCTAGACCTTGCCATTTGATGAGTTTGGGAAACTCCTTCCCACACACACTGCCACCCTGCTCTGGGCTCGGCTTCCACCAGGAGATGAGGCATCTCTCTAGAGGCCCGGGCTCCTCTGATCCTCTGTGATTGCCCAAAGCAGGGACTGTGGATTGACTTGCGCCCCCCAAAAAGACATACTCAAGTCCTACCCCGTACCTTGAATTTGACCTTATTCGGAAACAGGGTCTTTGCAGAAAGAATTGGTACGTTAAGATGGAGTCACACGGGATCGGGGAAGGGGCATCGTCCAACGACCAGTGTCCTTATACGAGAAAACAGGGACACAGAGACACACAGACACACGTGAAGACGAGGATGGAGATGGGGAGACCCAGCTACCAGCGAAGAAATGCCTAGGATTGCCAGCAACCCCCAGAACCTGGGAGAGGCGGGAAGGTCCCCCTTGCAGCCTTCCGAGAGAGAGCATGGCCCAGCCAATACCTTGACCTTGAACTTCTGGCCTCTAGGACTGTCAGAGAATACATTTCCATTATCTTAAGTTTGTGGTCACTGGTTATGGCCATCCTGGGACCCAAATTCGGTGGCCCATAGAAAAGTCTGGGACTCCACGGCCCCAGAGCTGAGCAGGGTTGACGGGTCCTCGTTCATAATGTCCCTCTGTCCCTCATAATGTCCCACCCGAAGAGACTGTGAGTCTCATCCTCCAGTATCCGATCTCCCCTGGGGGGCCCCTGGATGGAATTCATGGGGCTTATGAACTAGGAAGAGAAAGACACGACAGATTCATTAATTTCACCAGTTCCTTCATTTCTGACACGCAGCGCATCGACGACACCATGGGCCATGTTGCCCCGAGGACCCGCGGGGACGTTCGTATCACCCCACGGCTCTGTCATCTTGAAAGGCTGATGTCCCCCACCGTCACTTCTGAGTGGTGGCGGTGGTTGGAACTGCCAGGCGTCTTGCTTTCTACACTATCTGTAAAGAAGCACGGGGTCTCCCATTTCACAAATGCACTTTTCAAATACATTTTGATGGCTGCATTTTGGTCTAATTGGTGACCCCCGTGCACGGACGTAGCTTAACTTTAAACACTGACCCTGTCGTTCACAGAAGGCGTCCTCGCCGGATCTGGGTCGTTCTGCTCTGCCCTACGGGACTGGAATTCTCAACCTTGAGCTGGGCCTCTGGCCTCTGGGTTAGGATGACCCCTCCCCATTCCCCAGGTCAGCCTCCCAGGGAGCCACACAGCCAGGGCAGAAGCAGAGAGACCTGCGCGATGTGATCCGAGGAGAAACAGGGGTCCTTGGTGTGGGCTGGCTCCCATGTGTGCCCCCCACTGTTTGACCCGCTGCGGTTGTGCGGCTGCTCTGTCTTGTCATGCACACCTGAGGACGAAATGCCGGGGGTGGGGGTGGGGGTGCGGACAGCCAGGTGGACGGAGCCAGGCCTCTGGGAGTTCCTCGGGGCTAAGCCACCTGAGACGGTGAGACAGAAACACACTTCTGAAATTAAGTCTTGCTCATTTTGGAGACTTAAAAGAACAAAACCAAAACAGAACTGAAGGCCATTCAGTGCAGAAGCTCAGACAAGGGCCCAAGCCCCCTTTTGGAAAACGGGTGATGCTGGGACGGGCCTTGACCCCACCTGCCTGCCCTCTTCTCTGCGGCTAAGCCTCTTCATTCTCCCAAGCTGCACTTGCTTTTGGCCTTTGGACCTTCCAGCGGAGGCCAGGAACCGACAGTAGCGGGCTCCTCCAGGGAAGCCTCCAGCTGACGCCCTTGCTCGGGGCAGGGTGGGTGGGGGCATGCCCCCTGAGGCCTCCCCAGCGCCCAGGAGTGGGAGGCAGCAGGGGGTGACCTCCTGACAAGGTGGGAACCCCGCCAAAAGCACAAGCCACCAGCCATGAGGATAGAAGTTTCTTGGAAACAAGTGCCAAAGCACAGACGATCTGGGGCGGCTCTCACCAAGAACCAGAGCTCCCCTCCGCTCCCTTGAACCTGGGCTGCCCTGGACTGGCTCAGACCAAGAAGACAATGTGGTAGAAGTGACCCGAGGCCACTTCTGGGCCTGGGCCTTCGCAGCCCGCCAGCTTCCACTGACCTTCTCTCGGGGCTGGGAGCCACCAGGTCGAGACCCAGCTGCCCAGCTGGGAGGATCGTGCGGCAAGAGAGCGGCACCCAGGCAGCCCCCTGCCTGCTCAGGGGAAGCACCCGTCATGTAGGTGAAGCCATCCCGAGCGTTCCAGCCCCAGTGGGGCTCCTCCAGAGAGGCACCCCCAGGAGTGGCCCAGCCCTCAGCGTGGAGTGGAAATGAGCCGGCCCGCTGAGCCCCGTGGGGACTGCACCAGGGGGAACACGTAGACGGTGGGCCGTGGGGTGCTTTGTCAGAGTGAGCTCGCAGAAACACCAGCCGTCCCAAATACCCCCAGACGTTGGGGCAGGAAGTCGAAGAGACGGTGATTTTGTCCTGCCTCGGACACCACCGCTGAGTACGTCTGGCCCCTCCCCGGTCCCATTGCCAAGGCCATCTGCGCTCCTCCCTGTAGACACTCCTTATGGCGGGAAGGCGGTTTGCTGAGCGCCGAACCAGGTCCTCCCTGGACAGAGCAGACCTCCCCCCTCGGGCAGGACGCTGATGCGGAAGGCTGATGTAGCTCATCTTCGAGCGGGGAGCCCCGAGAGGGTTCCCGGGCGCCCCGAGACGGCAGGGCTCCCCAGAGAGAGGCCTTTCCCTCACCCACATTCCATTTGGAGGAGAAGGAAATGGTTCTAAGGAAAGCCCTAGAAAGGCCGCGGGAGAGGCCAGCAGAGCCTTGGGCGGGCGAGAAGGGAGAATTTCTTCTGCAAAAGGTCACTGGTCTTCTGCATTCTTTCACCGCGTGCGCACCCGCCAGCAGCCCTCTGAAAGGTCCTGATTCTTCTCTTGGCCCCACCCAGGCTGTCGCGCTGTGGCACAGGGTGGACTCCGGTCCGGCTTGCCTTTTCTCCCCGTCTCCTGATGCATTGTTGGTGTTTGGGTGGTTAATCGGGGCCCCGAGGCCAGGGCTGCAGACCTCTGCAGAACATCCCGGAACCTCCGCGGGCCCCCACAGGAGGAACGGGAGCATTCACGGGCGTGGTCAGGGCCTCGGAGCCGTGGGGAGGGTGGGGACTGGCTGCCGAGCAATGTCGCTCCAGAGACATCTGGTCAACGGAGGCCCAGTGGCTTCAGAAGCTCTTCTCACACTCCACTCCCCAGCACCGCGCCCCCCCCCCCCCCCCCGCGGGAACTGCCCCCCCCCCCCCCCCCCCCCCCCGCACGCCTCCCACACGCTGGGGATCCCTATCACGGTCTCCCAGGAGACGCCCAGGCACAGATCTCAGTCCCTTTGTCTTGCACTTCCTCTCCCGGGGGGCCTGGGCAGGTCCTCAAACCCCTCTGAGCCTCAGCTTCCTGATCTGTGAAATGGGCACAGCTTACCCCTGTCTAGTACATTGTTGAGAAAATTCAGGAGCCAGTTTCAAAGGGCCTGCCCGCTTTGGGGACCTGATACCAGGGAGCAGTGGTCAGTGATCTGCCATTCCTGGGTGATGCCTCCAGGGTCTGCTGGGGGTGGCTGCGTGGAAAACCCCGCAGAGACCTGGGTTCCCCATTTGTAGGCGTCCTGCCCCGATAAGCTGCAGAGGCGACCCCAGCTCCCCCTTCGCATGTGTCTGACACTTCGGCTGCCACTTAACATCAGAAAGTTTATTGCAATCCCAGGGGCTCTGCTCTGCCCTGATGGGCTGGTCTCGGGGGAGGGTCCTGCCCTTTGAAGAGTCTTTATGGTAATTGTGGTAATGGATAAGTGAAGCCCCCCACCCCAGGATGTAATCAAATTTAACCTGGAAAACAAATTACTTTCAGCCAAAACAAATCGCTTTCAATCACAGAGCACCCCAAGACCACAAAGCCACTAAAGTCTCAGGGCAGAGGCTGGGACGGGGAGACCTCAGCTGGTCCCTAAGTCTGTGAGACGTGGGCTGATCACAGGTCCCCCGCCCCCACCCAGTGGCCAGGCTGCCTTTGCCTTGAGACCCCCCAGCAGCAAGGTGGGTTGGGGAGACCCTGTCCTCATCCAGCAGAAGAGAAAGGCCTTCCTCTGGGGTTCAAGGGTGCCAAGGGTGTGTATGCGCGCATAGGGGTGTCAGCTGCGTCCACTGGCCACTCATCTCGTCAGCCCTGCCTGCGGTGTCCTCTCTGTGCGTGGAGACAGACGGGGGCCTTTCCCGCGGGCACGGTGTTTGCCGGGAGGGTCACACGCGCAGCCCTGGGCAGCAGGTGCTCTGATCCCTGCTTTGCAGCCAGAGAGCACCCGGGCTCACTGCTTAGCACAATGGGAGGCTGACCGACTAGCCTGGTCTCAGCGTGAAAGTCCCATGTCCCAGGGAGCCCCTCATCGGGTGACCGGAGTGAAGGCTGCAGAGTGGCAGAGCTGGGGCTTGTCCCCTTTCCTCTGCCCTGCGCCCACCTCCCTCTCCTGTCCCTCCGTTCATCGGTCGGGAAGCACCCAGTGCTGGCTCACAGTGTGCCCCAGCCCCCACCGGGCCCTGAGTTCCCTGGGGAAGCCCCACCTCGGGCCATCCCGTCATCCCCCGCCATGGGCTGCAGGACCTGCTCCGGTCCTGCCCCTCTCCCCTGGTCTAGGCCTGCGAGCAGCAGACATGCTCCGAGGTGCCCACGTCAGACACCACCCAGCCCCGGACCTCGGTCCTCCAGCTGGTCCTTCACGGCAGTAGCACGAGGCTGGGGTCTCTGTGGACCCCCCAGCCCAGGCCAGCGCCTCCCCAGGACCCCGAGCCTGTGCGCTGCCCCTTCCCAGCCCTTAGCTTGAGAGACCCTCCCCGTCCGTCCACCATCAGAGCCTCAGTGTCCATCGGCCCCTGTACGTGCGCCTCCTCCCTGTGGATCCCCTCTCTCAGCCCCCCAGTGCCTCTTGGGCTGGACCCTCTGGGGACCTCAGAGCAAAACCAGCACCCTTTCTACTCTTGGTCTTTCGTCGCCTTCAAGACTGCATGAGGCCCTCCCCTCCCCGCCGGCCCACCTCCCCTACACCCTCTCTCCTGGCTCCTTCCCACCCCCGACTTCTGGGCTTCCCTGGAGCCCACTGCGCGACGGGCCCCAGGGCACCTCCCTCCTTCTCCGCCGCTTTCTACCCAACGTTTCCCAGCGGGGGACCCGCAGGACTCCGGTGGAAAGGAAGCAACTCCCTTGGGCGTATGAGTGCCCAGGTGGAGGAGGCCTCGTGGTGAGGAGGGCCCAGCTGCAGCCCTGGCCTCCTGTGTGCGCGAGCCACCTCGGGGAGCCCAGTGGCCGCGTGAGCCCCTGCCAGCCGAGTCCCCGAGTCCCAGGCACAGGGTGTCCGGCGGCAACACGGTTGTTGGGAGGCGCTGGTGTGGGGGGTGGCCCCGTCTGTGTGTGGCACGTACTGTGTATTGTCCGTGTCTTCTGGTTCTACAACACATGAATGTGTGTGTGTGCATTCACACTCGGGCTTACCCAGGCCAGTCTCACACTCAGACCCATCCCACTTCATGTCTCACGCAGGCGCACGCACGCAGACACACGGGCGTGGACTCGCACTGCTGCACACACCCGCACCCTGTCGCAGTCTCACACGGGCACACGCTAGAGCTGAAGCTGCGTTTCAAAGGCCTCTGCTTTCTTCCCTGTGAGCGAGGGGAGCCCCAGGCCAGCGGGCGCATCCTAGAGGGCCCTCGCCGGTGTCCGGATGACATGGCCCTACAGAGACTCGGGAAGAATACTCCTGCAGGCATTCGGGGCACGGTGAGCCCCAGGGAATCGGGGTGCGGGGGCCCACAGTCGTCCTCGGCAGCCGCAGGTAGGGGCATAACAGGCCTCCAGGCTCCCCGATGCCAGGAGAGGAGGCCTTGCCCTCCCCCTGCGGAGCCCCGTGACCAGCGCGACGGTCTCATCTGTCTCCTCTGTTCGTCTTCTGCTTCTCTGACTCTCAAATGGCCTCTTAATTGGCCATTTGGCCCCTAAATTAGGGGTGATTAGGATCAGCCCCCAAGCAGCATTTCAGATGGCGGCTGGAGGTCTGAAGCCCCTCCTTGGGGTCCCCGGATCCTTTGACTTGGTCATCTAGAGGTCAGCCCTGTGTGCCAGCATGGGTGCCTGGGCAGCCTCTGACCTTTAGTTCTTAAACTGGACCGTGGCGATTCAGAGTCAAGGGCCTCAGGAGCTACCCAGCGCTGTGCAGAGAGAGGCCTTCACGTGCCTGGGGCTTCCAGAACGTCCTGCCGGGGCCAGCGTTCCGCTGGTCACCGTTTCCTCGTTGGCTCCTGGTGTCCACAGACCCATGCAGACCTGCTCAGCCACGAGCACAGTGGCCTCCTGGCTGCAAGGCTCAGCTGGCAGGAGGCAGGCGCCACTGCTGGGTTCCACCCGTCTTCCTTGCCGTTGGACCTGGCAGGTGTGCACACCCAGGTCCCCAAATGGCGGGAGACCCCAGTGTCTATGATTCTGCTGTGCTGCCCCGAGGGTGCCCTGACACGGGACTGTGATGTTTCTACAGGCGGGAGGGAGAGCATCCCCGCTCCGGGGGTCTGCACTGCGGTATCTCCCCAACCCCCAGCCCAGCCCCACACGCAGACCCCACTGTTCCGGCTTCCTTCCCCCTTGCGGAAGTCACAGACCCCTTTGAGAATCTGATGAAAGTGATACCAGGCTGCTCGGAGAAGGGCATACACACACGTGTGAGGGTGCATCTCATGCATGGGTCTGGGAAGGTCTGCCTTGGACTGTTGTGCAGGTTGTGCCCTACACAAGGGCTCCTCCTGACTAAAGTCTAGCCTGCCCACCAAGCCGTGTGCCAGGATGCAGGGTGGCATCTGCTCAGAGCAAGGGGGAAACTTCCGTGGCACTAAAATGCTTTCTAAGCTCCGGGACCAGCCAGCCCTGGTAAGAGGAGAGGGCTCCGTCCCCAAGTCCTTTTCAGCGGCTGCATAGATACGGCCTCAGGGAAGGGTGCGGGGAGCCAGGCTTGCACTCAGGCTTGCGCTCTGGGCATCAGTTTCCCCCTTGGAAACACGCATTTTGAAGCTCCCTCCATTCCGTCGATGCCGGGACCGCCGGGGCACACACAGTAGGTGCCCCATAGCACGAGGTCGGTTGCCGCGGCCTGTGGCATCGGGAGGCTGCTGGAGGTGGGCGTGCTGGAGGGGCAGCGGAGCAGGTGGAAGCCGTGCCTGCTCGGTTACCTCAGCCTCTCAAACACTTGGAGGCCGGTGCCCGCCACACCTGGAGGGTGTGGGTGCTTGATGTGGCCCGTCTGATGTGTGGGCCCTGCAAGCTCAGGGCCCTCTGCTGGGGGCCTGCAGAGCATCAGCGGGAGCGCCAGGGAAGGAGCCCCGTCCCCCACGAGGCTCCCAGTCCATGCACCCCTCAGAGTCCTGCAGCCCGGGGCCGGGCGGGGGGGCCCTACAACCGGCCACTCTCCTGGGCAGGTCCTCCCTCGGGGAAGCCCCCAGGGGCCACAGCCCTGGGGAATGCTGCACCTCCGGAGGGTAACAGCCCCCCATGAACCAGCCAGCATTGTTCCTGGGCCTTCCAGCTGCCTCCCACCTCAGGGCAATTCACGGGGTCATGAACCGCCTCGAGGGTGCAATTCGCTGCCCGGGTGTAAACGGGCTCCCAACATGCTTTACAACCTGCTTGTAGCACCGAGGAAGGAGCTCCACCCCCACCCCGCCCCGGGGCAGCCTTGGGCCCCTGGTGGCCCTGCCATTTGGCACCCAGGCCGGGGACAGGCAGGGAGGCCGGGTCCTGCCACCTGGAGCCCCGAGCCTGTCTACACTGCTTTCTGGGTCACCAATGGTCATTCTTGAAGTAAACCCCCAGGTGCTCCGCTCTCCAGGAGAGGCACATGAGCCACCCCCGTTCCAGGTAACCCCGTCAGACTGCTCTGCCCCGGGCTCTGTGGGTGTGGGAGGGGGTCATAAAAGCTCCTCCTCAGAACTGTTGTGAGGATGAAGCCCGCGGACAGGCATCAAGCTTATCGGCACGGTGGTGGGAATGACCCCGTGCCCCCGTCCGGGGTCGGCGGCTGCTCTCTGCAGCTCCTCGCGGAAGACTGCCTCTTTTCGCGGATACAGCACACGGGCTGAAAAGGGCACGAAACCCACAGCACAGCTTTGTGGAGAACTTCAAAGCCACGACGCCCCGAACCAGCAGCCGGGCCAGAGGCAGACGGGCTTGGCGTCCAGAGCCCTCCCTCCGGCTCCCCGGCCCCAGTCCGGCCCCCTGTCCTTGACTGTCCCGACTCCTGCAGACGGTTTCCTTGCGTGGACGTGGACAAGCCTCTGAAAGTCATTGTTCCCCTGTGTCTCCGGGAACCGTGTTCACGCGGGCGCACGAGCTTGTGGTGCGCACTGTGCTTTGCTGCGTAATATTCTACGTAATATTGACCGCACCAGGGTTCATGCACCCACGCCCCCCCAGCGGGGGACATCCAGACTGTTTGGGTGGCGGCTGTAGGAACGTGGCTGCTCGGGAGGGAAATCGGGGCCGGCCGTGGCGGGAGGCTGCTGCTCCCCGAGAGTTTCCGCTTTACCAAATGAAGCCGAGTGGTCGTAAGCCAGCATCTGGCACGGCATCTGCGTGTGGCCCTTTGAAAAGCCAGAGGAGGGCCCCTCTGTGCCCACACACGTAACACCAGAAGGCTTTCCCATAAGGGCGTAGGCGTGCAGAGAACGTTTCGGAAAGGAGATGGTGTACCCCCCAATCTGTCAGCAGGGGGACTGCTGGGAAGTGGCGGCTGCTTGCTTGCGTTGCATTTTGTGTCTTCCTCTCTCGTTCGGGACCCCTACACAGGTGTCGCTCGGAAGCCTGGTCTTACAGAGCGCAGAGACCTTCTGTAAACACAGCCTCGCCCCTGCGCCCTGGCACGGCTGCCAACCCCTGGCGGACACGGAGGGGGGTTTCCGTGGTTCACTAGGATAAGCAGGAGTGGGACAAAGTTGCCTGTGTGCACGTGTTTACCTGCTTATGTGATCGTTCCTTTTCTTCCAGCCGCGTTTGGTAAAAACCAGGATAAAGCTAGTGCAAGGTCTCTGGAGAAAACTTGGGACGTAGGAAGAGAAGGCAGAAGAAGCAGCCTGGCAGAGCCTCCTGCGAGCCCCACTTCCCACTGTCGCCTGTGAGCCCCCCCACCCCCCAGCGCCCTCCTCCTCATACTCGACCTGAGTGGGAAGCACCCCCCACCCACACTTCTGCATTGGGGGGGTCCACGTTTTGAGCCCCACGGTCTTCCCTTGGCTGCTCAGAACCCAGGCACGGAGGGGTTCTGGAAACCAAGACAATCATCTCAGTCCTTCCCCTTGGTTAGACACAGGCCAGCCGTGCCTCATCTCTGCCTGTGCGCCCTGGCGGGGCCTGTCTCCCGGTGCCTCTCCCGCCCCCCACCTGCCTGCCTCTCTCCATCACAGGTGGCAGAGCAGGAGGGGAGCACGCGCAGTGAAGGCGGTCTGTCCACTGCTCCTCCTGGGGAACCCCGGGCTACCCCGAGCTTCGCGAAGTTTCTCTTTCTCCGACTTCATTCCCTGCGCGGCCCCTAACTCAAATGATGCAGAAAATATTTACTGAGAAGCAAGGACAGACGTGTGGAGCGTGGTAGCAGGTGCTGGAGGAACAGTGGTATTCGGGGCGGGCCTACTGTGTGCACAGCAAGGCACGGGGCGCGCAACTCTTCAGAGAAGGCCTGTTTCCCGGTAGAGGAAACCAAGGCTCGGGGTCCAGGGAGTATCACAGAGCAGGTCAACGTCAGACCCGGGAGCACGCAGCGTGGGCCTGGCCCTGACCCTCGGGATTCTCCCCCTCCCCCGGGGGGACCACAGGTGCCAACCCCCAATTTGTTCCCTGCCCATTAACAACCCCGACCTCTGAACCGTACTGGGCGTCAAGGAATTAGAGCAGAGATATGCCACCTTTTGGGAGCTGACACCCCTATTCTTATTTAATTCCACCCCGCCTCCCTCAGTCCCTCCAAGTGTCAGCTGGCAAACATCTGTCCCGTAAATCAAAGCGCTCACAGACTCGCTGGGTTTGACGGGTCTCTGAGAATTTCATGGAGCCCTTTGGAGAAGGCACCACTGGGAGATGCGAAAGCATTTGAAAAAGTTAAAAGCCTTCTTGGCTCGCACAGAGTGGCCCAGCGAGTCTGGCTTGGTGAGGGGGTCCCAGCCTTGGGCGGCTGGCCGGCCAAGTGCCCCGAGGCCAGTGCCTCTGACCCCCTCCGGGAACTCGGGGAAGGTTCTGGCTGGAGAAGCCTGCATGAAAGGCCACTGTGCAGGGCTCCAGATATATGTTGGGGTTCAGGGTGACCCTCAGGGACCTCTCAGTGCTGTCTGTGCACCTTTGACCGCTGGAGCCACACAGAGGTCCCTGTGTGTGGTCACTCACTGTGAACGCGGTGTTTCAGCGACCGAGCAGAGTCACCCAGCCACGCCAGAGGCATCCTCTGTCTGTGGCCCCCGTGTCTAAACGATACTGTTGCCGGCTTAGTGACTTCTGTGTTGCGATTATAAGAAGGATCCATTTCCAGTGCAAGGAATGTAGGGAAAAGCAGAGAAGTATAAAAGAAGAAATAGGTGAATGCCCTTATTTTTTTAAAAAATGAACCTGTGTGTATGTTTTTGCATTTTTTTCTTTTTCTTTCTTTTACACAATCACATTTTATTCTATATTTGGTTTGGTGCTGGTGCCCTGTTTTTTTGTTTGTTTTTGTTTGTTTTTCACTCAGCCTTAGATGGTGACAATTTGAGGTGAGGGCACAAGCGCTTGGGTAGATCCCTGCCCCCCACCCCCCACGCCCGCCTCCTTTGACCCGTTGGTTCCTTGTCATTGATCCTTTGCCTTTTTCAACCTGTTTCAGACTCATGGACTCTCTCCCGAGGCCTCGCCTGCTGGGGGAAGCCAAGGTCCCCACTTCCTCGCACGGGGTCTTTCCTGGTGGGAAGGTACCAGTGGGCTGCCAGGGCCCAGGTTAGAGGGGAGTGGGGGGGCACTTTGCAATCCTGCCAGGCTGGTGGGACACCAGGCCGAAGAGCCCCATTTGGCCCCAGGGTGCCTGGAGGGATGCCTTAGAGAACTAAGAGCTGGGCAGCGTTCCTGGCCCTCTGCTGGGGTGACCGCCCGAGGCCAGCCTCAGGGGCATCTGGGCCTGCTAGCCCTCCCCCTCCGGGAGCCCAGAGGACTCCCATTCCGCCACCCTCCTACCCACGACTGTGCTCCCCCGTCTCTGCGGGAGGACTCTCGGGCACCAGCCGGCCAGGTAAAGAAGGAGCATTTCTGTTGGGTGTTGACTGATGGAGACGGTAATGTGTCCTCAAGGGGCGTGTCCACCTGAACCTGACGGTGGTGACCTTATTCGGAGAAGGGGGTCTTTGCTTGTGTCGTTAAGTGAAGGATCTCACGATGAGACCATTCTGGCTTATCAGGGTGGTGGTGGGGGGTTACCCAGCAACAAGTGTCCCTGTAAGACCCGGGGAGGGAGATCTGAGACAGAGGGGGAAGCGGAGCCTGTGTGGAGGCAGAGCGGAGGCTGCAGGGGTGCGGCCGCGAGCCCAGGGGAGCCGGGAGAGCCCCGCAGCCGGAGGAGCAAGGAAGACGTCCCTCAGAGTATCTGGAAGGAACCAGCCCTGCTCACATCCTGATCTGCGGCCTCCAGCCCCAGCAGGAAGACGGGGTTGGCTTCTGTTGTTTGAGCGGCCCAGTGAGTGGCCCTCTGCTAGAGCTAATGCGGGGTGCAAGGGTCCTGACTTCGAATCCCAGCCCTGATGCGTGCGGGCTGTGTGGACTGGGGCGGGAAGAGCCACGCCCCCTCAGTCGGGAGACGGGAGGACTTCAGGTCACACAGGCACATAGTAGGTGCTCAGGAAATGGCCATAGCTGTTCTCAAAGATGCTGACCGTTGGTGGGCTGGGGCCATTTCAAGTCAAAGAGCAGGGGATGCCACCTCCCGGTCCCTTGGAAAAGTCCCACATAACTGGTGGGAGGTAGGTGGTAGTGGTGCCGGGACATGGGTGTCTCTGGGGCCTCAGCTGTGCCCCCGGCTGGCAACACACTCCATACCAGAAAGGGGCAGAGGAGCTGCATGGAGCTGGCCACGTTTCACAAGGACATCACATCAACATAATCTGGGTCATTGGTCCCGAGTGCAAGATGGAGACCGAGACTCCAGCTGTCTCATGAGGAAGCTTCTAGAAGGAACCCTTAAAACAAAATCATGGCAGGGTGCCTGGGTGGCTCAGTGGGTTAAAGCCTCTGCCTTCAGCTCAGGTCATGATCCCAGGGTCCTGGGATCGAGCGCCGCATCGGGCTCTCTGCTCAGCGGAGAGTCTGCTTCCTCCTCTCTGTCAGCCTGCCTCTCTGCCTACTTGTGATCTCTGTCTGTCAGATAAATAAATAAAATCTTAAAAAAAAAAATCATGGCCGTCAGACGCCAATGATGGGAGAGGAAGGTCTGCCCATGAGAGGCCAGGTTTTCTGCACCGAGTGACCTGTCCCCATCATTGCCTGGTCAGTGTCTCTGAAGTGCACACCCCACCCCTGTTACGGATCCCCTCAGGGAAGCAGGCCCGCCTGGCTAGCTGAGCCGCACTCTGCCGAGGAGTGGACAGAAGTCAAGTTCACTTTTGCCCTAGCCACGGACCCTGGAGAGTGAGCCCACGGCTCTGCTGGCAGCTCAGGGTGCAGCCACCTTGCCGGACCCCTGCAGTGGCCGCCTCCAGGGTCAGCCGCTGGAAGTCCTGTCCAAGGACCACCGAGCACAGAGCAAGGCAGGCGATGAGTTTCGCGCAGCGAGGAGAGGCCTGTGCGTGGGGGACGTGATGTCCGACCGGCTCCAGGCCCGGCCTCGGGCTCAGAGGAGCCAGTCCATCCACAGGGCTGCCTCCTGGCCTCCCGGGGTCATGAGCGTCCTGGAGAATGGGTTGAGAACTGTCTGTAGGGCCCAGAAACCTTGACACGAGGTATCAGGAGCTCACGGACCCGAATTAACACGGAGGGCGTTGAGACTTGAACGGGGCCTAGGAGCGGATATCTGAGGGATAGGGCAAGAGTGGAAGCAGGTGCACGGACCAAAGGGGACACGGGGCGGGGGTTGGAGTGAAGGAGAGGAGGGGGCATGGGTTGGGAGCCCCCAGCCTGTACTGGTGAGGACCAGCTAGCTGACTGTCCTCAGGCCTCAGTTTCCGTGTCTGTAGAACGGGGGTGGGGGGAACCGGAATCAGATGGGGGACAAAGGGGCAGGGGGAGGAGTGTCCCCTGAGAGATGAGAGGTCATCCCAGAACGGAGGGCGGGGCCACAACAACCCTGCGGGGTTGGGCAGGGACCCAGAGGCAAGAGGAGCTGGCTGGCAGCATCGGAGTCTGGACGAGCCCCGGACAGGGCTTCGGGAAGAGGTTCCTTCTTGTCACAGCTTAAGCACGAGAGGTCTGGGTTGGGGCTGAGGGACCCACCCTCCAGGGGTACGGGGTGCCGGGTCCAGACCCTGTGGGCCTGGCCCACATCGGGGCCCCGGGAGCCTGGGGCGCTCCCCGAGCTTCTCCTTCTCTGCAGAGTCTCGTCCCATTTCCTGGATGGGGAAGCCGGGGCAAGAGCTTGTCCCAAGGCCCACAGCAGGAGGCTTTGGAAGGAATCTCCAACCCCCTCAGTCTGTGGTATGTGCGGCCAGAAACCCTAGCCGGAACTGAGCCCTGAGCATCTGTCTAAATGCCTCAAAACAGAAATACCTCTGGTCTCCGCTGACCTGCTAGAAAGGCAGGGCTGGGAGCCTGCGGGGCTGAAGTCCCCGCTCTCCGGGCCTGCTGCCCTTTCTCCTTCCTTCTCTCATCCTTCCTTAACCCACAGGAACCAAGCAGTCCCCTGCTGGGCCTGGGCACACTCCCTGCCACCGAGCGTACAGACACCGGGCAGAGGCAAGTACCAAGCAAACGTCGTACGTCTTTCTGACTGTCATGTAAGTGCTGCCGAGGGACAAGGGTCTTTTCTGAGCTTTCCTTTACTCGTCTGTACCATGGAGACCGGATCCTTGCCACAGCTGCTGTGACACCCGTCACACACGCATGCACTCGTGCACACACTCTGAGATGTGCACACACTCATCCCCACGCATACACTCGAGCACGCTCTTAAACTCACACACACGCTTGTGAGGGTTGCTCACACGCCCACGCCCCCATGCACACTCACAGGTGCACACACACGTATGTGCACACCCACACACACGCACACGGGGACTGACCCAGAGCGGGCACATTCAGCCAAATGGTGACGTCATCGGTGGTGACAGTAAAACAGTGCAGAAATTCTGGCACGTCAGGCTGGAGCTGGACTTCTCTAGATCTCTTTGTTCCTAAAAGGGCTGTTCCCGGGACCGGGTGCAGATTTGTTCCTTAGTCCCACACAAGAGCCACACTTCACACTCGGTGCTGAATTCCCAGTGCAGGACAAGACCCACCTACTGAGTCTGTAAAAATCATTTCCCAGGGGCGCCTGGGTGGCTCAGTGGGTTACGCCTCTGCCTTCAGCTCAGGTCGTGATCTCAGGGTCCTGGGATCAAGTCCCGCATTGGGCTCTCTGCTCAGCAGGAAGCCTGCTTCCTCTTCTCTCTCTCTGCCTGCCTCTCTGCCTGCTTGTGACCTCTGTCTGTCAAATAAATAAATCAAATCTTTATAAAAAAATTATTTCCCATTAAAAAAAAAAAAAGGCATTGCATATAACCCAAAGGAAGCTTCCAACTGACAAAAGACTGAGTCACTATCTACTTGCACAGACTAGGATGGCGGGGTGGCGGGGGGGTGGAGGGGAGCGGTGGGGAGTGTTCCCGAGGGAATGACAAGCCTTTGGGGTCATTCTCCAGGGAATGGCTGCCTCGGAAAATATGTCCCCTGCCTGTGACATCAGGGATGCAACATGACTCCCGTTTATCTAGGAGACACGCCCCAAAAGACCCAAAATAGCCAGACTTCTTCTCCACACCCTACTTGGGGCTGCCACTGTGGGTGGGCCACCTAGCGTCCCAAGCCTCGGTTTCCTGCTCTGGAAAATGGGACTGATGACAGTGACCACACGCATTCATGGCCCTCCTGTGGAGCTTCCCCGGGACCATGGCTGGGATCATGTGTTGGCATCACGAGGACCACGCTGCGTAACGGTGGGGCCAGCATCCAGCCCAGGAAACTTAACCACACACCTGTTAGCTGACCCATGGCCGTCCGTATTCAGATGTCCCTGAGGGTCCCAGCGATGTCCCTTGGCACAGTTTACGTCCCTGTTACTGTTTCAAAAATTGAGCCGAAATTCACATAATACAGCGTCAACCATTTTATTTATTTATGTAAAGATTTTTTTAGAATTATTTTTGTATTTTTTAGAAAAGATCTATTTGAGAGAGAGAGAGAGCGAGCGAGTGTGCATGGGGGCAGGGAGCGGCGGAGGGAGAGGGAGAGAGAGAATCTCAAGCAGACTCCCCGCTGAGTGTAGAGCCCACTGCGCGCTGGATCTCGTGACCTTGAGATCACGACCTGAGCTGAAATCAAGAGTTGGACACATCCAGGTGCCCCCCCACTTTTTAAAAATTTTAAAGTAATCTTGACACCCAGTGTGGGGCTCGAACTCACAACCCCGAGATCAAGAGTCACACTCCACCCACTGAGCCAGCCAGATGCCCCTGGTGTCAGCCGTTCTATTTATTTATTTATTTATTTATTATTATTTTTTTTTTTAAAAAGATTTTATTTATTTATTTGACAGACAGAGATCACAAGTAGGCAGAGAGGCAGGCAGAGAGAGAGGAGGAAGCAGGCTCCCTGCTGAGCAGAGAGCCCGATGCGGGACTCGATCCCAGGACCCTGGGATCATGACCTGAGCCGAAGGCAGAGGCTTTAACCCACTGAGCCACCCAGGTGCCCCTGGTGTCAGCCGTTTTAAAGCGTAAGATTCAGCGTAGCACTAAATGCCTTCAAAGCTGCCCTAAAAGGACACTCCTTACCGTCAGCCAGTTTGGTCGGTCCCCAGGCACCCCCTCCCCAGCCCCCTGAAATAGCCAGTCTGCTCGAGCAGGTGTTTTTAATAAGGAATCCCCAGCATGTGGAGTTTTTCTTTTTGAAAAGACTTTATAACAAATCAGATGTTGCACTCAACTCTCGTGTCGGGGAGGGAAGGGGATGTTGCTGTGTCTATGGGGTGTGTTCTGGTCCCTTCTCTGCTGCCCACAGGCTGAATGTCTTTGGGCAAATCTTTCCCCCTCTCTGGTTCTTACTGTGTTCCTTTGCTGATTCGGGGCTTCTAAGAACTCATCTTCAAGGTCGTGTCCCGCCCTAGAATGAGTAAAATGACCCGGAATCACTGGTTCCATGTCCACGTAAGCTTAGCCTCTGGGACTGTCTGTTTCTGCCCGGCGGTCTCTGCCAGGGCAAGTGTGCCTTGGGGTCTCATCTGCGAAATGGGTCCACAGCCGGTGCCGGGCGCTGCCACCGAAACTCTGCAAGGAAGGGTTTTGCTAAGCAGACCCTTCTCCAGAGATGAGGTCTTAGACGTGAGCGGTGCAGGTGCGCTGGCTCTGGGCCAGGGTGCGTGTCGCTGCCCTTCTCCTCGGGCGCCCGTGGGCTTCTCTCTGCCACAGACTCCTCGCCAAGAGGAGTGCCGGCCTTCCTGGCGTCATGGTGAAAATGAGAGCAAGATGGCCTGTCTGGAAGTGCTCCTGAAACATGCTCGGGGTGCGGGGGGCTGTCCGTGGGGGCAGGTAGACCCCTGGGGACTCGGAAGAGAGTTCTTGTTTGTGCTACCCCCCCGCCCCAATGATCCTGCGACAGAGATGTTGACCTTAACCCCCCCCCCCGCTTGCCAAGCTGGGTGCCCCAAGCATGCCCCTCCGGTTGGGTCGGGAGCGCTGCCTCTGGGGTACCACAGGGCAATGATGCATGAGCTCTGACCCGTCAGAGGTGCTCGGAAAGTGTTGGCGGATCAGTGAACAGTGACTACCCAGCCAGGGAAGTCAGGGCGAGGTGGAAGGAAGGATGGACAGAACGTGCAAGGCAAGGACAGCAAACGGAAGAACCCGGTGCGTTCACAGCCACGTGGACTCCTTCCGGTTTCCTTTCAGTGATTCGTGAGCTATTTCTTGGCCACCGGCTACGTGTCAGGTTGTGCTCAAGGCCCTGCGGACACGGCTGCGCACCGAGCAGACGCATTTGCCACCTCCACGGAAACGTGTCCGGGAGGAGACAGATGGCAGAGCCCTGGAGCGCAGCCCCCAGCCCCCGCGGCGCTCCGAGGCGGGGCGCTCTTGCTGTCTCGCGGGTCAGGGGCCACCGCGTCACGAGTGCGCCCACTCAGTCCGTCTGCGACTTTGCAATCTCAATATTTTTAAACTCTTTTTTTAAAAGATTTTATTTATTTATTAGAGAGAAAGCACAAGCAGGGGGAGCAGCCTAGGGAGAGGGACTCCGTACTGAGTGGGGAGCCAGACACAGAACTCCATTCCAGGACCCCAGGATCACGACCTGAGCCGAAGGCTGACGCTTCACCCACTGAGCCACCCAGGCGCCCTGCCCAGTATCCGTATTTTAATGCTATAGCTCTGAGAGACATCACTGTGAGCACAGTTCGTGTTTTCTCATTCAGCAATTTTTTTTTTTTCCCTTGAGGTGACATCTCCCGTGTTCCTGTGTTCTTGGACATTGACACACTGGGACAGGTCCAAATGGTTTTCACTGGAACCCGCATCTGCCTTAATGATTAGAATTCGCCTGCAGAAATCGGCTTTATAGGCATGCTGGGAGGAATCCCTCTGTCCCGGGGAGAACGGCCAGCCGCCGTATCGCACAGGACAGAGTGAGGCACAACCACACCCAGGCACTGTGGTGGTGGTGGTGGGGGCCTCGGCCTGCAGGTGGGTATCGGGTCCTGGGTGAAGTGGGATGCTGAGCTGGCCCCCAAACGAGCTTCTAGTCCCAGGTCCTCTGTCACTCGGTCGGCCGCTGGTGGCTGTGACTTAAACATAGTCTCAGACCCACCTAGCGAAGTCGGGAGGAAGTTGTGCCTCCCTCAGTGTCGATGGAGAAGAGTAGCTCCCACATTCCAGGGGAAAGCTGCCGCACCCCCTCAATCCAGGGTTTGTACGGGGACTGGGATTTACCTGGGGGAGGAGACCACGGGGCCGGCAGTGCCCCTTCTGACAGTGGATAGGTGTGACCTGCGTGTCCACGGATTTCCTCCCCTGTGTGACCTGGCACAGGAGACTAGAAACAACCCAATGTCCAGCCACAAGGAACATGGTCGCCCCCACAAACCTCTCAGTGTCCATGGGGGCTGTAAAATGGGTTTAATGTCCTCGGAGATGTTCCCAGTAAGGGGAGGAAAGGAAGGTACAATTCAGATGTTGGCTGTTTGGGGGGGTTTCCCCCCAAGGTACATATATATATTTTTTAAAAGTCTGAGGGAGAAATTCATCCAAATAGAAACAGTAGCTCACAATGCAGTCAACAGTCCAGGTTTTAGACGTGTCCCCATTGTGGTTTTCTGTATCTCCCCTAATTTTCATCCACAAACAAGTACAGCGTTCACGATGAAAATGTTCCAACTCCACTTCATTGAGGCACAACTTAAAATGCACCCTAATTTTAAGGGTACCATTCAAGGAGTTTTGACCAACGTCATTGTCTGTTATTCAGCACCTCAATCAAGAAAAGGGGCATTTCCACCATCCCAGAGAGCTTCCCTACCCCCATCTCCGCTTCAGGCAACTACTCATGGAGATTTTTGTCCCTATAGACTAGGTTTGTCGTGTGTTTTTTTGTTTGTTTTTTTTTTTTTTTTTAAGGGTTGCGACTACGTTTTAAAATAAGTACTAAACATGGCAAAGAGAGCCAGAGTGGTCTTTAAATAACAATAGCTTCCCCTCCTATTATGTGCCCACGTATACCAGGCCGTCTCTGTGTAAACATTTCTCTCTCCATGATGGAGTTACCTTTGCTAATTCTCTCATTAACTCATCTGGAGGTTAAAAGCACGCCTTTCGCTGTCTTACAAATAAAGAGGCTCAGAAAAGTCTTCCCTTTTCTGCTCTCTATGGACTCTGCCAATTTCTGGGCTACCGGGGTGCTGCTTTTTTAGAATAATGATCCTGGAAGGGGAAGAACGGATTTTGATGACACAAAATGCCTTGGGGGAAATGATGCAGGTTCTAGCAGATTCTAGCAGAAGTCCTGGACTGACTCAGGCATGCCCGAGTTCCATTCTGGGCTCAGTCAGGAACCAGTGGCTTCCCCAACCCAAGTATTCACAGTCCTTTCTGTCCCAGGCTCATTTTGGCAGTTCTTACTTTTTGATGAAGATTTTTACCAGCATCCAGAAGTTTCTGTCCTGACAAAGGACTTCTCAACTGTGAGGCGGGGGCGGGGAATCTGGGATGGGCGTGAGGAGGTGCTTCTTACTTAGGAAGGCATGTTTGACATTGTAACGTAAATTTCTAGCCGTAAAGTGGAAAGAAAAACAACTACTTTCGTAATGCGAAGACTGGAAGTGAACGGCAACCAGATTTACTTGGGTGCTGGGAGGTGGGTCTAGAAACGATGAAAATCCCTTAGTGTGGCTCTCATTTGCCGCATCAGGACTAACTCAGACAAGCTTGGGTTGAGAGAGGGTGACCCCGGGAAAAGGGCTTAGGGCAGTTCCAAACATCCCAGCTGGCATCAGATCCAGAGCCAAGCTGCCAAGCAAGGTCTTTCTGGTCACCTGGACCTGTGACCCCTGGGGGTGCTGAGCGGGGCATCGGGGGTGACGTGCAGTTTTGCTCCAATCGCCCCTCCACACTGGGGTAGGCCACTTGGGTCGGTCACCACCAGAAGAATCCCGGTCATCCCCCGACCCTCCCCACCCGGTACCTGGTGGCTGCAGGGCTGGGAGTCTGCCCTGGGTTCCTCCTCCTGGGCAAGCTTACCTGGAGCCTTAACCACAGCGCCCCCTGCTGGCCAGCGCCGTCTTTCCTCGGACCCTCTGTGGTTTTCCTCCAGCACAGAAACCCAGGGTATCTGCAGATCTGCCCAGGCCCCCAGCTCAGCTGAGCTGGGTGCAAACACTTGCGGCCTATCTGGACAGCTCTGTACGCATCCGTTTCCTGATGTGCAGCATGGATTAATCACCCAGACTTTCAGAGCACCCTGCGACTATGAAGTGTGTAGTACCCGGGTGGGTGACGCTTAGTGGATGGCCGTCGCTCTTCATGAGCCGTATCTGGGACCTCATGTCCGCTCTCCCATGTGACCCCAGGACAAGGCTCAAAACAGGCATGAGGACGCAACAGGCCCAGCAGGTCCACGACCTGCACAGGCGTTGGCCAGGCATGGATCTGTGGCAGAGGGACTCCGACCACGGAGCCTGCACCCCTGCTTGGTGGCCACACCACCTCTCAGAGCGGAGGCACGGCCTGGATTTACAAGCTTGAAGGCCTAGGTTCCGATGTTCTGGTCACCACTTGCAGGCTAGGTCCCACTGTGCTGGGGCCCTTGTTTCCTATCTATTCAAGGAGGCAGGGGACAGAACCCCCACGGAGCTTCTTATAGGGGTTTAAGCCGAGAACACCCATGATGTGCTTGGAACAGGGCCTGGGCATAGGCAGCTGCTGCTGCCTTTACCACCTTCCAGAGCTGGGTGATCACAGTGGTCATGGGAGGGGTAGCAAAAGAGCAGGGGTGGGGCCAGAGGCCGGTGTTCCCCGCCCCCAGACCCATTCCGGGTGCGTCCCCCAAGGCAGCCCCTGCCATCCTCCTCAGTGCCCCACATTTATCCAGGATCTTTAAAATGAAAGCTGCAGGGGAGGGTAATTAGGTTTAATAGGAGCCCTGTCGATTTAAAGCCACAGGGGGGAAGTAATTAGATTTAACAGAAGCGGTGGCTTTCTGAACCGAGACACGCAGCGTGGGGGTCCTGGTCTAGAAAGGCTTTGAGATGATGTCTTTCTGTAAAGCCGTTCCTGGTGACATTTTCTGCACGCTGGGTCATTAACGCCACTCACGGACTGGGGTATGAACATGGCCTTTACTCATTGAAATTCATTAGGCCTGGCACTGATTTCTCTCTGTGTGTCTGGACTGCTTGCCCGCCCATCGCCTTTGCGCTGAGACAGCATGACTTTCCCCCAGAACTGGCCTCCTGGGGCCCCACACCCAGGAGTTCCGGGGGTTGGAGAAGAAATGAGAAAGAATGGGTGTCCCGCCCAAGGTCCCTGGGAAGACCCTCTCCTTTCCAACCGGGCATTGTCGGGATGCTTTCCCCGCTTTTCTGAGCATCACCAGAGAAAGTCTGGTTGGCGGGACCCACTTCACCAAGTGGCCCCAGTTTCCCGGCCTGGCGCCGGCCCCCGCCCAGCAGCGCCCCTCCCTGCCGCTCTGGCCCTCCCGGACCTCTCCTCCCGCAGTCTCCCAGGACATCGCGCCCTGGCCGGGGAAAAGAGCTCAGGGACCCAGGGACCGGACCAACGACAAAAGGCACTCAGAGAGGGGGCTCCCTGCGCTGCGCCCGGCTCGAGCTGGGAAGCCAGCTCCCCGTGTGCAGAAGCAAGCCCGCCTCGCCCCCGCGAAAGGCGCCTGCAGGGCGACCGCGCGTCCTGGCTCCGGCCCCCGCGCGCGCTCTGGCCGCACCGAGGCCGAAACCGGGGCGGAAGCGCCATCTAGCGCCCGCCGCGCGCCACTCCTCCATTGTTCCTCCCGGGCTTCGAGCCCGGCCCCCCGTCGGGGGGCAATGGACGGGGGTAAAAGGGGCGGGAGGGGGGCCGGGATCGCGAGAACATAAGACCAGGAAAACGTGAGCTAGTCCGAGCGGCAGGGGGAAATTCTAATGGACGGCTTGGCATCTGGAGATATGACGGTTAGGGCCGTCGTGGGAGGGAGCGGATGCGGGCTTTTAAGGGGAGGGCGCCCCAAAGCCAAGGCGAAGCTTCTCCGTATAGGGGGTGAGGGATGCAGAGGTCGGTGCCCGGTTCTCTGGTCACGGGGTTCCTGCTCCCTGCTCCTGCTAGTGCCTCGCCACCAGCGCATTCCCTGGGGGGGCCGGGGGCGTGGGGGCGGGGACCGGTTGTCTCCTTTATTGCTTTATAAAATCAGACTCTCCCAGCCAAGGAGACCTGGCCCCGGGCCCCTGCGCTGCTGGGGGAAACTCCCCCGAACCCTCCGGTGAAACGGGGCCTCTCCTCCCCCAGATCTGGGAGGCCTGGGCGGGGTCACCCGGGCGGGGTCCGGGGAGGGGCTGGGGCGGGAGGCGGGGTGTGAGTGGGTGTGTGCGGGGGGCGGAGGGCTGATGCAATCCTGATAAGAAATGCTCGGGTGTCGCGGGCACCCACCCGCCGCGAGGGTAAGACGCGCTATATAAGGCCGCTGGCCTCGGGCCGCTGTGCCGTCGGAGCAGGAGCGCCGAGCGCCCAGGCGCCCGGAGGGCACTGCTGGCTGGAGGGACCCAGCCCGCCGCTGCACCCGCAGTCCTGCTGCCGCCCAGCTTCCCGCACCCTCGCCGCCTGAACTGCGTGCCGAGCCCGAGGGAGGTGCCATGCGGAGCGCGGCGAGTCGGTGCGCGGTAGCCCGCGCGCTGGTCCTAGCCGGCCTTTGGCTGGCCGCAGCCGGGCGCCCCCTAGCCTTCTCGGACGCGGGGCCGCACGTGCACTATGGCTGGGGTGAGCCCATCCGCCTACGGCACCTGTACACCGCCGGCCCCCACGGCCTCTCCAGCTGCTTCCTGCGCATCCGTGCCGACGGCGGGGTTGACTGCGCGCGGGGCCAGAGCGCGCACAGTGAGTGCCCACTCGCCCCGGTGTCCCTTCCCTTTCCCTCTTTCGAGAAACCCACGTTTTGGCCCCACTGCGTTCTGCTCCCTGCCCGCGGCTCCTGACAGCGCGGGGAGCTGAGAGGGGGGTGCCGGCACGTGGACCCCCTGCACCCACGCCTTATCGTTCGCTTGCTCCCCTTCAGTTCCCGCGAACCCCCCACTCCCAGGAACTCCAGATCTTGGCACTTGGGAGTCCCATTCCCTCCCCAGGGTCCTAGGCAGCACGGGAAGACAGAGGAGTGGGGGAGGGCCTGGGCCTGCGCGCCCACCGCACCCACGTGTTGGGGGCCCCGCGGTCCCGGCTGCAGCCCTCTGCTTCTCTCGCGCCCAGGTTTGGTGGAGATCCGGGCAGTCGCTCTGCGGACGGTGGCCATCAAGGGCGTGTACAGCGACCGCTATCTCTGCATGGGTGCGGACGGCAGGATGCAAGGGCTGGTAGGTGTCTCCGCCGGAGGATACGCGCTGGGGCGCGGGACGGACGCCTGTGCCCAGGCGGGGCCCCGCAGGGGAGCTGGGCGTGCTGGATCGAATCCAAGCTCTCCTCGCTTAATGCCCCGGGTCCGGCAAAGGGCCCGATTAAGCTGATGTGCGGATTGTTTTCTACGCAAGTTCACGGGGAGTCCCGGCTGGCAGCCAGAGAATGGGTGAGCGCTGTCTCTGCATCTCCGGTCGAGCCGAAGACCGGCCCAGTGGGACAGAGGAAGCGCTGACTCGGCTTCCTTTGACGTGAAACAGTGAAACCCACCTCGGGCCTTTTCAGTCTGGGCGTGCGCGTGTGTGGTCCTCGCCCCCCGTGTCCCTCCCTGCGGTATACAGTAGAAGGAAGGCACGAGAAAGGATATTCACGACTTGGATCATTTTTAAAAAGCCAGCCTTCACACAAGTCAGGAAAAATTACATTTGGGACTTTTTTTTTTTTCTTAATGTATATTTACTGGGAAAGCAGTGTGGTTTTTGCTGACAAGTTGGAAGAATACTCCGGGGGCGTGTTCGTCCTTGGGTCGCGCTCACCTGTACTGTAGATGCTTTGGGGGGAGGGTGCTGGGGCGGGGGGCGGGCTGGGTAGGCCCAGGTAACCATCGAGGTCTCGGGGCAGGAAGTGCGCGGAGATCGGGTCTCGGTCTCTGGGAACAAAGACTGGGAGTTCAAAGGGAGCCCGCGCCCCTCCCGCGCCCCCGGGCGCACAGAAGAGGCTGTGTGAGGTCCCGGCCCCGCGCTGGGGCCTCAATGCAGCCCCGCTGGGTCGGGGACGCGGCGGGAGGAGCGGGGCGGGGCGGGGGGATGGGGCGGGGCGGGGCGGGGCGGGGGGGGAGACCTCGCCTCCCGGGATGCCCCCACCGCCCAGAAAAGATGCAGATGCCGGGCCTCCCCCCGCAGCGCGCATCTTTTTAGTGTCCCAGTTGTGTTGTGTCTCTGAGGCCGGTGTAGCGCATTTATCCAGAGGAGTCTGTTTCAGGTTTTATGGCGGAGTCCCGCGTGAAAGGACCAGACGGAGCGAAAGAAAGGAGGTGGTCGGCTTGCTGAAAGCTGACACCCGAGGCCGCCCCCAAACCCGCAGTTGCAACTTTTGTTGTGACATTTACTTGGGGCGGTGGGAAGGAAGGTCTGGAGGACCCGCCGGCGCAGATGGGTCCAGTCCACCAGTGTAGTCCAGATTTTGGGGTGGAGGGGTGTCCCTTCCCCTAAAACCCTGCTCTGTTTCTTGATCCCTTGGTTATGGCTTAGCCAAGACGGAGGAGTTGTTTGCTTTGTTTTGCCTTTTTTTTTTTTTTTTTAATAAATTCCACTTTTTCCAAGCAACTGGATGGAAATCAGTTGCTTTCCTGTTTGGAGAAGAGAATGGGGGGGGGGGTGCTAGTTTGTCCCAAAGGACCGGGACAGTGAAATGGTGCCACCGTTGCTTTCTCTTCCTTGTGTGCTCATGGGTTTGCAATTCCCCCGCTGTCTGGTAGCCGTGTCCCCTAGCCGGGAGCTGGGCTGGCCGTGGCTTCAGGAGACCTGAACCTTATCAGTGCCTTATCAGCACAGCGCTCACCCACCTGCAGTTCAGCGACCTTTGTAGGCTTGGGCACAAACGCGACTGGGTGCCTCCCGGGGTTGTTTACCAGCCCAGCCCTCCCTGGCTCCCCGCCCTCTGTGTCCCCCACAGGGTAATGACCTTCCTCCGTTTGGCACAGGACTTGGGTCCTGTCTGGCTACCAGCGTTCTGGGACCCCAGCGGCTGCTTTTCCGCCCTTCGGCTTGCATTTCCCGCCACCCCGCTGGGTGCAGGCTCTGTCCTGGGCCTGGGGGGAGGGGCCGGCTTTATCTTGATAATCCTGGCAAGTTGGCTCTGAAGGCTCTGGGCCCTAGAAGGAAGGACCCCATGGGGGCCTACGTTGCCTATAGGGGCACCAGAAAAAAGGCCTCAGAATGGCCCACCGCTCACTGAACGCAGGTCTGAATGGGGAATAGGTGCTTTAATCTGGTTCCCAGATGGGATCGGAGAGCCTACCTAGTTCAGCGGGGTCTCCCCAAGTGTTGGTGGCCGCCAGGGACTAGTCCTGTGTTTCCCGTAAGGGTGGGGATCAGGGACGCAGACACTCCTGTTGCATGGCTGGTTTTATGCCTCTGTTGCTCGGAACAATACTAAATTGAAGAAATGGCGTGATTTAGGGAGGGAGAGAGAAAAAATACACAGATAATCTGTATATACAGATATTGGGCCCATACGTAAACCACACGTGAAATACCCACCTGAACTTGGCGCGTGTGTACAAAGGTTATAAAGGTATATAAAGCGAGTTTATAAAGTTGACATAAGGTTTTATATAACGTTTATAGAGCAGTACAAGTTTATGTTGAAGTATATTTAGTATGTCATACTTAATGTTTCATATGATAATTTACCGTGTTTATATCCGTATACGTTCGGTGTGTGTATTAATGTCATGCATACTTTCTATAAGCATGAATTTACACGCATAAGCACATCCTTTAAGTGTAACTACACACACCCATTTGTAGGACCCATCATGTGGACCCACATGGGAGTCTGTAGCTCAGATGGTCCCCTGTGCCCAGCCTCTCTACTGCTGCTGGTGATGTCACCCCACGGGGCTCCCCCTGGTACTCACGGCCCTCCCCTTTTCTCCCTAGCCTCAGTACTCCGCCGGAGACTGTGCTTTCGAGGAGGAGATCCGCCCTGATGGCTACAACGTGTACCGGTCCAAGAAGCACCGTCTCCCCATCTCCCTGAGCAGTGCGAAACAAAGGCAGCTGTACAAGGACCGGGGCTTTTTGCCTCTGTCCCATTTCTTGCCTATGCTGCCCGGGAGCCTGGCAGAGCCCAGGGACCTCCAGGACCACGTGGAGGCTGATGGGTTTTCTGCCCCGCTAGAAACAGACAGCATGGACCCTTTTGGGATTGCCACCAAAATGGGACTAGTGAAGAGTCCCAGCTTCCAAAAATGAGTGGGGCTGCGGCCTCCCCCTGCGCCCACCCCACCCTTAGAGGACAGGACCGTGGCCGACCTGTGGCTCTTGCAAAGCGGGTTCTGGCCGTGCTTCTACAAGTACAGTCCTGGGCCCGTGCTCCAGTTAGCTTTAGAAAGAAACATCTAGAACTTGTACATACAGAGTCGGACATTGGCTGTCCCAGTTTCTAGCGGATAGACTTGTACGCTCTTGAAATCGTAAGCCCCCACCCCGCTCCTTTGCCGTTGCTGGACAGTTGCTGTGCTGCCCTGATCCCGCTTGAATACCTCCACTGACCGGGAGCTCACTACCTTTGGGAAGATTGAAGATTGTTAGGCCAAGCTGAAGGGTTCTACAGGTCTCTTCTCCCGTCATTTCCAGCAGGAGCAGCCAGAAGAAAAGCGGTCAGTTTAAACTCCCGTACAGGCGATCAGCTTTGTGAAACCCTAGGTAAATTCAACTCTACCACAGGATAATTGATCGAGCTCTCCACTGCAGAGAGCAGTGCTGGCTCTTCCCTAACGCTTCCAGGACATGGAAGGCGCAGGCATGGCCAACCAGGCTTCGGGAGCAGGGGGAGCCCAGAGGCCTCCTCCAGCCTGGGTAGCCCTTAAGAACTCCCCACTACGGCGGCTGCTGGGAGGGATAACCTTCACCGGACTACTTGGCAGTCTGCCCAGGGCACATCAGGGAATTCACTTGCTCCTCCCCTTGACCTTCAGTGCCCCGCGCATAGCCAACACTTGCAGGGCTCTGTCTGGTCCCCTGAGGGAACGACCACCTGCTCGGAGGGATAGGACACAAGGACAAACGCAGCAGCCCTCCTCCTCTGGGATCCCATCAGCTCTGGGCATGTGGGTTTCCCACAAGCGCCCCTCTGGACAGAGCCCCGTGGGTCTCTGCCCCTGGCACGCTCCCTCCTTTTTCTGCAGCCGTGGATACGGACCAGAGAAGAGCAGACACGGCCTGTGGGGCTGTTTCCCCATTGCCAGCCTTTTTGCCAGGCAGTGGGACTTGGCCGCCTTCCCCCTTAGGGAGACCTGCACATCCCATTCAGCAGCCGGGAGGGGTTGGGTTTGGAAGCCCCGGGTCTTGTCAGTCACTTGCAGAAGCAGCCAGGAGAGGGGCCCTTCCCCAGCACTTAGTTGCCAACGTGGTATTTATGCGTAATTTATTTTGTTTCATATGTACATCTCTATATTTTCTTACTTTATTTATACCCCCATGTTGTATTTATGATGTACATGAGTGTTGTTTTCTACATTAAAGCACAATTTGTACCAGAAGTCGCCTTTCCTTACCCAGCTGGGATGCGATGCCTTGGGGGGGGGGGCGGGAAGAGAGCAGAGCCTGGCCTTGAGCTCAGAGGAGACACTGGTGTGTTTGCTGTGTTTAAAACTGCACTTTCTACAGAAGCTCCTGGTCATCGCAGCCTCCCTGGAGGCCGGGGCTGAGGTGGGTTGAATTGCAGGTTAGGTTAACCCAACAGTGGAGGCTGCGTGGGCCAGGGTGCCGGCGTCCTCGGCTCTGCTAGGATCTGGGTGGTGAGGGCAGTCTTGGCAGGGTCGGGGTGGGGGTTGCAGGTGTTCCCGAGGGAGCTGGGATGGTGAACAGCGCCCCCCGCCGCTCCGCCCACTAGACCACCGCCCACTAGACGCCAGTGGTCATGACTACTGAAAATTGTGAAGAAGTTGCTGTGCTTCTTAGGACAAAATTTGCCCCGCCAGCTGTTCGTTCTGGAGGAAATCATTGGCCTCTCGAGCCTCAGTGTTTTCACCTGTAACACGAGGGCAGGCTGGAGAGGGTGGTGAGGCGTGGAGCCGCCGCTCTGGGCCTAGTGCGGGCAAGAGTCCAGTTCACCCCGTCGGCTGGGAGTTTCTGGGTGCTCAGGTTGGCTGGTCGTCTGCCAAAGATCAGTTAGTCTCCCGAGGCCATTTCGTGAGGTGCCTCCCACGCCCCCCGCAAGGACTCCCCAGTCTATCCTGGCACGCACCCCCACTGTCGCAGACGTGCCCAGAGCTGACCCCGCCCCCCTACTCCCGCCCCAGGTGGCAGTGCGGGGTGAGCCCCACCTGCTGACCCGCATCCTCTGGCCCTTGCCCAGGTGAGGGAGTCCAGGACCTCAGAGGGAAGGCACATAACCCAAGGTGCGTAGCGCAGAAGCCGTATGACTGGAGGGCTGTGGGGTCAGGCAGTGGATCCCCCCACACCCGTTAACTGTACTGCCTTGAGTAAGTGAGTCACTCTGTGAGTCTGTGTCCTCCTGTGGACGGTGAGCCGGACAAGGTGTGCATTGCGGGACGGTGGGGAGAGTCGTAAGGAATTCTGTCCGCGAGATGATTGGGACCATGTGGGCTCCCAGACGGCAGCCCTCACCAGCACTAGAACTTGTGGCCAGGAACAGTTATTTCCACTGGTTCTTAAATTTGGTTGCACGGCGGAGTAACCTAGGGAAAAATCTGGTCCCGGGTGATGAGGTCTAATTGGACCAGATGCGGCCTGGACATCTAAGATTTTGTGACACTTGCCAGTGATTCACACGTGGAGCCCAGGTCGACAGTCGTGGGAAGCCTGTTTACATGTGATCTGTGCCCTGGAGACAAACACTTCAGGGGAAAATAAAGTGGAGTGTCTTCCCCACAGCACAGCCCATAGTCATGAGTAGATGCACATCTTTGTGAACTAATTCACACTAGAGTGTTGATGGTTAATCCTTTTTCACTCTAGGTCACGTTTTCACTTGACCTGGCGGCCAAAATCTGGGATGACCGTTTCTGTGGCTGACGTGGGTCCTCTGGCAGGAGACAGGGAAGAGTCTTCAAGGCTGGACCTTGCATTCACCCCGCTGACGGGCCTCGACTCCTCACAGGAAGGTGGGCTTGCCCTCTTACTGTATCTCCCTCCGCCTTCGGCAGTTGTCAAGTCTAGCAAGTAGAAACACGACAGCCCCGTTACATTAGAATTTAGGAGAAGCAGCACACTTTTTAGTAGAAGTATATCCCATGAAATATGAGATATACTTATGCTCAGAAATTATTTATTGTTCATCTGAACGTCAGACTTAACCGGGTGTCCTCTATTTTGTCTGGCTGCCCAGTCTGTCTCCAGAAGATCTGTTGGTGACGAGAAGAGAGAGTGTGAGCCCACACCCCCTCGGGCTCAGGGAAGGCTGTGGAAGGAGTGGGTGCCCTGCCTGGTTTGCTGGCAGGAGAGTCGCAAGTCCCCGGGGGGCTCTGAGTGCCCTGGGGAGCTGGCTCCGTGTCCCTGTCTTCCGGAGGGCTCCATTGGCTGGCGGGGAGGGGGTGCACCCCGGCGAGGTGGGCTCCTTCTGGCCAGATGGAGAAGATGTGCTTCATTCCGCAGGCCACGGGGGTCCTGGGGGTTCCCCAGCACAGGGATGCAGGTCCCTGGGAAGCTTCACCTGGCTTCCTCGCAACTTCTCCACGTCGACCACTCACTGTGGAATCTTCAGTCCCTACGGCGGGGACCCATCCTGCCCGTCCTGCCTGTCTGTTCGATCCAGGCTTCCCCAGCCACCCTGGTTAAGCTAGCCCACCTAGACCGGCACAGGATCCCAGCCGCGGAGGACAGGGTGCTTGGCGCCTCGGCCTGGCTTGGCCTAGGCTCTGGGTCGCCGCTCGGTCCCCTCTTCCCAGCAGCACTCCTCAAACATCCTGCATTCATTTCCTAGAGCTCCCATCACAAATGACAAAGAAGCAGGAAGCTTAGAACAAGAAAAGTGTATGCTCTCCACCTGGAGGCCAGAAGTCCAAAATCAAGGCATGAGTGGGCCTCACTCCCTCTGGAGGCACTGGGGAAGGGTCCTTCCTGCCTCCTCCAGCTTCTGGGGGGGGGCCCAGGCATCCCTGGGCTGTGGCTGCGCCCCTCCAGTGTCTGCCTCCGTCTTCATGTGGCCCCTCTGTGTGTCTGCTTTTCTGTGTTATAACATGACACTTGTCACTAGTTGGAGGGCCCAGGTGGGTAATGCGGGATGATCTCGTCTCGAGAGCTTGACTTCTGCAAAGAAACGTTTCCCAACCAAGGTCACGTTCTCTGGTTCTGTGGGTGAAGACTGGGACACATCTTTTGGGGGGCACCATTCAACCCACGACAGAGGGAGAGACATGAGTAGGGTTGCTTTGTTGGAAAGCAAAAAAAAATCTTTCCAGTCGCTTCTGGATTGTGCAGCCAATTATCCAGGGACTAACTTTAATGTACACTAGAGCAGTCAGGCCTCGCAACCACCCTAACTGAGTTTACCGTAGGGAAGACTGGGAGCTTGGGGAGGGCGCCAGGCTGGGGTTTCACCCCCCAACTGACATCAGGCCGGGCACTGCTGGGGCCCTGGCAGGGGATGTGGGAGACCCGCAGGGGAGGCTGGGGGTCACCTCCTTCCTTCTCAGCAGCCCTGCCCTCTGGGTCCTGGATCTCAGGTGGAGTGGGGGGCAGGGGAGCCCAGGCCCAGGTGAAGCCTGGATCCAACACCAGCCCTCCATGAGGAGTCTGAGAGCTGTGGGCAGCTGGGCCCAGACCAAAGCAGGCTGATGGGGGAAAACCCTTCCTGGGAGACCTGGGACGCAGGTTCCACGATCGTGTTCCTCCATCAGCGCTGGGTGATGTCAGCTGGCCCTGGACATGTGTCCTCCATGTGTCCTCTGCGGCCTCAGAGCCGGACACGGGCAGTGGGCCAGGGCTGGGTGGGTAGAGGCTGGGGCAGGTGGTAATGGACGGAGGCCTGTGGTCTGGGGTGGCCAACCCTGGGAGGGCTTTAACATCGGTCCATCGGAAGCCAAGTAGCCCCCCACCCCCAGTCTCAGCGTCCACCCTGAGTATCACTGGTAACATCTGGCTCCAAGGGACGTTTTTAAAGAATTACAGGTGATAGACGCGCCTGGGTGGCTCAGTGAGTCAAGCCTCTGCCTTCGGCTCAGGACATGGTCTCAGGGTCCTGGGATCGAGCCCCGCATCGGGCTCTCTGCTCAGCAGGGAGCCTGTTTCCTCCTCTCTCTGCCTGCCTCTCTGCCTGCTTGGGATCTCTGCCTGTCAAATAAATAGATAAATAAAATGAATATATAAAAAAATAAAATAAAGGGAATTACAGGTGATAACCTGAGAAAGGGTCTGACACACGGAGGAGCGGGTCCTTATCAATGCTCTTCCAGCCTGGCTCGGGGAATGAAGTCCGCGATAAGACCGGTCCCGCGGCGGGGAGGGACTCCCCCGGCCCTGGCGGCAGGTGGCCCGGAGCGCGCTGGGAGGAGCGGCCGGAGGCGCAACGGCGCCCCCCAGTGGCGGGTGCCCTGACGCGGTCTCCGCCTCCCGCCGACTCCGGCCAAAGGAACTGGGGATGCTGGACCCCAGGAGCGCTCCGAGGGGACGGAAGGCTCCTCCCCTTCCGTGCCCCACCATTAGACACACACACTAGGAAGTTACCGTGTTGCCAATAGTTCCTAACATGTTTATGCACCTCCGGCCGGCCAGGCACCTCTTACCAACCCTGCAGGTGCGCACCTGTGTGCCTCCCGTATTACAGATGAGCACTCTGAGCCCCCAGGTCGGGGGAGGTGAGTTCCACTGAGGCCCAGAAAAGCTGGTTTCCGCCGGCACCACCACACTCTGAGCAGAGCAGAAGTGGGAAAGGGGGTTGGCCTTTACTGCTGCAGACCCTACACTGGGTGTCTCCCCTCCACCACCCAAGGCTTACCGGGAGCCCCAGCCTTGCCTTCTGATGTCACTGCCCTGCTGGGAGGCCGGTAGTCAGGCCAGGAGAAGGAAGTGTCAAAGCAGGAATGTCTGCTCCACAGAGGTGGGAAATGAGGGGTCTCTCCCAGGCAGGGGAAGAATGGGGGCTGCCAGGAGGGGCAGAGGGGAGGGAAAGCCCAGAGAGGGGTGCTGGGGCCAGAAGAGGCCATAGCCCTGGGAAGACAGACACTGGAGGACCAGAGCTGGGGCCCCTCTGAAGAAAGGAAGGGGTGTGTCACACCGCAGAGACCCTCTACAGCCTCTGCTGGGGGTTCATGAGCCCTCACGGGTCCTCTCCAGTGACAGCAGGTTGGGGGGGCGGTCAGGGCTGGATCCTGCCTTCACCGCCTCACGCAGCCTCAACGGGACAACTCCCTCTCTGAGGGGCCACCGTGGAAGGCCACCCTACCCCTCCTCCCTCCTCTGGCCCCGGGGGGGCCCTTCCCAGCCACCTGCCACCATCCACAGGGCGTCCACTCTGTCATGGGGCCTTTGCAAAGTGAGCTTCGCAAGTGTGGCGTCTGCTCGTCTTCAAACATTCATAGTTTCTTTTTGAAGCTCACGGTTTTGGAGACACCCCCCCCCCCCACCACCACCATGCCGACCCCGCCGAGTCCATCCTGGACTCTGTGTTAGCGGGAATGAGCCCTTCCTGGCAGAGGCCACGAAGACGTTGGGTTGTGTGTTTGGGACTGCGGCACAGCCAAGCCCAAGGGAGCACAAGGGTGTGCGGGAGAAGTTGGTCCCCTCTTGGTGAAAGGACCGCGGCCGGGTCTCTGTACTACTCCCCCCATAGTCTCTGCTTCTGCATAAGCATAGAACTCCCCTGAGACCCACGCAGCGTTAAGGAATTCTGGTGCGGCCTCCCTGCCCAGACTCCTCTTTTCTCCTTCTCGCCCTTGGAAGCCCTGGCTGTGTCCCTGTGGGTCCCAGGGCCATCGGGATGCTGGAGTGATTAGAAGCCTCAGCGGGGCCGGGGGCGGGGGGAGAGTAGGGGTTACCAGCTCTGGCCCAAATCTCAGTGCTGTCCCAGGGTTGGAGGCTGGTCCCTGCTGGCCGGGGTCCTTCTGAGAGGTCTCTTGGTCACTGGTCACAACGCCCGACCCCCAGTCCCCACTGCAAGTCTCCCGTCATTTGGCTCCAAGAGATTCCTGAGCAGGCAGGGGGAAAGTGGCCCCCCAGGAAGGCGCACTGGATGACAGGACGGAGCTTCCTGCTCGAGAAGCTACAAATACAACTGCCCTGCGATCCAGCAATCACACTCCTGGGTGTTTACCACCCCCAGTGCCAATTCAAAGGGACGTATGCACCCAGACGCTTATAGCCCCATTATCTACAACAGCCAAACTGTGGAAGCAGCCCCAGTGTCCACCGATTGATGAACGGATAAAGAAGAGGCGGTGTATATACACCATGGAGTATTACTCAGCCATAAGAAAGAACGAAATATTGCCGTTTGCAGGGCGCGTGGGGGGCGCCGGCCATGATCCTGGGATCCTCACCGAGCTCACGTGGAGCTCCCTGCTCAGCAGGGAATCTGCTGCTCCCTCTCCCTCTGCCCCTGCTCCCGTGCTCTCTCACCCACTCACTCTTCCTCTCAAATTAATAAACTGAGGTAAAATATTAAAAAGAAATCTTCCCTTTTGCAACGATGAGGGTGGAGCTGGAGAGAATTATGCAAAGTGAAGTAAGTCAGAGACAGACGAGTACGATTGGATCGCACTCATTCTTAAGAAAGGTTTTATTTATTTATTTGAGAGAGAGAGCGAGAGCACAGAGGGAGATGGAGAAGCAGATTGCCTGCCGAGCAGAGAGCCTGACGCAGGGCTCCAGCCCAGGACCCTGAGATCACGACCTGAGCCACGCGGGTGCCCCATATAGGACGTCACTCATATGCAGAATTTTTTTTTAAATGTTTTCTTTTCTTTCTTTCTTTCTTTTTTTTTTTTAAGATTTTATTTACTTATTTGACAGACAGATCACAAGTAGGCAGAGAGGCAGGCAGAGAGAGGGGGAAGCAGGCTCCCCGCTGAGCAGAGAGCCCGATGCGATGCGGGGCTCCATCCCAGGACCCTGGGATCATGAGCTGAGCCGAAGGCAGAGGCTTGAACCCACTGAGACACCCAGGCGCCCCTCCTATGTGGAATTTAAGAAACAAAACAAATGAGCAAAGAAAAAGAAGGGAGAGACAAAGAAACTGAATCTTAACCACAGAGAACACACTGACAGTAACCAGAGGGGAGGTGGGTGGAGGAGGCGGGAAGCAGGTGATGGGGACGGAGGGGAGCACCTGTTGTGGTGAGCACAGGACATGGCGTGGGATGATGCTGGCAAGTGTTGAATTTCTATATGGTACACCTGAAACTAACATTATACCGTATGTTAACTATATTGGAAATAAAAAACTTAATTAAAATTGTGGATTAAAAAGAAAGAGAAAAAAAGAAAGTGGCCCTTCCTTGCAGGCTCCCAGAGCTCCACTTTGGGGAGGGAATGGAGGGGAATTAGCCCCAGAGTCTGCAAGGGACCCGATCCTTGGATTCTCTCCCTTCCCAGGGAGTCACACTGGGATGTTAAAGCCCCCAGACGCCTCTTTTTTTTTTTTTTTTTTTTTTTTTCCCCAGTTGTGTTGTCGTTTATTTTTGGTGAATATACACTGAGAGGAAGAGTTATTTCCTGGAAGTAAGTTGTCATCTAATGACTTCCTTTTAAGAATTTGAAATCACTTCTTTTTTTCCCCTTCTGATTATGAAAGGCATTTTTCCTCCATGATTAAAGGAAAAAATCAAACACAGAAACACCTACAGGAGAAGAAAGATTACTGATAATCTCATCAGTCCGTTAGCCAGAAATGAGCCCTCCAGCTCCGTAGCTAAGGGCAGAATTAATCTGCGACAGGATAGGGCCCTACCCTTGCAGATTATTACTATTACTATTTTTTAAAGATTTTATCTATTTATTTGACAGATGGAGATCACAAGCAGGCAGAGAGGGAGGAGGAAGCAGGCTCCCGGCTGAGCAGAGAGCCTGATGCGGGGCTTGATCCCAGGACGCTGGGATCATGACCTGAGCCAAAGGCAGAGGCTTTAACCCACTGAGCCACCCAGGCGCCCCCCTTGCAGATTATTTTTAAACATATATCAAATGTGTTTAAATTTTGAGAGACCCGCAGTTTTCTTTAACCACCACGGGAACAAACGGCACATTTTGGTTTTAGCTCGCTGATAAAATGGGTGTGATTCTGGGTTGGCAGTATAGATCGACAGGTTCAGGTTTGTTTCGTTTTGCAGGCTGCTGAGTATTTGGTGGCGGATGCATGTAAAATTAAAAAAGAAAAAGGTCAATGCCAGAAGTGAATATTTCCCAATGAACTTTGAGGAATTTTGTTTTTCACTTGAGTTATGTCAATTTGGTTCTCTTTGAACTTGAACAAGAATACATGAAACATTACAGGTTTTTGAAGTGTATTCTATTTGATATGGTTGATTTCCCGGAGCTGATTATATCATCCCCTTTTTACCTTTGTTATCAATTAAATATTTAATAGTGTATCGAAGTCATTGGAGTAAGTACAATTAAGGCAGCCTTCAGAGATCCTAAACATGGAAACGTAGAAAGCTCTATACCTTTGAAAAACCTTTTTGGCTTCATTATAACTATACACATTTATCATTTCTTAATTCTATTCAATTAAATGCCAGAATTCCAGTTCCTTAGATCTCTACACAAGCAAATATCAGAACATTTTCTCAAAAAACTAAGATAATAAGGAGAAATACTAATTCAGAGTTTTTCTACCTACTTTTCAATAAATTCATTTGCTAAAAAGGACACCGAATTTGAAACTTATTTAAGGATTTTTGAAATAAATTATATTTGTATGTTAAAATTCCCTTTTCCTACCTTGGAGTCCCTCTTTTTTAAAGTCCGATGCCTATTTGAAAAGGAAGCAATTTGTGAACAAGTATTGAAAATCCAAGATAACACAACGAATCTTTTACCCTTCAATGTTAAAACAGTCTGGGTTCAAGGTAGTATTTTAGGAGCATAACCATGGAACACATTGGGGGAGGATCTCACCAAAGCTTTATTTTTGACACAATAGTTTAAATCAATACTGTTGGTTTTTGTAGCACATGTAATCTTTCAAAATTTTGCAGTTATTTAAAGTTTGGAATTAAGATTCTACTCTTATATATACATCTTTATTTTTTTTTTAAGATTTTATTTATTTATTTGATAGAGTGAGAGCACAAGTGGGAGGGAGGAACAGTCTCCCCGCTGAGCAGGGAACCAGACTCAGGGCTCATTCTAGAACCCTGGGATCATGACCTGAGTGAAGGCAGATACTTAACTAACTGAGCCACCCAGGCGCCCCTGTATATATATATATTTATATCCGTGGGTTTTATCCTATACTGGCCTGTTTCTCTACCACACACTAACTCCCATGCCGAAGGAAATAGCTTGTTTCATTTTCTTTCAACCGAAGAGGTTATGTTCAAAAAATCTATTTTATACATGTAATAACGAGAGAACCATTCCCTTACTTGGGACATTTTTGTAATATAATGTTAACTTTCATTAGCTCATTAGTAGGCGGGGGTAAGGGTATAAAATTGTACACATATGATTATTTTTGTGAGAAAATGCAAAAGGAAAAAATGTAACAAGATTAGCAAAAATTAACTGGTGGCAGACACCTGGGTGTGCAGTTGGTTAAGCATCGGGCTCTCTTGGTTTCAGCTCATGTCATAGTCTGGGGGTCCTGGGTTGGAGCCCTACATCGGCTCTGTGCTGAGCGCTGAGTCGACTTGGGATTCTCTCCTTCTCCCTCTGCCCCACCCCTGCACGCATCTGCTCTCTCGTGCACTCTCTCTAATAAATAATCTTTTTTAAAAGAAATATACCAGATCTTAAAAAAAAAATTAATTGGTGGCCAGAGGGGTGGGAAAGTGTATTTGTTTGCTTGTTTTCCCTTTCTCCTACATCTCAAATATTTTGTGATTTTATCTGCTGCTGAAGAAAAAAAACAAAACAAAACAAAAAACAAAACAAAACAAAACAAAAAAACCCGACCTAAAAACGAAAAGATATTTAACGAACAAAATATACAAAGTCTATTTAATTTCATCTTCTGGGGGGAAAAATGTCTTATGGGGCTTTCTTATGCTCCTGAGGATCACAAAACATGGGCCACTCAGAAAACATATAAAAGAGGACATTTAAAAATTAATGTAATTTCAGGGGCGCCTGGGTGGCTCAGTGGGTTAAGCCGCTGCCTTCGGCTCAGCTCATGATCTCAGGGTCCTGGAATCAAGTCCCGCATGGGGCTCTCTGCTCAGCAGGGAGCCTGCTTCCCTCTCTCTCTCTCTCTGCCTGCCTCTCTGTCTATTTGTGATCTCTCTCTGTCAAATAAATAAATAAAATCTTAAAAAAAAATTAATGTAATTTCAAAATCTAGATCTAGTCACTGTGGACCTTTTGGGGTACTTTCATTCTTTTTAAAAGAGTAATTGTGTAATGTGGTTGGACTGGGAGAAGACCTAAACTTTCTTCCCTTGAACATCAGGAGCATTTTCCACGACCTTCCTTTCGCCTCCTACATCGTGTTGGGCGCTGCTGGAGTCCGCGGGGCGCACGTGCAGCGGGTGCTGCAGCGAACCCGGGAGGACGTCCCGGAGGTGAAGTTCTAAGGTCACGGGCGCACACACCCCCTTCTCCACTCTGCCCGCCTGACCGTGCATTCCGCCCTCCAAACTTTGGCCCGTCTCTTCGCCCCTGTGAGGACGCACTCATTGCTTATCGTTTGTAGCAAGATCTCTATAAACCACACACATTATTGCCTTCGTTGTGATATTTCGGACAAACCTCCAGATTGTTGCTGGCTTTTTAATGTTATCCCCACTTTGGGCATGAGCGAGTTTGCATTTGCACGTAGTGAAATATATCGGTTTTCCCCTCCTGATTCCCTCCGGGCTCCTCCAGTGGAAGGGCCGCCCCTGCACGCTCACCTGGACGTCCCACCTAGAATTTCAACCCTTTTTTTTTTTTTTTTTTTTTTTTTTGGCAAAGGTGTCTCGACTTCGCGGGCCCCGCCCCCGGCGCGCATGCGTCCGGGCCTCCGCGGCGCCGGCTGGGCCCTCCGGCGCGCCGTCCTTACCCGGCCTGCCCCGCGCCGCCGGCCCCCGGAAGTGGCCTCGCCTCCGCAGAAGCGGTGAGTGGGAGCTCCGGCCTCGCGGGGGGTGGCGGCCGTGCGGGGCGGCGGAGCCCGAGGGGCAGGGTGAGCCGGGCCGGGCCGGGCCGAGCCGGGCCGGGCCGGGCCGGGAGCCGCCATGGCGGGGAGTCAAGACATGTTCGACGCCATCGTGATGGCGGACGAAAGGTGGGTGGCGGGGCCGGGCCGGCGTCTTCCTTCGGCTGCGACGGCGGCGCGGGCCTGGGGCGACGCGGGAGCGGGCGTCGGGGCGGGGGCGGCCTGGGCCAGCGGCGGGCACGGACGCGTGTGGGGCCGAGGTGCCGGAGCCGCTGCTCTGCTCCTCCTCCTCCTCCTCCTCCTCCTCCTCCTCCTCCTCCTCCTCGGCGGCGCGGCACGTGCCCAGCTGCTCCCCCAGACCCGCCTCCCGGTCCGGGGCCGCCCCGAGCATCTGCTCGGCCTGATGCCCGCCTTCCTCCGGGGACGCCCCGTACTTGGGTGGGACGGGCCTTTGCCATCTGGGCGCTGCCCCTTTCCCTTGTTCCTTCGTGGTGGGACATACGGCCGCATTCACGGACAGGCTGATGAATGTGTCAGACGCCATCCCGCTGCCTCCGGGGCCCCTGGGGAGTGCCCGGGGCTGCGACGGCGGGGACCCTCCTCCCGGGCCCGGCCCACTGGACACATCAATAGGCGTCAGTCGTGGAAGAGGGCGAGCGTTTAAGCACCAGGCGCTGACGTGTGTTTCGAGCTTTGAGCCCACCAGCGAGCTCGGTGGTCTGCGGGCCACTGGCGCAGCGCTGTCTGTGACGCTCCGTGGTTTACAGACCGGGAGGCGGGATCACGCCCCGGGGTCCCATCGCCAGTAAGTGGGAGCGACACGCCTCACTGCGGGGCGCCGTCCCACCTCTTCTGTTTGTGGTGACTTCAGGTTAAGATGGTCCCACGCCCCCTGTTGAGCCCGCAGAGCCCCAGCCGTTCCTGTATGCCGGGCCCCGCTGCCTCCGTGTGCTCTGTGGTGACCCGGTGGCGTTTCTCCCTTCCCGGGTGCGGAGCTGCGATGGAAAGCCACGTGTGTGGCACAGTGTTGGGAAGCACTTCGTGCCGTGCAGGTCGCACTCCCAGAGCAACGGCTCCCTGGCCTGGCTGCACCCGGGAGTCTCCTGGGAGGTTTCAGAAAGCGCTCCCGGGCCTTCCTCCCGACTGGGTGTCGGGAGCCCAGCCCTCGAGTTTGTGTCTCTAAAACTTCCCTGTGTTTCTGGTGTCCTGCCAGGTGTGGGATTCGTGAATTTGGCTCCCCGCCCCTCCCCGCCCCACCGCCCTGTAGAGGAGGCAGATCAGGCTTTGTGGGGCTTCGAGAGGTGCGAGGGCTTGCCAGCAGCCGGAGGGGGTAGAGCTGGGGTCGTGACCTCCGTCTTCTGACTTACATTCAATACGGTTTCTTCTATACTGTGTCTCGTCTTGCTGAGTCTGGGGTCTGTGGGAGAGAAAATTTCTTCCAGGAAGAGCAGTCTTTCTCCTGTTTCTTTGGTCAAGCTTGCCTCTCCATCACAGGTTCCACGGGGAAGGATACCAGGAGGGCTACGAAGAAGGCAGCAGTTTGGGTTTAATCGAAGGAAGACAGCACGGCACGTTGCATGGAGCCAGAATTGGATCTGAGGTAAGCGGGACCCCCCCCCCCCCCAATTTTTAGAAATGAATCTTCTTCACTCATAGTTTACACTTTCCGGCGATGGTCAGTGTGGCAGAGCCAGGAGTTCCGGCCTCTCGGAGCGGCTGCGGACCGGACAGGGTAGATGGGGCGGCGTCCTTCAGCCAGACTGACAGGGCGTGTTGCTGCCCCAGCACACCTCAGCCCCAGCTCCGCAGGTAGCGTGAGGCTGTCAGATGGAAAGTCTGCGCGTCTCTGTGCCAGGCAGGCCTGTCGGCCCCGTGTTTCCAGCAGCGTTTGCTCACTTCTGTCTCTCTGTCACACCTCGCTGATCCGGCATCGTTTCAGACCTTTTTGTTAGGATTATCATACTTGTTTCTGTGATGTGTGACCCGTGATGACGACTTGCTGAGAGTCTGATGATGCGCCGTGTTTTTTAGCCATAAAGTATTTTCTGCTGAAGGTAAGTGCAGCGTTCTGCAGACCTAGGGCCGTCTCACCGAGTAGAGTACAGTGTGGCCTAGCCATAACTTTCCCGTGTGTCGGGAGCAGTTCATCTGTTGGCAGTCGGTCTGCAACCGAACCCGCCTCTCTGAGGTGTGCCTGCTAAAGAGAGGGTGATGTGGTCTGGGGGACGAGAAAGCTGGTCCTCGGCCATCTCAGCTTGCGCCGGCGGATCACGCTTCTTCTGCTGGCGGATCACGGTGCTTCCGCTTCCTGAATCCTTGCCCTGGGTCACCCCTTCTCACCGAAGTCCTCCGGAGCCCATGGTCATTCTTCCTTCCCTCTCAATGGGCCCTCACTCCGGAAGACCAGCTCTGAGTGGCAGAGCCTGGAGGGGCCGTCAGGACTGCGGTAGATGTCTGCTGCGGGGGACTCTGACAATGGACACCGGACTGGGTGCTTCTGGCTCCACGCCGCCGGGGCTGGAGGCAGGCCTGCAGCCATGCAAAGGCTCGCCCGCGGCTGGGAGAGCCACTCCGGAGACTGCTCACTCACACCACTGCTCTTGCCGCGTGCACCTCCCCGCAGGGCTGCTGGAGTGGCCCTGTGACACTTGGACCAGTGATGGCAGGAGTGATGTTTGCTACTCCTAAATTCAGAAGTCACGGTGTGCCTTTTCTGTGTTCTGCTGGCTACAGCTGCGGTTAGGGGGGACCACAAGGGACACAAGACCCAGGGGCGGAGCCAGGGGAACTTTGGGGAGGCCGTCGCCCCACTGAAGGCTCGGCCATCTGACTTCCGGGGTCTGATGCCCAGCACGTGCTTCAGAACCGCAGCGTGAGAAGCACCACTGCCCTTGGTGCCCACCTTCAGTTTGGAGAGCGGGACAGTTAGATACAATGTAGCTTGTTGCTTATTAATTTCCATCTTCACTTTTTTGTGAATTCACAGATTGGGTGCTATCAAGGCTTTGCTTTCGCTTGGAGATGTCTCCTGCACGGCTCTGCCACCGAGAAAGACAGGTAGGGTTTAAGATCTCTTCCTTTTTCATTGTGTGGAGCCGGGGTGTGGGTCCATAGCTTACCCGGACTTCGGGCAGTTCGTGTCTCCGTGTCCTCATCTGTCACGTGGAGAAAATAGACCAGACTTGAATGTGGTCCTGATATTTGCAGGAAATTGTGCCTTGCATAGATCTCGTTTTCGGTGTCCGGCGAACACACGTTACTACTTGTCAAGCCTTCGTGGAGCTGTCCGCCGGTTCCCTGCAGGCTTCGTAGCACCAGTGGATTTTACATCTCCTGCTGGTGAAGGTTGTTGAAGTGGATTCTGTCTTCTTGTTCGCCTTTCCCGGAGCTTGGAATAAACACGGTAGCCTCGGTATGACTAGGGTCGGAAGTGGGGACTCTGTCGTGGCTGGTTTTCAGCGCAGCCAACTAGATGTGCCGGTGAGAGAAGGCGGTGTGTTTGACACGGGTCTGGTTCCTGGTGGTGCTGAGTAAATGGTAGCTATTTTTGGGTCGTTTCGTAATCTTTTGAACCTGTTCTTGCTGTACGCCACCTGCTGAAGCCCCAGGGACCCTGTTGCACATCTGTCTTCAGTTGCACATCTGTCTTCAGTCTTAACCTGGGAACGAGCCCTGAAGTCAAAGGCACGCGTGGCTCGGCAGTCCCGCTCTCCTGGGAGCCCAAAGTTGGCTTCAGCTGGTGCCATGCCTCATTCTGATGCCTGCTGCCTTCTCCTGGCAACAGAGGGTCCCGAGGACAGTGGAGGACGGCAGGGAAGGTTGCATTCCGCTGTCCGAATGACTTGTCTTACTTGAAATATTTTGAATTTCTCAAATTGGGGCACCTCCGTATTCGAGTGTGAGGACGAGGGTGCTTGTTCGCAGCTGACCGGGCGATGCTGGAATGGCCTGCCCTGCCCTGATCGAGTCCCTGGGCCGCTCTGGCGGCCTGAGTCGCTGGCAGTGGACCAGACGTGTACAGGGGCCGAGGTGCACCGGGCGGGGATGGTCCTCTGAGGACTGCGCGTGTGGTCGAGGTCACGTTTGGCAACTTGGGGCTCCACTGGGTGGCAGGCGAAGCTGAGCTTGGCGCTCCACTCCAGCCTCCGAGCTGGGGTCCCTGATTTCTTAAAGCCGCGCACCCGTCTGTCTCAGCTGGAGGAGGACCCGCGCCGTGTGCCTGGGGACAGGCGGAAGCTGTGGGGCGCACCTTGCTGCCGCCCCGTCCCCACCAGCGCAGCCCGAGGGTCTCCTTGAAACAACCTAGAAGCCTGTCTCCTAGAGCTGTGGGGCATGGTGTTTTGCGTTCTTGTGTCGGTACAATTTTTTAAATAATGGTAGAGGGTTGATAGAGGACCTTCCGCTGCCTTATGTTCCAAGGAAGGGAAAGCCCCTCTCTGCGTTTCCATTCAGTGGCATAAGGGGCTTTTAACACCGGAGAAACCACAGAAGACGGTGTCTCAGGCTAAGGGGTGGTGCTTTACATCAGATGGATTTTTGGTGGATTTTTGATGGACTTGGAGGTGCTTACCTGTCTCCCCACCCCGGCCCCCCAGCAGGGTGGCGGGGGCCGTGTGCAGCCCAGCGTTTGGCCAGGGCTGAGCTTGAGGTCTGGCGCCGGCCGTGCCGTTGGATCAGCCGGGAGCAGGCATGCCCTGCTGACGGGCCTTGACTTTGATGGTGTGACAGGCCGGGTGTGTTTCGAAGTAGCTTCACGGATCAGAGAAGACTAAGTTGCTACTTGCCAACTTAAAACTGGGTGTATTTTTATCACGCTGGAACAGCCGTTTCCCACATGTTGGCATCTGCCTTCCATTGCCCTGGAAACCGAGTGCTTCGTTGCTTTGAGTTCCTTTTGACCTTTTACAGTTTGTGTTGTCTTAGAGAGGTGGCCATCATCATTCTCGTTAACTGACTGGGCGTCGCAGACTCTGCCTGTGTCTGAAAACAGCAGTTACGGGCCGGTACTTAGGAGGTGGTGGTTGCTGTTGATTCATCCTGGGGAAGAGTTCTGTCCAGTTTCCTCTAATCAGACACCTGGCATCCTTCTGACGCTCGGATGGCCCACCTCGGTCATCTGGGTGGTCTGGAGGGTGCCCATCAGGATCACCGTGTATCTCCCAGATGCACACATCTGGGAACGGTCTCCCCCAGCCCTGGGTGTGAGCCCTGGTGGAAGCGAGGAGACCTTACGCTCACTAAGCACCTGCCCTGGGCTAGGTTTTGGGCTTTGCGGAGGTCACTTTTCCTCTGGAGAGCTGTGAGGTGGCTGTTGAGTCTGCATGTCACAGAGAAGTGAAATACCCGAGGGCTGGGAGCCAGCTCGCCTTCCCGCAGAGCTTCGCCTTCCTGGGAGAGGGAACCGGACCCAGACACCAGACCCATGCCCTTTGGAGGGAGGGGCTTGCTGGTCTACCTGCCGCGGAACTCCCCAAGGCTGTGAGTGTGATGTTTCTGGGTCCCGGAACGCCCCAGGCCCACAGTGGACTAGATCGTGTCCCACCCAGCGCCCTCTCCTTGCCTGGTTTTGTCTGTTCCCACGTCTGTGACCTAGAGGAGGTCTGGCGGGGTGCCTCAGTCGCTTGCTCCCTGGCTGGGACGCAGCACACCCGCCAGCTCCGTACCGGCAGGGGAGCGCGGGCTGTGGGCAGGAGCGCGTTGCTGGGTGAGTAAATAGTACTGAGGGAGAAGCTCGTTCTCGCGCTTCCGGACTCAGGCCCGTTGCTCCAAGTATGTGATCAGCGTCGTCCTCGCGTAAGCCGAGCCCGCTGTGTGCAGAGGACTAAAAGTTTTTATTTCTGTGCTTTACAGCAAAAAGATGAAGGCCTTAGAGTCGTTGATTGGGATGATTCAGAAGTTCCCTTACGATGACCCCACTTACGATAAACTTCACGAGGACTTAGACAAAATTAGAGGGAAATTTAAACAGGTTTGTCCGCTGCATGTGTCTCTCGGCTCGACCTGCCTTTCTCCTCACCCGCCGCACGCAGCCCTGGGCACTCCCGTCGCTGGTGGTCTCGGGGCTGCGTGTCCCCACGCATGGTCCACAGAAGCATGTTGTTTTTGGGTTTCTGTGTGAGAAAACTGAAGATGGTCTAGAGAACGAACAATCGTTAGAACTTTCGGGGGTGGTGTAGACAAGAAAAGCTGTAGGTAGAGAGAAAGTTTTGTTCTAATTTGTGAGTAGAAATAAGTAAGATTTCAAGAGTACATCTTTTATTCTTCTGTGTTTTCAGCTTTGTTCATTGCTAAATGTTCAGCCAGACTTTAAAATTAGTGCGGAAGGTTCTGGACTTTCGTTTTGAGGATGACAGATGAACAAAGACGAAACATCAAGGAACAGATGTCCGTATGTTAAGTGTTTAAAAATGTGATTCAAGGCAAAACAATGATGGGGTGGTCATTGTTCTGTGGGGAGGGTTCCAGTTTGGTCGGTGAAAGGGCTTCCTCCTCCCTGGGGGCTGCCTGTGTCGCCTGGGTGCCCCCCGCAGCCCCTCCACACAGGCCTGGCCTTTGTTGGGCCCTGTCTGCTGTGCAGTCTGAGTGCGCGCCCGCCAGGACCCTTATGAGGCCATTTCCTCCCGCTCCAGGGTCACTGGCCCGGGGTCCTTTCTGGCTGGGCAGGCCTGGCCGGTTCTAGAGTGGGGGCGGCTCTGGCTAGGATTTCCCCTGCCCCGAGCCTGGACTCGGAGCTCAGAAGCACAGTTTTTTAGGAACTGAGAACGCGGGCTTGACGTGACGCAGGTTGCGGGCAGTGTGGTGGGACTGACACTGGCGGACCCCGAGGATGTGCCGGCGCTGGGTAATGGGCTCCCCTGTTGTTTGTGTAATCCCTCCAGTGTTCCCACTTGACAGATGAGGAAACCGAGACCCGCGGGGACCGCCCTGTGCAAGGGCATCGGCAGCAGAGTCGGACTCCGATCCCACGCCCCCCTGTCACCGCATCTTGCGTGCCTGCTCTGGAATGCATGGTCACAGCCTTGGAGTGGGCGGCTGCTCTAAGGCCCGGAGTGTGCGGGTCCCCACTGTGGTCCATGGAGCCACGGGGAGTCCCTGTGGCCCGCTGACACGGCCTCTGGCCGAGAGGGCCTTTGGAGGGAGCCCGGACTCGCTCTTCGCACTGTCTCCAGATGGGGCTGGGGCTTTGCAGCATCAAGACGGTTAAGGGGGCAGTACTGTAGGCTAAAGACGGAAAGTTGGGCTGCTGCGGTCTCTGCAGACTGGCGGAGCCTTATGTTGAGGACGCTGCGTTTCTCCTGTGACATGACTTCCCTTGTCTTCTGCTCACACTGCAGGCATCTGTATCCAGGGGAGGTATGGGTTGGGCGGGACAGGGGGTTCCGTCTGTGGTTCTGGGGCATCCCTCTGCCCCTCCCCATGCCCTCCGGGGGGCGCCCTCAGCATTGCTGGCAGGTCCGCCTGCTTCTCTCTGAGGCAGTGTGTCTGAAAGTCAGGCACGAGATGATTAAAGGGGTAACCGTGAATCTGTTCCAGTTTTTAACATCATTCCTGAACATTCCAGCGATGGCTGCTTTGCCGCACCAGCTGGTGGTCCCGAGCACGTGCCGGAGACTCCAGGCTGGGGCCCCCGCAAGAGCGGGGCTGGGCGTTTGTTTCCCTTTCCTGCGGTTCCCCTGGCCTGCGCGCCGAGGAAGAGACGGGCGCTTGGTCCTGCCACGCTGGCATGTGCGTCCCTGGCCATGGCCCTCGGCTCTGTCCCCGCTGAGTTCCTGGGAGCTGGTGACAGTGCCCGACCCCTGGCTGGGTCCTGTGGCCACAAAGGCCAGTACCGGGCATCCCTCGCCGGTGGGACGGGCCAGGGGGTGGGATGGGGCAACTGGGGTGGTTTTCCTTGGTGGGTTGTTGGGTTTTCTAAGTTCTCTGTTGTGGTGATAAGTGGAGAGAAAAATAAATAGCCCATTTTAAAGCAAAACACTGTCTGGGAGCATTTATAATGTGACATCCAGCAAATTCATTTCTTACTCCCCTGGTGTCTGGGGTCCAGGTCTGAGGGCAGGTGTGCGTTGAGTGGGCCAGGCTGTTGCTTCCGGTTGCATTTCTGTCCACGCGTCTCATTAAACCACGTAGACCTCATTCCTGTGAGAAAGTGGTACCCCGTGATGAACGTTCAAGGGGGGGTTTCATTCCTCCTTGAGGACCCTGGCTCTGCCGTCAGCAGCTGTAACTGCCCCAGACTCCCCCTCTGTTCCCCCAGTTTGGCCCCTCCTGTTGGGGAGCTTTGGGTGAGCCACGGGCAGCCCCTGGCGGGGTGCGGGTGGAGCTGATCTTCAGAGCTCTCCCCTGGACATCGGGCTTGGCCTGGGCCCTCCTGGACGAGGCTTCTGGGAACCTTTGGTCATGCCAGCAGACCCCAGGGACAGCACACAAGGCCACCGTGACACTTCTTCGTTCTGTCCCAGGTGATGCCCCCTGCAGGGACGGGTCAGGCATGAGCAAGGCGCTCTCAGCTGAGGAGATGGTGGCAGTCTTCCGGGGGCCTCTGGGAAAGCTGCTGTCCCTATGGAGAGAGCAGATCTGTTGTGGAAATTGTCCCGTGGCGGTGGCACCTGGGCTCACTACAGGCCGCTGACCGCCAGCTCCAGCTGAAGCTGCAGCTGGGCATGTGTCGCGGAGCGCTGGAGAGCACCTGGCCCCGGTGTCCTTGAGCCGCTGACAGCCAGCCCGTGCTTTCAGACTTCACGTTACCTGATGATCGTCCCACTAGTTCACGGCTGTTCCGGGGGTTTCTGTCGTTCGCAGGCAAGGTGTCCTGCTTGCCCCTGCCCCCCCCATCACACCTGCTCCCATCCTGGGCACCTGCTTCTCTTGGATGTTCACCTTTGCCCAGATCGGCCTTGAGTTTAGGAGCTTTCCGGTGTGGGTTTTGTTTATTTCTGATGGAACAAAACACTGGTTTCCCAAAGCTTTGGCCTGCTCCCTCCTTCCTGTTGGAAATTCCCATCATATCCTGTGCCACCACTGTTAGTCTACCCGGCCCCGTAACAGACACCACAGATGAGCTCCCCCAACAGGTAACGTACCGTCCCCTGGTCCTGGAGGCTGAAGCCCGAGGTCCACGTGTGGGCAGGGCAGGGTCCTCCTGAGGCCTTTCTGCTCGTGTGTGGATGGCTGAGCTCTCCCTGGGTCCTCACGGGGTTGTCCCTCCGTGCGTCTCTGTGTCCTGTAAGGATCCTGGTCATGCTGGATCAGGACCCACCTTGGTGACCTCACGTTATCTCCGTCACCTCTTTAAAGACTCCATCTCCAGGGGCACCTGGGGGGCTCAGTGGGTTAAGTCTCTGCCTTCGGCTCAGGTCATGGTCTTAGGGTCCTGGGATCAAGCCCCGTATAGGGCTCCCTGCTCAGCAGGGGACCTGCTTCCCCCTCCCCCCTGCCTGCTGCTCTGCCTGCTTGTGATCTCGTGTCTGTCAAATAAACAAATAAAATCTTTAAAAAACAAGAACTATAGACCCCCGTCTCCAGATACAGTGATGTCCTGAGGTGCTGGGGCTCAGGAATTCAACGTCGGAATTTGGGGGACGCAGCTTAGCCTGTAGCAGCCACCCTGAGCAGCTGCGGGGAAAGAATGTTGACCGAGGACTTAGAGGAGAGAAAACGTTTCACCTGGAGCTGTGTCATCGAGTTCTGGAATGTGAGTCATCGGGACCAAGGGCAGTATCTGTGTATAAGCCAAACTGTCCTAGCAGAGGGCGATGGTTTACTTTTCATTTCATATTCACACGCTTTTTCTCCACCCCGGGGGTCAGAAAAGGATTTGAAGGCACTTGGGGAGCATGTAAGGGGGGTGTTCAGAATGAGGGAAGGGGAAGGTGGGCAGGGAGGGCTTCCTGGAGGAGGTACCCTCCACCCTACTGCTTTGCTGGCCCTCGGCTGCGCTCCTCTGTGTTCTTCCGCCGTCTCTCGCCCCAGGGTGCGGCTGAGTGGGGTGGAGATCTTGGGGCCAGCCCAGTCGTGGCCCCTCACTCGGCCCCTTACTGTAGAGTTGGCTGCCCTTGGCCTAGAAAGGGGAGACTTTAGCCGCGAGAACTTAGGGCCACTTACTGGGTGGTTTCAGGATTTAGGGAGACACTGTGGGGGGCCCTGAGCACAAGGCCAGGTCCGCCGTTTGTGCTCGGTGAGTGCGAGCTGGGACTCTCCTGGGGAGGAGGGCAAGGAGCGCTGGGCTGGCCACGCTCAGGGGGCGGGGGGCCGGGGGCCAGGGACTGGCATGCGCAGCTCGCAGGGAGGCTGTGTGGGGAGACATTGGCCCATCTCCACTAGACGTAGCTGAAAACGGAAAGGGTTCATGGCCCTCAGCTCCTCTGAGACTCAAGGCCCTCTGAGACCCCCTCAGGAGGGCTCCGCATTCTTCTCCCCCACCCTGCGTGGCGGTGACGATGCCCCGGATGTGGGCCCCAAGGCCCAGGCCAGAGCTGCCCGCCCACCGTCCGCAGGCTATTGTCTGCCCTGGGCCTCAGTGTGGCTCAGGGCTGGGGGCCCCAGGCGGGCCAGGGGGCTGTGGGAAACGGATTAGAAGCCTCGCTGGTAAACTCCTGATCAAAGGCATTCCTGGGATGACAGAGCCCTGTGTGCTGCTGCGGAGGCCTGAGGCCTGCCGGCATGCGGGCCCCCAGCACCCCGGGGCACAGGTGTGCCCTCTGGAGCCAGTGCTGCCGTGGCCACCGCTGGGAGTGGCCCGTGGTGGGACCCTTCTCCCCGGCAAACTGCAGAGCCAAGATGTGCGGGCAGTGAGGCTTCCAGGAGGCCCCTAAGGCCCCGGGCTCAGATGAGTTCTGGGAGCCTGATGCCGGGTCTGGGGCCTTGGCCCCTAGGAGCCTGGCAGTGCCCACCTCTGCAGACCTGACTCGCCTTCCAGCTCAGTGCTGAGTCCTCATGATGAAGGGGTCTGCCCGCCGCCCCCGGGTCAGGCGGTGTCTGCCACCCTGCAGCTCACAAAGCTGGGTCTGCCCCCGGGGCCCTGGCCTACTGCCCTCTCCATTGTGCTCGTGTTCCCACTTGCGAGCACCTGCCAGGCTGGGAATGGGGCCACGGAGAAAGAACAGTGAGTGAGCACCTGTCCTCAAGGAGTGGGGGACACCCAGGGATCGTGGTTCCAGAGCCAGGGGTGGGAGCACCTGCAGGGAGCGCCCCCTCAGGGGAGGGATTAATAGTTGAGGCAGGGGGGCAGGAAATAGTTGGGAGTGCCTGGAGTCCTGTGGGCCAACACTGGGGGCACTGGAGTGAGTGGGGAGCGGTGGGGGGGATGACGGCTGGGGGCTGGACAGGGGTGAAGGGGAGAGCCGGCTCCGGTCTCAGGACCTCGGATGGAGCCGGAAGGAGCGAGAGGCCCCTCGGGTGGTTGGGAGGTGGGGCCCGGCGAGGACAGGCCTTTGGGCTTGGGAGAGGGGCAGCAGGGGGCGACTGGTCTCAGAAGACCCTCACAGGCCATCTGTTATCCCATACAGATTCGAGGGGCAGCCAGACCTCCCACCAGGGGACACGGTGGGTGGTTTGCCAGGTAAGGCCTACAGAGTCCTTTCTGAGGGTCTTCCAAGACCCAGGGCGGGGCATGGGGAACCTCCAGAGCCCTTCTCCCCGCCGCCCTCTGCCCTGCAAGGGCTCTGGCTCCCCCGTCCGCACCTCACTGCCCTTCCACTGAGCCCACGGACCAGCTCTGCAGGCCGGGCTCCCCCACTTGGTCGCCCTCATTTCTGCTTGAACCTGATGCAGTGAGATTGTTACCTCTGCTCCCCCAAAACCACTCCTCAGGATACCCCTGGCCGGCTCTGACGGCCCCTCGGTCTGCTGTGTCAGAGGCCCTTCGGAGCTCCAAGCATGCACCTGCCGGACGTGGGGCTGCCGTAGGGGAGGCGGCAGTCCCAGTGCCACCACAGCCCCTGCTCCCAGACATCCATGTGGAGGCTTCCTGCTGGGAGGAGGGTCACCCGTGGGGCAGGGCTGGTATACAGCAGGAGCCTCATAAAAGCCACAGCAAGCTGACCTACCAAGGAATGATATCCTTGGCACATGACCTGGCTTCCGTCCTGAGCACTCACCACCCAGCAGCCCCAGGGGTAGGGGGGTGGGGACACTTTGGGGACCCCAGACTCCAGGAGGAGGCCCAGGTCCCACGGAGCCGGCTGTGAGGCCTGCTGCTGCCTTTCCTGTCCGCTCCCCACCTCAGGCTGGAAATGAGGCCGACCAAGTGCATCTGAAGCCAAGGCAGGTGTCACAGGTGTCCACGAGGCCTCCTAGGTCACGGCTCTGTGTGAAAGGCCACCGGACTGAAGCCCAAACATGCACTTTGCTGTCGTCCCCGAGCTGGGTGGGGGTGCCTTGGGACCTGGACCATGATTCACCAAGAACAAACAGCAAGTTTACGCCAGAGGAAGGTTAGCGAAAGCTGGCTTGTTTATTTTCCCATCTGCAAATATCCTGGGGGTGGGGTGGGGGGTGTGCTGCTGGGGAGACGTGGGTTGGAGCTGGTCCTGACAGCAGGCAGGGCCTCGCCACTGGGGTCAGAACTCTCCTCAGGTGGCGAGAGCCGCCTTGTAGGGGTGTCCTGACCTCTTTCCAGCGCCCTCTCCCCATGTCCTCCCCAGCAAGAGCATCCAGGACTCCCTCCGCATCACCAGGGAACATCTGGCCGTGTCAGGACTCATTTTGGGCTGTGACAACCAGAGACTGTCCTTCCGTCTGGTGGGTGGGAGCCAGGGGTGCGGCTAAACACCCAACAGTACACAGGACAGCTCCTGGAGACCCAGGAGGATTTGGCCCCAAACATTGGCAGTGCCTGGGCGGGAACACCCGCCTGCCTGCCATCCCCCCAGCCCAGGACCCGGCAGCTCGGACCCTGTTTCTCAGCCCCGTGCCCCTAGCTCCCCATTGGCCCCAGGAAACAGGCAGGCCCCGCACTGGGGTTTTAACCAATTTTATTTCTAGACTTTTCACGTTTGTCTTTTGTTTTCTGCTGGAAACGTGCCGGTTACATGTCTGTGCCACAGTGTGCAAGCCGAGCACCCCCCAGACCAAAAGTGCCCGCCCACCAGAGACCCTCACAGACTAGCTGGTCACAGGACAGACTCCGCTGTGCTCCCCAGACCTGCCCCCCGGCCTTTGGCCTTTGAGCGCACATAACGTTCAACCCCTCCCCCCCACCACGAGGACAGACCGTCCCTCAAGGACCCCGTTTGGTTCAGACACAGAGATGCCGCACCAGAACGGTTGAGGTAAGCAGAGGCAGTGTTCCTGCAGGGGCGGGGTGGGGCGGGGCTGGGGCCTGCCAATGGCCAGGGAGCACCCAAGGCTGACCCAGCGGGGACAGGGGCCACCCCGGGGTGCAAATCCTTTTGGTTCGGCAGCGTGCTAGGCGACTCGGGCACGCAGCACGGTCAGCCGGCTTCACTGAGATCTGGAGTCTTAAGTTTTTAAATCAGCATCTTGCCGTAATGCAGAGAACACACAGAACACTGGTACTTAACAGACGCGACACCCGGAACGTTCACCAAGTCCAGAAGCGAGTCCGCTTGTCCCGAGTGACCGAGTCGCGCCGCACAACCCCGCGGTGGCACATGAAGGCACCTGTTACCATAATAATAGTGCGACTTCCATAGCTTCACGGGGAGAACAATACGGCTGTAGAGACTCAGGAGGTGGCCCGTCCCAGGCTGGGGGTGGGGGACAGCCCAGCATTACAGGCACAGGGAGAAGGAGGCAGTCGCGGACCCGAGCCCACCCCTGCCAGGCCCATTTCGGGATCCCGGTCCGTGTCTGCCTGCCGGAGCCGGACCGCCGGGTCTACACATGGCTAAGAGAAGCATGAGGTATCGTGAAACAGGAACCTTTTTGGAATAGAGCAGTAATCACATTAAGTCAAAATTGATCACATAAAAAAAAAAATCTACAAAAAAAAAAGCATCCTTAATACATTTTTCTATGAGAAAATTAAAACTAGAAAATGGCAGTATATGACATTGTAAAACAGAAACAAAAACTGATCTTCCAATAGCAGCAAAACAATGTGAAAGAGATACAGAGAAGCGATGTGAATGGGTTTCCAAACTGTGCTGGGAAGTCATCGGTAGCAGCGAATCGAAGCGGGAGACCGAGCCGCTGCCTGGCCGCCGCGTGGTTTCGCCGTCGGCCCTCTGCTCGCCCCCACCCGTGCCGCCTGCGCCCTCGCCAAGCACCAGCCCTGTGCCCTTGCCGCCTTCGACTCTCCCTACGTAGTCAAGATGTGCAAATTGTCTATTGGTTGCTAAACTTTTTTTCAAAAGGAGGGGGACAGGGGACAAGAATATGTTGGGGCTGAACGCGTTTTCAAGTACCCTCATTTTCTGTGGAACTCCGAGGCCTCTCCAGTGGAGTCCCCATCTGGGGAACTGCCAGGGTAGGCCGAATTAGCCAAATCCATGCTTCTCTGGGTTATTCCTCAGGATCTTTTTCTCTCTCCTATGAGAAAGGACCTAACTTGGACAACCTGTACGAAACCTACAACATCAAAGACGCGCGCACACATGCGTGCGTGCGTGTGTGTGTGTGTGTGTGTGTGAATCAAAGGGAGATTGCATTACTTTATAAATCATACTGGCCTTACGAACATCCTCTGCAATAAATATTCTTTTTAGCCTTAACTATAAATTATATATTTTAGTGTTTAAAAACCTTCCTAAGCCTTAAACTACGCATTCTCTAGGTCAACCTTGAAAGGCCCCCTACGCTTCAAACACCAGTTGGCACCAAGGACTCCCGAACTTCCACTGCTCTACAGAGAAAGGAACACATCACCCTGGCAACGTAAGAATGTACTTCTTGACCGGAAGCTCGCCTTCAGGAACGTCCTCTCCCGCTAACTCCTCGCCACCACCCCACCTGCACACAAGGACGCGAATATTCCCAAACCATTCCGTGAAGAAACCGCGCCCCCCTCCACACACAACAGACACGAGAGATTCCCTATAACCACTGGATCGAAAGTGCTTTGAAATGGAATGGTTCTAGAATATTGAGAAGGAAAGAAAAGGAAAAAAAAAAAGAGCTGTGGGTTTCACCTGGATGTGAGCAGGCTTGTGGGTCTGTGGGGGTGAAAAACCAGCATCTCATCAACAGGCAACTACAAAAATAGGACGATTATAAAAATAGAATATATTAAGTCGCTAGGGCAGGATCTCTCCTCAGCAGCGCCGGACCGCTGCGCCACTGGCCCCGGGCCCAGCCACCCGCTCCGGCTCCGGCCAGCACGTGACCTTGCCGAGCTCTACGCTATGCTAACCGAGGTTCCATCAGCCACGGACAGGCGAAGAGTTTACACACCTACCTACGGAATAAAATAAAACACACGCAAAGGGCTTATAAAGTGACTACATGCACGAGAGCGCAAGGGGCGGGGGACCTAGGACCACCACGAAGCCACGCTAAGGGACAGCACGGGAACACGGTTGCTACCACGAAGCCACGCTAAGGGACAGCACGGGAACACGGTTGCTACCTAAAATCCTCTTCTACTCCAAAAACGGCTGGTTGGCTTTTTTCTAGTTTTTTAAAAATGTTTTTATGCTTTTTTTTTGTTTTGTTTTAAACACAGACTCCCATCTAGTCCCCCCCGCAGACTCGTTCCTCGTGTTAATGCCTATGCTTACGACAGAGACGCGAACACATCCGCACAAAATCTAGTCCGTTAGGGGTGTAAGAGCCTCTATTCTGTAGCAAACCTCCCCCCACCCCCCAGCTCAGGGTTATGCAAATACTATTTTTTTTTGCCTCTCTTTTTTTTCCTTTTTCTTTTTTTTTTTTTAAAGACAGTATTTTTTGGGTACTTTTTTTTCTTTTGTTTCAGTCAGAGATGGGAGAGAAAAAGAGCAGAGGGAAAAACGCCAGGAAAGGAGAAAGAAGCTTTTTCCCTTCTGGTGGTAGCCGGTCCTGCCGAGGAGCCCGGTCCTGTCAGGGCAGCACCAGGGGCCGGCCCCTCCCGCGCCGCGCGCCTCCTCAAATGTTCACATCTCGCACGTCGGTGGGCGTGCAGGCCAGGTCGGCCTCCTCCTCTTCCTCCTCTTCCTCCGCTGCCTTGGGGTCCAGGCTCTGCTGCTGGGCCTGGCGCAGGCTGGACTCCAACAGAGCTTCGATCTGCTCCTGGCACGCGCGGAGACAGTCCTGGCCAGACGGGAGACAGGGGTCCTCAGATGGAGGCCTGTGGGCCAGTCCCCTCCCAAACGCCAGCATTTTATCCGTTTCGGGGGAAAGCACTGCCTCCCCCAAATCGGGTGAAGGAGAACTTGAGGCCATTGCCCAAACTCCAGAACTGACCAGCATGGGTCCCCCGCTTGGCCACAGCGCCACTGGCCATCTTCTGTGCACGGGGATGCCCTTGCCCGCCCGCCTGGCGTCTCCCTGGCCAGCCTGATCCCTGCTTGCTGTTCTGCCGGCCCCGTCGCTGCCCTTGGCCGATTTGATGCTGTTCGATCAGCCAGGAGAGGCCCCCTGAACTCTGCTTTTCGGACTTAACCTCTGCCACATCAGCCCTTGCAGTGAACCCAGCCTTCCATGATGAATGGCCGCGGAGAGCGTTAGGCCGTGCATGACTGAGGATGAACACTGGGTGGCCCGGGGCGGGGCGGGGCGGGGCCTAGACCCTTTACCTTCCTCCGTCCTGGTCCCCTTGGCCCGCACCCTGGGAGAACGCACTGGTCCGGCCCGGTGCCCTCCTCTAGGTCTCCACGCCCAGGAGGCTCTCCCAGGAGCTCAGAGGTGCAGGTGGTGGGCTGCTGGCCCAACTCCTGGCATGCCCCACCGGGCTTCTAGCCTAGAACAGAGAGTCTCCAGCCCAGCCTGGAAAACAGACCTGCACCTTTCCCCCAGGAACCAGGGAACCATGGACGTGCCTGGGGAAAGTGCCGCTGAGCTCCCAGCCAGGTGGGGCTGGAAACAGGAGTTCCCTGCCCAAAAGCAGTGGCTCCAGGCCAGCAAGGGTTGTGAGTGAACCCCTGGGGCTCCGTCACGCTAATGGAGCTCCACTTTTCCCACGGAGGGCTTGCCTACCCCACTCCTTCCGCATTTGTCACGGCGAGTGAGCCAGGCAGGGTAGGTGCAAACAGCGTTTGACAGATGAGGATTCAGAGGCCCAGAAGGCTTGGCGAGGCACGCAGGGACTCCTAATAACTTCCTTGGGCTCCGATCCCAACCCCCAGCACAGCCCCCCAGTCCCAGCCCCAAGGCCAGATGGCTCCTATCTGCCCACCTGCAGTGGCTCTCGGCAGGCAGCGCTTACGGGCAATGGTTTACTTGCCGCTGGGGATTTGGGGGACTGTGTGACCAAGGGGAAGGTGGGGGGTGCAGGAAGGGACTCCCCTTTGCCACATGGCCTTAACTTCCTTCTCGTGGCCAGAGACCTGCAGCTTTGGCCTGGGAAGAGCCACGCCAGTGACCAGGGGCCAGCTCTGGGGAGGGGCAGATGCAGCTCCCAGCTCGAGGATACACAGGGCTCCGCGGCCCAGGCTTCCCGTGCCTGGGCTCCTCTGCGCTGGTCGCCGGGTAACCAGACTAACGAATTTCAGTCCAGCTGTGATTGCGGTTCCGATCTGCAGCCGTCTATGCCCAGGTTGTCTGTGGTGTCTCCCTCACCAAGGGTGAGCTACAGGGCAATGCTGGCCCCAGCAGCTGGCCGGGACACCCCATCCCTCTAGGAGGCCCAGTAAGCACGGAGACTGAGAGGGGAGCCTCCCCAACCCCTCTGGGAACCACCTGCTCCCAGCAAGGACAGAAGCAAGAGTGTGGTCTCCTCCAGGCAGCCAGCAGCACCAGGCAGGAGACGGGCAGGCTTCTCCCCACAGCCTGGCTTTCCTTCCCTGAATGCTGTGGCGGGGTGGAGGCTGCTAGGGCCCATAGGGCCTCCAGGGCCCTTGAGGGCGGACCCCCAGAGGGCAGTCCAAGCCCGAGCCAGACCTGGACTGGGGTCAGAGCAGGGCGGTCACTCGCTCCCACTCGGCAGACCAGCGGAGGCTGAGGGCTGACCCGCCAACCTCGCTGGTCTAATCTAGTAAAGGCCACAAACCCCCCTAACTGGGATTTTCATTCTTTCTCTAAGACAAGAAAGGAACCGGCAATCAAACAATGGCATCTCGAAGAAGGAAGACACAATCGGCTTGGGCTTGGGGCTCCAATGGCAGCAGCCACTCAAAGGGGGCCATAAAACACGCGGTTGTCTCCACGGGCCATTGTTGCATCTGCAGACCTCACAGAAGCCCTTTCAAGCTCCCTTTTACGAGCCATCCGCATTGTGGCTCAGACAAAGCCCCACTGGGCCCCAACTTCACATGCCATTAGCACACGGATCATTGCCGGGCCTGCCTTGTGGCCCCTCTTCCTGGACGGCTCCCCGGGAGGGCTGTATGGCTCCCGCCTGCCCCTGGGAGCCCTGGGAGCACCAGAATCCCGAAGGACCCTCCTGGCCTGCCCGCAAGTTCTGGGAAATGCTTCTCCTTCCAAAGGAGCTGCAGGAGAGTAGGGAGAGGCTGGCAGCTTCGGGCCAGGTCCCATGCCTCTGAATCCGTCACCTGTCCCGGCCCACACATGGTCCCCACACCCACCACTTCGGGGCCTTGGTGCGAGCACGTCATTTCGCATTAGCGAACTTGTAGCTTTGGGCCCCCATGTGCTAGAAGTTTCTAGTACCTGGTGCGGGACGGGCCCTGCCCAGCTGGCGCAGGAGCAGTGCCCTCAGTCACTTACCGCGTCACACTTGATCACTTTGGAGAGGAACCGAGTGAGGCGATGGCAGGACAGGAAGCTGTTGGAACCTCCAAGGTGCAGGCCTTGCACGGCGGCCACCACGCTCCCGGCTGCCACCATGGACGGTGGGTTGGAAATGAACTTCACGTCTGCAGCGGAGAAGGAGAGAGGCGAGGGGGCTGTGAGCAGGGGACCCTCCACAGGACCCGGTGGTCCCGGCAGTCCCCAGCCCCAGCTCTGCATCAGGGTGTGTCCCCGCCAACGGCTGGCCTGGGCTGATTCTGAGCGCACGACCCAGCGCTAGACAGAAGCCAGGCCCGGGAGTCACCTGACGAGCTTGTCAGTTTCCCTTGAAAACGGAAAAGCAAACTGAGGAAGCCACCATTGGCAGAGTCCAACTGCAGAGCCTCTGGGGAAGGGACAAGGGACATCACTGTACTTGAGCCTTGAGAACGTGTTGCTCATCCACAAAAATTAAAAAACGGGACAGACTACACGGAACAAGATGTGCTGCTGGGCCCCAGGGGCGGGGGGGTGGCTCGTCAGGTCTACACTCTGGGAGGGGCCCACGGCTCTCACCGTCTCCCAGGAGTGTGCAGGGGTGGGGGGCAGCGGTCCCCATGGTGGCATGGGGTGCCCGTCCCCACCAGACCTTCCTCCTGGGACCCGGCGGAGGTGGCGTCCTCTCACTGCCTCACCTGCCAGTTGCCAGCACTCCCTCCCCTTGGCCCCGAGGCACGGCTCAGTGACGGATGGGGGAGACCCTGCCTTTGCCCCTCGGCTGAGCCCCAGCACCTCCCACCCTTATCAGGAAAAGGTGGGCAAGTGGTAAGGATGTGTAAATGGCCGTGCGGGGCCAATGGGCTGCCATTCTGGGGCATGCAGTTAAGAATTTTTGGTGGGAAAGGCCGCCGATTTCCGATTTCCGGCGTGGCGGGGGGAGGGACCACGCGGTGTCTTTGTCAGACCCTTTATCCCCTTTTGCATGCACGGAGTGCCAGGGCCTGTGGGCCTGAGGGTCGGGACCCTCCCTGAGGGTCTGCTCCCTCCTCCGGGGAGCAGAGAGCAGGCCAGGCCAAAGGAATGTGGCCAGGTGGGGGGCTGGGGAGCCACCATGGAGAGGCGACAGAGCCTACCACTGATACCGTGAAAAAGAAATTTCTTAAGGGGCAGCCACCTCCTTCCCGCTTGACATTGGAGCAGTGCTCCCTAGTCTGGGAGCCCGGAGCCACGAATGAGAAGCTTTTCACTGAGGCCCGTCAGGTGGGGACAGAAATTGCCATGTCCCTAAACTAGTTTGGCTGGACCTTGAGACTCCCGTCCACAAGGGATGGTGAGCTGGGGACAGGCTTGCTTTTGGAGCCCCCCTCCCCACGGAAGGGTGTGCGTGTGTGCACGTGTGAGCATGTACATGTGCACAGCGCAGGTTAGATGGGTGTGTGTGTGCAGTGCAGGGCTTACGTGTGTAGATGAGTATGTGCATGTGTGAATGGTACCGTGTCGATGTGTGCACAGTGCAGGGCTCACACGTGTAGATGTGTGTGTGTGCACACTGCAGGAAGTACGTGTGTAGAAGAGTATGTGCGTGCGTGAATGGTACGGTGTAGATGTGTGTGCACACAGTGCAGGGCTCACACGTGTAGATGAGTGTATACGGCAGAGGGCAGATGAGTGTGTGTGCGTGTGTGTGCACACTGCAGGGCTTACGTGTGTAGATGAGGAGGAACCCAACTGCACCCCCAAAGCTCTGACCCTTGTCTCCACTCTGCTGGGTGCAGAGCAGGGCAGGCGGGCCTGTGGCCAGAGCGACCCCCAGAGGCGTCGTGGACTCTCGCTAAGACCTACTCGTCAGTCCTGATCAGTGGTCAGCCCTGGTCGTTTGCTTACCTAACCCACTGCAGCGCCCGGAAAACTCCAGGACACACGGATGAATATACATGTTCACCAGGTGTGGGGGACGTGTGCACTCGTGTGGGAGCCCCAATCTGCGGGACCTCCAGAGCAAGAACAGAGCTCCTCCCCTCATGGCACCATCAAGCGGGACCCTTGCTCCGTGGAGGACAAAACTATCTTCTGGGTCTTTTGCTCAGGCCTCCGTCTCTGCCAACCTGTTTCGGAGCAGCCACTCAAAAGTGAGAGGTCCTTGTGACCAAGGGCAAGGCTGCATCTCCGTTACGTTCGAAGTTCGAACTGCACAGGCGAGCATCTGGACCCGGAGAATCTGTCCCAGGACGTGGGTGGGCGGGTGACCCTCTCCTCCTGGCCTGCCTGTTCCCCACCCCCTGGAGTTAATGTCTGGGAGAAGCTGCCCCCCCCCAACTTTCCCTCAGGGGAGGCCCAGGGCTTTGGGCCCAGGCTGCACCCTACAGGCCAGGGGTGCTTGTTGGGCCCAGTCTTAGACAGAGGCCGGCCACGCGCGCACACACCGACGCCAGGCAGCTGGGGAGTCAGCACTGAAGCCCACTTAGCCTCTGCGCCAGGTCAGCTCCCCGCACGGCCAAGCCCTGCACACGGGCTACACACCCCGCTTCCCTGGGGTTCTGGGAGAGGGGGAGCTCCAGGCTGCCCCCGCCATCCTGGGGCGATAGGGGAAGGGTGTACAAGAACTGTTCTTACATTATCTCCAGGAAACTCTGCCGTTTCTCTGAACCACTTTCAGCTCCATAAAAGGCTGCCTGGACGTCTCCAGAGGCCTCTCTCTTCCTAGGAGGCCCAGCCAGAGAACGCCTCCCTGCCTGCTTGTGGGGCTGGCCCCTGGAGGCCGAGGGGATGGCCAGTGGGAGGCTCCCCGGCCCTGCCCCAGGGTCAGAGCTACCACCCCTCAGATCCATCCGGACGACAGTGTCCCCCACTCCTCTCACTTGGAAGGGCTCGGAGGAGGGGGTTCATGCCTTGAGCAGGAGGCGGAGGATGGGAGGCCAGCAGAGTCTTCCTGACTCTTGCCTGAGCCAGAAATAGCACCCTGACATCAAGAGGGTGCCAGGAGGTGCCAGACTAGGGGTTCTGCAGCTTGTAGAGAGGGAGTGATAGATGCCAACTTCCCCCTTGGATGCCCTGTGGCCCTCCGGTTGCCCACGGTGAGCCCCAAACACAGGTGACAGCAGAGGCCTGACCGGGGGCAGAGGTGGCCCACTGCAGAACTGGCTGGGACGGGGGCCTGGGTCCCCAGGCAGGGTTGCCCACCTCATGTGATCAGAGGGAGAGAGAAAGAGGGAGAGAGAAGGGGTGTCAGGGTAAGGGCTGGGGGAGATGAGAGGCAAGGCCAGCGTGTGTCCGGGTCTGTGGGAGTTTGCACCCAGTACTGAATCCATCGCTGCCCAGGGGCTGGGGCCAGGGCCGGGTCAGGGAGGGGCCACCAGGGGCCATCCAGAGCCCCACCAGGGGGAGGGACGACTGGTTCCGGCTGCCAACTGCCCCAGCCCAGCCCCAGGCTTCTCTGAAGCCCCTCCCAGCGCTCAGATTCCCTGCGCAGGCCAGAGGCACCCCCTGGGGGCCTCAGGCAGCCAAGTTCCTTTGCAGGCCGCCCCTGCACAAGGGCCGCTGGTAGCACATGGGTGGTGCAGGCCCTGTGGGCCGACTCCCCACCCCTGTAGGTGCCCCTGGCAGGTGGCCCAGCCCAGGAGAGGCCAGAAGGGGGCCCCTTGAGGACACGGAGAAGGACTGGTGATGGGGAAGGCAGGCTGGGCAGCCAAGGGAAACTCTTTTCAGCACAGAGTGACCAGTCTGGCGGACCATCCACCCCCATCCCGAAGGCACTGCTGGTGGCTGTGGCCAGCCTCAGCGACCCGACCCAGGAAGGGACCCCCCCCCCACCGCCCCTCACCTAGCCCCAGCACTCAGCCAAGGGACGAGGAGCACCTCCGAGGGCAGGAGGGGTCTGGGGACCAGCTCGTTAGACGGGGAAACGGAGGCAGAGGGCAAGAAGCTCCTCCAGCAGGGGCGAGGGCCCCCAGGGAGGCCGGGGAGCAGCGGGACCCAGCCGCCCTACCTGTGGCACAGAGGGCGACGAAGGTCTGCGCGTGCTTGCGAATGATCTGTCTATTCTCCTCGGCCGCGGGCATCTTGGACAGGAAGTGTTCGATGAAGTCGTGCGGGGTCACCGCGGCCAGGTTCCACTTGAGCTTGTTCACCAGGAGCAGCTCCATTTGCTGTGGAAATGGGGTGAACCGGCATAAAAGAGGGGCGGGGCCGGGCCCCCCTCCCCCACTCCGTGGGGCACAGCCCAGGAGCGAAGGCACGGGGCACGTTGGGGGTCCAGGAAGTGGAGGACAGCACGCCACCCCAACAGAGGTCCAAAAACAGAGGGTGCCGTAGAAAGAGCCAACTGTGCCCAAGTGGGGACCAAAAAGAGCCACACCTGGAACGCAAGCCCTTGTGAGCCGCGCGGGCTGCCCGCGCCGCCGTCGCTAGAGGGCGCGCGCCGCCCGCGTTTCGGCCGCACTAGGGGCCCCGCGGAGGTGGGAGTCGGAGCGACCGTGTGTGGTGGGGCGCGCTGGGGATGGGGGCGGCGGGGGTCCCGCCCGCTCCTCCCAAGGGGCCCCACCGGTGTGGCCCCCAGCCCTCGGGGCGTAGGGTGCGGCATCGGCCTGCGGGGGGCCTCCCACCCTCTGCACCTCCCCCACCCGGGGGTTCCTGGGGTTCCAGGGGCGTGGGTGGGCCGCGGGGGGGGGGGGGTCCCAGGTTACCAGCAGCTCGTCAGGCCGGATGGAGTTGTCAGTGTAGATGCACAGCTTCTCGGCCGTCAGGGGGATGGTCTCCTTCATCTTCGAGGCCACGAACATGCAGGTGGCCCCCAGCAGCTGCAGGCGGCTCTTTTTCACGGGCTCCAGCGACAGGAAGCGGTCCAGGTAGTTCATGGCCAGCGGGAAGACCTCCTCCTCGCACTTCTGCTCCTCGCAGACCTGGGGGGCACGGGCGCCGTGACCGCCGCCGCCGGGCCCCCTCCGCGGGGACCCCGCGCCCCCCACCCCAGCTCGTGCCCGGGCGGCCGGTCCCGAGCGCGCAGCGGGTCGGTCGTGGGGGGCGGCTGAAGCCGCCGCTGCCGCGCCCCCTCCCCCGCGTGTCCCCAGTGCCCACCCAGCCCGAAACTGAAAGGGAAAGTCCCCAAGAGGCTGGCACGGTGGGGGCGGGAGTGGGCACGGCTGGCGGCGTGCGCCGCGCGCGGGCGGCCCGCCACGGGGACCCCGGCCCGCGTGGGTGCTCCGGGGCCCGCCGGGCCGGGGCTCGCCCCAAATGGGGTGCGGGGCCGCGGGGCGGGCCGCGGGGCTGGGCGCCGTGCTCACAGCGCCTGCGAGACACAAAGGTGGCGTCCCAGGCCGCCGCGCCGCATTTCCCCAGACGTCATCTTTTCAAAAAATATTTAAAAATATAAAAAAAATAACTGGGTGCATAAAAAACCCCTGAAAATGACCCTCGGGCGGCCCTTTACCCAGGCCGGGGGTCGAGAGCTCGTTGGAGGCTCCGGGGAGAGCCCTAGGAATTCAAACTCGGGGGCCCCCCTTCCCCCTGGGCGCGGGCGCCTTTTCCCTCTCGCAAGGGCACCACGCCGCACTTTCAAAAATTATTTTAAAATATCTGCGAGTACCCCGGGCGCCCGCTGAAGGCCTGAAAGTGTGCCCTGGGCCGCCGGCTCGCTCCAGACAGGTCCCCCAAGCTGAGACCCCTGCAGACCAGGGTCAATCCCCAGCGTCTTGGGGGCCACGCGACCTTGCAGCTCGGCGTGCTCTCCGGCCCAGGCTGGCCGTGCGGGGCGCCCCGGGACTTGCAGCTTGAACAAAGGGGCCCCTCTTCCCGAGCGGGGTCCCCCCCAAGCTGTCCGCGCTCGGTCCCCGCGCCCCTCCCTCCGGTTCACCGCGGCCGCGCGGCCCCTCGCGGCGGCCCCAGCGCCTCGCCGGGCGCTCCCCGCCCCCACCCTGCCCCCAATTATTAATAAACACTTTTGCTTTGCAATAAAAGAACAAAGATGGCGCATAATACTGGCACGAGCGGCCCTTGCATACGTGTCCATGGATATTAATTGAAAAATCAAATCTATGCCCCCTCCCCCTGGAGCAGGCGGCCCGCGGCAGTGTAGCAGGAGAGGAGGCGCAGCGGGGGCTCGGGCGCAGGCGGGGGCCACAAAGGGCGCCCAGGCCGCCGGCCCGCACCCTCGAGTCAATTGGGGTGCCCCCGGCAACTGGTTTTCCCCGAAGGATTCCCTCCCCGACCGCTGTCCCAGACTACCCCCGCCAGGATAGGGAATTTCAAACGACCCCACCCCCCACCGCATTTTCGTTCAAAAAAAAAAAAAATACCCACAATATCTATATATTTTGAAAACGCGATTCCTAGCAACCCCCGGACAAACTTCAAAGTTGGGGTGGGAGAGAAGGGAGGGAGACGAGCGGCAGAGAAATGTGGGTTTGGGCAACAAGTTGCAGGAAAAGTCCTAAAGAGCCGCCCGAAGCCCCGCACCTCCAGCATCCAGGTGGCCACGATCTTCCGCATGGACGGCAGGATCTCCTTCTGCACACATTTGAAGTAGGATACGGAGGGCGCGCAGGTCTCCTCCGCCTTGAGCATGGCCCGCAGCACCCGGTCGTTGAGGAGGTTGGCATCGGGGTACGCCCGGCGGATGGTCTCCACCTCGCAGCATAAGAGTTGGTGTGCCATGGCTGGGGCTCTACTGGGGGGCCTGGGGACGGCGGTGGGTCCCGGGTCGCTCCGCGCTCGGCTCTGGCTCCAGCTGCCCCGCGCTCCCTCGAGCTCGTCTGCCCCTCGCCGGAGCGCGCGGACGCTGCTGCTCGCTGCTACTGCGCCGACAGCCCTCTGGAGGCTCCAGGACTTTGCAACTTCCAACAAAACTCCCCTGTAGTCCGTGTGACGTTACTGTTGTTAAGCAGAGATCAAAGCCCGGCAGAGAATGGGAGCGGGCGGGGGGGGGGGGGCGGGCGCAGGGGGAGGGGGCGCGGGCTCGGAGCGCCGGGGAGCGGAGAGGGGCAGAGCCCAAAAGCCATCCCGGAGGCGCCGCGCCTGCCCCGCGGCGGAGTTGCCCCGAAGCCTGGTTTTCATAGAAATGCAAATCGCCCGAGGCTGCCTTTCTCCCCGCCGGGGAAGAGGGGTGCAGGGGTGTCCGCCCTCCCCGAGTGGGTCCCCCGGGATTCGGGGGTGGGTGGAGGTGGCTCTGCAGGGGGGGACAAGTGGGGTGGGGGGCGGCCAGGCCACACGCAGCCGGGGGAGACCGCATGGAGGGGGCACTCTGGGGCTCGGAGACACCCTATATCCGAGCCGGGAGAATGGGCGCATTTCCGAAAACGCCACGGGGGCACCCACGGGCGGAGAGGCGGCCAAGGGACCTCAAGTGTACATCTTCTTTCATTTTCATTAACACGTGTAAATTTCAGGAACCACTTAGCACTCAGGGACGCGGAGCAGAGTCCGTGACCCCGCTGGAGGCTTCTTTCCCGCGCCGGAGGGGGGGGGTCGTTGCAAATGCCGGAGGGGATATCCCTAAGCCATAAAGGGGTTTCAGCCTAGCATGTGCTCGCTCAAAAAATAAAATAAGTAAAATAAATGCCCGAAAATTCCAGCAGCAGCCCAAGATGGTGGCCAGCCTTTCCTTCATCCTGTCCTGCTCGCCTGGGGGATCTGCGGGTCTCCTTCCTACCTTGGCCAATGCAACCTTCCAGGGGTCTCCGATCGCCCCCAGCCCTCGACCCCCATCCCGGCAATTTAAGAGTTAGGAAGACGCCTTGAATGGAAGACTGCAAAGTAGTGGTCTCTGTCCTGACTTATTTTTTAATTAAAAAAATAAATTTAATCGCTGGAAATATTAGTCGCTTCTCTTGCCTCTGACAAGACCACCGGAAGCTTCCTAATTGGTTTTGTCGGGGGGTGTGGACATCTCAGCACCTTTACAATTAGCCCGGGGCTGCATTCGTGAGCCTGGGGGGGGGGGGAAGGCAGGGGCCGGCAAAAATTAGAACAATTGTAAGTTAAAGAAATGGGTGTTATTGATCTGGTTTTTTAAAAATCTATATATATTAGTGGTTATACAAGAGGGAACCCAATATTATCGCTACCTTAAGAGGCAAATAAAAGAATACAGCAAAGTGGGTTTTTAAAAATTTTTGTTCAGATTTAGTGTCTTTGGTGCCTTCTTTTTTTTTTTTTAAATAAAAGGATGTTTTGCCCAATCTTAACTTTTGTTGAGTTTTTACATTGCTTGCCCCCAATTAAGACCATTCATTTCTTCCCTCCGAATACAGTTTAGGGTCATCAAACCGCCGTAACACCTAACAGTAAAGACTCAAAGAAAACGCGGGGAAAAGCCCCCTCCCCTTCGCAAGGGTGCGCGCAGCGAGACCAGACACCCCCCTCGCAGGGCTGATTCTTCGCGCTCCCCTCCCCCGCCGGGAATTAGGGTCACTGAAATTCCGGGTCCAGCAGGGCAATTACCCCCGGCTCACGCCTCGGAAGCGGTGGGTGGCCCGAGCAGGAGCGCCCACCGCCGTGTCCCCCTCCCCGGGCACCCACGCGAGCGCCTCGCGGCAGCAGCAGCCCGCGCACGAGGGCGGCCCGGCTGCTTTTTCATTCATAAAATCCCGACCGGGCGGCTGCCCCGATGATTTATGGGACTGCGCGCTATCGCCGGGCGGCAGCTGCCCCGCGGGGCGAGGGGCCCGAGCCCCGCGGGCGCCCCCGGCCCGGCCCGGCCCGGCCCGAGGCGGCCGGCGACGGCGAGGGGCGGCGGGTCATAAAGAGGCTCGCCCACTGCGGCCAAACGGGCTCCGGGTCCGGGAGGGAGCTCCCCCCAACCCGGAGAAAGACGGAGGAAACTGGAATTAGCATGAGCCAATGGGGGCGCGGCGCTGTTACTAGGCGGACCGGGCAGATCTCGACGAGGAACTTCGTTGATTTCCCCGCTCAGGGACGGGCGCAAAAGTGCAAGCCCGGCGGGCGAGCGTGAAGAGCCGTCCAGGAACCCTCGGGGGGAGGCGCAGGAATTTGGGGCCTGGCGGGGAGCGCCAGCGGCCCAGCCCCCACCCCGGGGAGCCCAGACACGCGTCCCTGGAGCTGCAGAGGGAGCCGCCGGCCCTGGGCCCTTGTGGGCGGCTGCTCCTAGGAGAGCCGAGGACGCGTTTTTATTTTATTTTTTTCCAAAGAGAAAAGCAAGTCTTAAAAACTTTTCTGCAGCAGTGTTAATTTTGCACTGCCTTTTAAAAACTCACCACGAGACAGGAACTGCGAGTTCTGGGCTCGTTTAAAGTGCTCCGCGCTTATTTCTCGGTGACTATTTGGAGACAAAGGGCCAGCGACCCGATCGGGAAGGCACTGCGTTGGTTGGAAAGGAAATCCGAAAGTGACTTAAATCACCTTCCCGCTTTCCTTGCCGCCCACCCGTCCCAGGGGAGACCGCGGCCGGCCGGGGCGGATCTCCGGCCCCGAGAGGGCGAATTCCGCGGCAGGCGCGTTTGCCACCATCCCTGGCTGTGGGAACCTTCATTCAGGCGGGGGAAGGGAGCGCGTTCATTCAGGAACCGGCCCGCCGCGGCGCCGACCCCTGCGCGCACTGCGGCTGCGCCCCGCCCCGCGGGGGGCTTTGGGGAAGGGGCGCAGGCCCCAGTGGAGATCTCCTACCGACTTCGACCTCCCGCAGCCGCCCACCCCATACGGGACCGGAGGGGGCGCACCCAGATGGGGTCACCTGCAGCCGCATACCTGGCGGCGGCGACTTGAAAGGACAGCCATTAAGTCGCTCAGGAAAACTTCCGAATGCGGGCCACGGGGTCCCAGGGCGCTGGGGTCCCCTCCCCTTCCCCCACCCTGCTCGCCTCCTGGGGGCGCGCGCGCTGAGTATCTCCGCCAGGGCTGCACCGGGAGGGCTTCTGGCGCTCCAAAGCTGCGGGGAGCGTCGGGACGAGCTCTGGGTCCGGCGCCCACCTGGGACAGCCACACGCTGGGAACAGGGGCAGCCGTACCTCCCACCGTCCCAAGCTACGGACTTGTTTTCGCCCCTGATCAGTTAATTCAGCCACGCGCAGACCAACTCCCTGCCCGAGCCCCCGACGTCGGCCTGGCAGGATGCGAGGACCGGACCCTCCTCCCCGAGCTCGGAGGGCCGTGGGCAAGGTGTGCCCGGAGTTAAATAGCAAACCCCAACAGGTGGTGCCGGGGGTGAGGGGGGCGGCGGCTCACAACGCCTCTGGAGAAGGTGCACTTTTAGGGGTGAAAACATCTAACTCCTTGAACTTCGTCCCTCAAAAAGCATGGCCTGGTGTCCGGAGCAATATGAAACCCCCCAATTCGCTAGGAATTCCCTGGCCTCTTGGCTCAGGTCCCTGGCCCGTCTCTAGCCAAGTGCCGTGGAATGGGCGCCCGGACCGAGCAGATAACCACCACCAACCGAAGCAAAGAAATTGGTTGGGGGTGGGGGGTAATGACCTAGGAGGCCAAGTCCCATCCGTGTCTCCCTGGGCCAAGTTGGGCTGCGGCCTACCCGAGGAGGAACAGACCCCGCCCCCAGCGAGCGCGCGGAGCACCCCTGCAGAGACTCGCGTGGGTGGGTGGAGGGGCTCGGTACCCAGCCCGCTGGCTAGCTGAAGCCGGACCTTCCCCAAGAAGGGCCCGTACTAAGACCCTTCGGGCTCCCGCAATGTTCCCCGCCCCCACCCCCCGCCTCCGGGTTAGGGCTCGACGCCCCCTCATTCGCCGGGAGGATTGGTCACTCCCTCCCCATCCCCGCGCTTTCCCGGAGGCTGTGTTGGGATGTAACCACGTCCTCGTGCCTGCTTTTTGTGCCCTTGGAACGCCCGAAAGCGAGAGCTATTCCATCCTTCGCTTTGGCCTTGGGGGTTGGGGGGTGGGGAATGGCCGGAGGGACGGTCCGTTTCTTTATTATGGGGAACCTCCGAGTTCTGGGGCTCCAGACACTTGCCAAGAGGGAAAAAGGAAAGGAAATTCTTATCCAGGTGCAGGGAGAGGGGTGGCATACCTAACGCCCTACACCCCTGCTTTTAGGTCCCCTCGCCTCGTGCCGTCTGGATTGGTGGCAGCGGCCGCGGGTTTGGACCCTCTGGGGAGTTCTGGGCTTGCGGAGTCCGAGGAGCCCGATGCGCCGCGCTCGGTCCCCAAACCCCGCCAGGGGGCTTGTTTGCGCGGGACTCGACCTACTCCCACGTGTCCCGGGCGATCCGGCAGGGGCTGGGGGTGCGGTCGGATTAGGGAGAGTCGGGAGCCAAGGGCGCGCGCCGCGGGAACCTGGGTCTTGGCTCCCGAGCAGCGCGTGGCCGCGCGGCGCATTCCGCACATTCCCGCCCGGCCTCGGGTCCGCCGCCACGTGGTTGCTCTGCGCGCCGCGCTTACCGTAAGGCTTGGAGAAGGCGCGCACTCGCCGCGCCGGAGCGCGTGCGGATCTCGGTGAGGACACAGAAACGTGGTCCAGCACCGGACCCCCCCACCGCCCTGCGGCGAGACAGCGACACAGGCCCCCGCCCATTTGCTCAGAATCTGGGCTATTGCAGGGTTTGGAGAGCGAGCCTCCGCTCACGGACCCATCCTCGTTTCTCACAACTCCTGCGAGTCACCCCAACCCCAAGCTCGTCGTTGTCATGCATTTAATCTTCTAAACAAACCCCCAAGAACACACTGGGCGGGTGGGGAAACTGAGGCACCTTATCTGGGCTCACACTGCTGAGAACCGTGATGTCCGCTGTTTAAGCCCCTAGGCTGTGCCTCTTTCAGGGTTCAAGTGCACTGTCAGGAGTATCACCTCGGGACCTGCGTCTCCCAGGAGCTCTGTGTTCTGGGGTAGATCTTTGTCTTCATCTGCGAAATGGGGTGTGACTGCCCTCTTCCAAGGCCGCAGAGCAGAGTAATTAAGGTAGTATGTGCGAAGCCGTTAGCAGGAAGCCCTGGTGTATGTCACGTCCGCTCGATGTGTTCATTCATGTATTGGTTCTTGCGCAGAATGAAGGCCATGAGAGGCGCGGTGTGTGTGGAATTGATTAAACATTTTTCAGTTTGTTACCAGAAAGAGAATTTTTTGAAAAAATGACTTTCTAGTCTACAAACTTGCTTTTATTTGCTGGCTTCTCCTGAGCTGTCTGTGCGCGTGAGGTTTAAATCATCCAATGTATTTTTAAATTAAAAAAAAAAAAAGTTGAACATTAGGTTTCCCTTCTTCCTTCTCAACCTGGAAAAGGAGTAAAAAGGTTTCTTTCTTTCTTTCTAAGATTTTATTTATTTATTGGACAGAGAGAGAGCACAAGTAGGCAGGGAGGCAGGCGAAGAGAGAGGGAGAAGAAGCAGGCTCCCTGCTGAGCAGAGAGCGGATATGGGGTTCAATCCCAGGACCCTGAGATCATGACCTGAGCTGAAGGCAGAGACTTAATGCACTGAGCCACCCAGGCCAAAAGGTTTCTTTATAAAGTAAGTGCACTGGGGCACCTGGGGTGGCTTCGTTGGTTGAGCATCAGAGCCTTGATTTGGGCTGAGGTCGTGATCTCAGGGTGGTAAGATCCAGCCCCACCTTGGGCTCCATGTTCAGGTGTGGAGTCGGCTTCAGATTCTCCCTCTCCCTCTGCCCCTCCACCTGCTCACACGCACCTGCAGGCACACTCTCACCAAAAAAAAAAAAAAGATAAGGACGTTAATTAAGGGCACAAATGTCAATGCAAGGGTGAGGGACAGATATAAAAGTAGGGGGGTTTTGGCTGGGTCCAAGAGGGCCACTACCCTACGGTGCTGCTCGGGTCTCTGGGTGACCAGAACTTGTACCTGTCACCCTATCGCACAGAAGGAGCCACTCTCTACTCGAGGGGGTGGGGGGGTGATCCCAAGGGAAACTGTCCAAAGGTGTGGGTCAGTGACAGGGCTGGAAACAGACAGGTGCAACTCTCAGGAAGCCTTGAACCTGACCCTGGGAGCCTACGGGTCTTGCTCCAGTGAGAGGGGGGCGGGGAGGGTTGGGGAGGCCCGGCTTAAACATTTAGCCTCATGGGGAGAGAGGGCTCTAGGACCTGCCATTGTGGAGGTGGTACCTATGGGGCGGGGGGGCCGACTCATGGGGGCGCCTGGGCAGCCACATGACTTGGGAGATGGTAGGGAGACCTGGAGAGGCTAGAGGTTCGGGGAAGGGCTTCTAAGTCCTTGGGGTAGGCAGCGGGATTAGGACCTGGAGCTGAGTCCTAGGTAAGGAACTCAGTATTACATCCAGCCCCGACGGTCACTGAAGATTGACCAATGCCAGAGAGAAGGAGTGAGGCGGGGTGGGCCAGCGGAGTGCTCACCCTGCACCTGGAGCCTCAACCCCTCCTTGGCCCCGAGGAGACCCCTGTGACAAAGGACCACACACGGGGGGACGCTTAGAATGACAGATACTTGTTCTGTCACAGTTTGGAAGTCAGAGTCCAAAATCAGGGTGCACGACTGTGCTCCCTCTGGAGGCACCGGGAGAGGGTCCGCCCTGCTCCTCCAGCCTCAGGGGCTTCGGGGTCCCCCGGGCTGGTGGACGCAGCCCTCTGGCCTCTGCCTCTGTCTTCATGTGGCCGCTCCTCTCTGTGTTCTCTCTCCTCCTGTCTCTTATGAGGACACTGGCTGTTGGGTTTAGGGCCCACACGAGTGACCCAAGATGATTTCATCTCAAGATCCTTCACTGGATCACATCTGTGAGGACTTTCTTTTTCCCAAATAAGGTCAAATTCACAGGCTCTAGTGGTTAGGAGGTGGACACAGCTTTTTGGAGGACACTGTTCAGCCCACTAGGGCTAGGGAGAGGGGGAAACATGGGGTGTGTAAATCCCTGTGTTTGGTTTGAATCAGGCCTTATGAGCTGTTGAGGGGCAGGGAGTCGGGCCCCAAACATGACTGAGTTACGGTCTCCGTGCTCCAGGGCTTCCCACAGACACTGGAGAAATAACACACGGAATGCTGCTGTCCATGGGAGTTCGTGGCCGATTCGGCAGGTGCCTTCTGTAAGCTACTCTGGTCCTTGCCTTGCCCACTCCCCTTCAGAGGTCAACAGTGGAAGTTTGAGCGGTCTGATGGCCACTAGCTTTCTGATGGGGCGAAGAGAAAGGCTTCACCCAGGAATGCGGAAGCATAGAGAATGAGCAGGCAAAGAGGGAGGAGAGAATGTTCCAGATGTTTGAACAGCCCAAGAGAAAACCCTGAAGGGAGACAGGGCAGGGTCTACACTTCCCTCGATAGCTAAGAGTCTGAGCTAAGAGTCTGCCGGGGTTTGGCTAGCTCGAAGGCAAAGGGGTATGGAGTGTGGGCTCCGGAAACAGTTCTTCCTAGTCCTAGCTCCACCGCGGCCCATGTGTGTGACCTCCCCACCTTGGAGCCTCTGTTCCCTCACCTGTAAAACACACGGAATGACAGTGCAGACCTGGCAGGGTCTCCGCAGAGATTAAACAAATCAGGGGAGCGGAATCCAGGGAGCCGTCCTCATGAGCAAAGACCCCCCTGAATCCGGCCCCCGGAGGACCCGTGAGTGGGCGTGAGGCACACCTCCTTCGCTAGGACCCAGCCACCTCGCCTTGCCATTTATTTTGAAAATCAGAGGCTCGTACAAGCAGCGTTGACAGTCTTCCAGCCAAAGGGAAGGTTTTCCTTTCGTTGCTCTGTACAGGGTGAGGATCTTCTCCCCTCTGCCGTTTTTGGAGTTGTCGAAAGGTGGCAAGTCTCGGATCACCTTGTGGCTTCCCAGGTGAGACTCACAACTGCAAGTGTGAGATCCCCCATAGGGGGGTGGGAGGCCTCCAGAAGACAACCCCCCCCCCTTCCAGGGTCTCACCCACCCCACGAACCCACCTTGAGTTCCTGGCCGCCCAGATTCCCCGCCCCCAGAGAATTCCCACATGGGTTTCAAGGTCCTAGAAATAGGCTGTTTGGAAAGAAGAAATGAAAGGTGAGGAGGCCGGAGGGTGCGGAGGGCCAGCCGGGAAGGCCAGGAGCTGGGCATGTGAGGCGCCCGCCCTGGGAAGCAGCTCCTCTCCTGCCTGGGCTGCACCCAGAGCTGGGGAGGGCGGCTGGGACTGGGGACAGCAGGGCTGTGACAGCTGCTGACCGAGTGCCCCGCCTGTACCTTCACAGCCGCTCTGGGGACAGTCCCTTTATCCCCATTTTACAGATGGAGAAGTCGAGGCCAGCAGGATCCTGTGGCCACGGTGGGGCTGGGATGCCTGTTGGCTCTGAGTCTAAAATAGGGAGGTCGGGGGTGGGTGGGGGCAAGAGGCGAATGACAAAGTGCCTGGGGATTGCAAGGTTCACTTTTTAAAAATGGCTTTAGGGGTGCCTGGGTGGCTCAGTGGGTTAAAGCCTCTGCTTTCGGCTCAGGTCGTGATCCCAGGGTCCTGGGATCGAGTCCCACATCAGGCTCTCTGCTCAGCGGGGAGCCTGCTTCCTCCTCTCTCTGCCTGTCTCTCTGCCTACTTGTGATCTTTGTCTGTCGAATAAATAAATAAAATCTTAAAAAAAAAAAAAATAAAACCCGGCTTTATTGAGATGGAGTTTCCGCAGCGTGAAGTTTACCCATTGAGAGGGGACAAGCCAGTGGTTTTCAGTGTATTCCCAGAGGTGCGCGCCCATCGCCCAGATCTACCTGTAGAACCCTTCCGTCCCCCCGGAACGAAGCCCCGTGCCGAAGGGCAGTCGGGGGGGTTTTCCTCTTCCCCCTCCTCTGTGGGAATCACGCTGTTGTGGGCACTTGTGAGCAAGGTTTTGTGCGGATGCTCTCCCACGTCCCGTGTGGCCAGGCCCATTCTGAGCGCCTTCGCCTAGGGGAAGACCTTGGGGCTTTAGCTCCCCAGGACCCAGGAGACCTGGGACCGACCCCGCCGCTTCCGGAGAGGATCTCTGAGCTCTTCCCGCCTCCCGCCTCGCCCTTGTCTGTCCTTTGGGCTCTCCTCCTACTCCTTCAGCAGGGAGCTCACCAAGTCTGGAACCACAGGCATTTGTAAGGGGAGATTTTTTCTCCGATGTAAGAGCCTCCATAGAACAGCGCACCGTCCTAAGTCGCCACCTGAAGGTCCATGCTCTGTGAAGACAGCAGGGAGGGGGGACACTGCCGGCGACCCTGGCTCGGGCATCTGCGGGGCCTCGTCTCTGACTCCTGCCGACTCAACCCACGCTTTTAGCACCCCAGACATAACCCGGGGCTCAGCCTGTAAAAGGAGAAAATCCTCTTGGCCATGCTTCCAGACTTTTTCCCATTCTCTGTCCCTGCAGGAAGCCCAGGGCAGCTGACTCGCCCTGGGACAGAGCGCATGTGGCCGCAGACCCGCTGTGGTTAGGGAGTTGGGGGTGTGCTGGCCCTGTCGGTCCCCTGATGCGTGTTCTCCGTCCCGGCTCTGGAGCAGTATGAAGAGCAGGTACCGTGGTATCAGAAAGCTACGGACATTCCCACACCCCAGTGGAGATGGGAGCCCAGTCTCCCCCCTTCCCTCCAGCATAGCTTGACAACTCGGGGACCTGAGTCTCCTCTTTCGAGGGGGTGGGGCAGCTGGAGAACGTGGTCCCTCCCGGGGCCAGCAGAGGATTCAAGTGAACCTGCCGTGTGCCTCTGTCTTCCCCATTCCTGGGGCTTCCGCCCAGAATAGGCACCATCCCTGCTCCCCAGGAGCCTGCCTTCCAGCGGGACACATGGACATGGCCCCCAGCCCCCCCACACCCGGCACTGAGTCCTGTAGCAGGGCAATGGCTGGTGGCTGGGGAGCAGGAACACCCCCCCACCCCACCCCAGAACCCACCCTGGGCTGTGGATGTGTGTATTAGTTAGCTACTGCTGCCGAACAAACGAGTGCAACCGTCAGCATCAAACAAGCGAAGTGACTCTCACGCGGTGTCTGCGGGTCAGGTATCCAGGAGAAGCGTGGCCAAGCCATCCGGCTCCCGCGGGCTCAGTGCGGGGTGCGCCTTCACGTGCCTGTGGGAGAGTCCACCGCAGGTCCTGGTGCTCCCGCACAGGTGATCTGAGCTGCTCCCGGAGCAGCACGGAGACAGCCCACCTTCCGTGCTGTCCGCATGAGAGTGACATGCTCTCACTCTACCACATGCTGTTGCTCACACAGACCAATCCTAGAACAGTGTGTGTGTGTGTGTGTGTGCGTGCGCGCACGCGCGGGGACTGCACAAGGACATTAATGATGTAAGAGGCCATCCCGGAGGCTCGTGGACCCGGGTGGGGCTTCTAGGCACAGGTGGGGACCTTGGGCGCAGTGGGAGAGGCTAGCAGGCCCGTTGCTTCACCTCACTTCCAGGGCCACAGTCCACCTGCAGCTGAGCTCTGCCTGCTCTGAGGTGAGGGTCAAGGCTTCTTTTTTTCCATGTGAATATACACCGAAGTCAGCCCTGCTTCTAAGAAGCACTATCCTTTCTCTCTAGCTTGATGGTGGTAACTTTGTCCTAAGTCCGGTGAGCGTGCAAGTGTGGGCCTGTTTCTGTCCTGTCCCACTGGGTTAGGGCTTTCCAGCCGAGGTCACAGGGTCTGGTGGCGGGGTCTGGGCGATGTCAGTTATGCCACAGAGTCCAGGGTGGGAGTGGTCCAGGGGCCTCCTGGGGCAGGGCGTGGGGTGTGGTGTGGGTGCGACTCAGGCTGTCCTACCTCCCCAATTGTTGCCTGTTTTCTCTGGTTTTCTTTTTCTACTTAAATCCACCAATGCTGATTTTCTTGCTTGCCACCAAAACTCGATGGGGAGGGCGCCTAGGTCTGAGCACACTCGCAAGCAGCAGCGAGACCCGCCCCATCAATGCCAAGTTCATTTCTCTAAGAGTCGCCCTTGAAACGCTCATGTCCCCTAGCCGGGAACAGTAGTAGCTTATGGTATGTTCGGAGGATGGAAGAAGATTAAAGGCAAAAGGCGACAAACGCGTATGGACGTCATCCACCATCGGACAGACGTTGCTGGTTTCTAGGACAAAGGACAGGTTGGACGGAGCTGGGACTTTTGGGGTGATAGGAATGATTTCTTTCCCCTTCCTTCTGTATTCTAGTTTTATAGTCTGCGCGCTGTGTGCTCTTATGAACAAATGTTGTTTTATAACCCAAAAGATGAATCTGACCGGAACGATGCTGGGGACACCGAGCTGTTTTCCAGTGTCCCCCGGCCCCCGTGGTTGTCCTTGGAACACCTGATCCAGACTCCTGGGGTTCCTCAGGCACCAGCCCCCAAGTGTCCTCCTCAACTCTCACACGGCCTCTCTTCTAGCGGACAGAGGACTGGAAAGCCTGTGTCTTAGGTAGAGTTTCCCGGGCCCTCCGGGTAAACACGGCTTGCAAATGGCTTGGAAATGCGAGGCCAGGCCTTCTAGCACCGGGTGGTGACCGCGGAGGAGCCGGAGAAGCCCAGGTTATTCCTCCTAAGATGGCATATGGCAGCAAGCAGGAGGAGGTGCCAGAGGGAACCCCCAGAGGCGGCTCAACTGGGAAGCGCGCTCCCGTCTGCGGCCAGCTGGGCTGGTGTGGACTTCCCTTGGTGTGCAGGACAGAGCCCTCTGAATTCTCCAAGGACTCATGCAGCGCTTGGGAGACGTGTGTTCCCTGATCGCGGTGTTACTGCTGTAGGACGCCTTGACGCCTTGACGGGCCAGGCCTAGAGCGTGCCCCAGCCCCGGACCAGAAGCGGCGGCGTCTAGACAGCATCGCATGGGAGAGGCCACGGACAGGAGGTCTTGTGGCAGGTCCCATGCCGGGTCCTCTGATACTCATTTCCTTCCCGCAGACACGGAACTTTTCAGGGGCGCTCACTACTCAGCCAACGACTACACTTCCCGGCCTCCCCCGCGGCTGGGGGTGGCCCCGAGACCAAGTCCCAGCCGGGGGCTGTGAGTGGAAGGGATGTGGGAAACATCTGGGTCGTGGCCTGGGACGCAGGAGCACGCGGCAGAGTTGCAGGCTGTGTGCGAGCTTGACATACGAAGGTCAGTGGCTTTTCTCTGTACCGACAACAAACAAGTGGAATTTGAAATTAAAAACGTAATTCCCCTTACAGGAGCACCCCCCAAAGCGAACGACTTAGGTGTACGTCTGACGCGACACGTGGAAGATCTACATGGCGAAAAGTTCCAAACTCTGATGCATGGAACGAGCGAACTAAATGCATGAACAAGAGGTTCACGTCCACACACGGGAAGACGCCGCGTTGACCAGATGTTGGCTCTCCCCGGCGTGGTCTGCACGTCCAGGGCAGTGACATTCCGAGTCCCCGCCAGCTGTTTTGCCAGTGTCAACGGACTGATTCTGTAATTTGTGTGGAGCCGAGACCCAGAACAGCCAGCACAGAACCGGAGGAGAACTGAGCTGGAACACTGACATCACTCAACGCCAAGATTGCTCTAGAACTGCCCGGTAGAGTAGAGCCCCCTGTGACTCTTAGAGTCACCGGGCTCTGTGCGTGTCTGCTGCCTCTCCCCACTGCCTTGCCTGACGTACTTGAGGACTCTCCCTTACGATGCCAGTCTGTGCTCAGGGGCCCTCAGTGTGTCCCCAGGGGCCCTCAGTGTGTCCCCAAGCCCACCTGCTACGATCACCAGCCCCATTCCCAGACCGCATGTGCGTCAGCTTCTCCCCTACCTCCCACTCATCCCGGGGGTCCCTCCACTCCCGTCATTCCACGCCTACCACTCCTCTATTTCTGCCTTTGACCTTCAGCTGCCCTGTGCAAGGGTGTCCCCTGCTCCCAAGGGCATCGCACCTGGGCCTTCCAAGCAAGACGCAGCTGCAAGGCAGACTCTTCGGAAAGCCGCTCCGTGTGCTGCTCCGTGTTCCGCTCCCCTCATCGGCTCCCATGGTGGGCACCTCTCAGTCTGCTGGTTGCTTTGGGTGGGAGTTACGTCCTACAGAGTGACCCCCTTGTCACCTCCCACCGCCATCCCAGCCTTCCTAGGAGTTCCGGGCAGGAGAGACCGCATGTGGCTGGCCTCCCAGGGAAGACCTCTTTCGGGAGGTTTGGAGTTTGGAAAACCAGCTCTGAGAGGTGGGCTGTGGGGCGGGGATGGGGGTGGGGGGAGTCTGTCTGCAAAGGCAGTTCTTGGAAGTCAGGAAAGCACAGAGGCTCCCCCTGCCGAAGGGCCCCACATTGGAGCTCCGGGGCCACCAGCTAGCCCACTCCGACGTCCCAGGAGGCAGAGCCAGCCTCTGGCCAGTGCTCTCAGCGTGGGTGTTTGTTGCTGTAGACTTGGGCTTTCGATGCACAAAACCTCCTCAAAAGACGAGAGAGGAAAATTACAGGGAGACTGCCCGGGAACTTTGCAAAATTGGGAAAATGAGCGTGTGCCCCATAGCTGAGCGCGTCGGCCCATCCCCTCGACCCTGATTAAGGGGCACTGGTGTTTGTGGAGGCGTTCAGCAAGAGGCCTCTGATGGGGAGGCAATTTTGTGGCTTCGGCCTGTAATTTGGATTCGAGGTCTCAGGCACCATTAATGTGATAAACTTGCAAACCTCTGCCTGCAACCAGACATAGAGCGCAGCCCGCCCAGAGAGCCGTCCATCCCAGCGGTGGGTCAGACGCTCTGCTCCTGTGTTCGCACACAGACGTGGGGGCTGGGCCCTTTCCTGGCTGGTTTCGAAAATCTGGAAATATAAGCCACTGGTCTTGTGTATCACCTAGTTGTAATGCACACTGCTGTTGGCATTCGTTTTTGCTAGACGTTGGTGTCAGAGATTATCTGTGTCCTCGGCAGGATGGGAAGGCTCCCTACCCCACCCTGGGGTCCTGCACGCCGTAGGGCCTTTGCATAGGTATGCTGGGCCAAGGGATGAAGGAATCAGCAGAGCTGAGGGTGAAGGCGGCCTGTTTTTGGCTCGAAGAGAGCGTGGTGGCCACGGGCCAGTTCGGTTTGGACGGTTATCCCAAGAGATCTTCCTGATGGCCAGGGTCATTTGAATGTCACTGGGAACACATGGGCTCTTTCTGGCTAGTGACCCCTTCAATATGTTTCTCTTGCTTCCTAAATCACCAAGGTCAGGCTGCTGAGAGCGGGTGTGTGCGTGCGCGTGTGTGTACGTGTGTGTGCGCGTGCCCACGCACGTGTGTGAAAGTTGCAGGGGGAATTGAGAGGACGGAGGAAATGGTTGGGGGGGGGAGGGTGGGGGTGTGGTAGAGGAATCCCGATCCGCTGTGGGTCCCCGCAGGGTCCCCTGGGCCTGTGTTCACCACCGTCGCCTTCGAGAACGCCTGTCATCGGTTGGCACCTGTTCAGTCTCTGAGGCTCTGGTTTTATTCTTGTGTTTCTCCGGTTCAGCTCCTCCTGCCTTACGATGGGACCCACGTGGGGTGAATTCCCTGCTCGCCTCCACTGGGCTGGGAGAAGATCAGAAATTTTAAGTAGGAACGCTTCCTAGGAGACAGGAGGCCAACAGGCCAGTGACACAGGCCACTGGAAAAGACATGAATGAGTTTATTTGGCGCGGTCAGATCTAATCGGGGGTCGGTTGGCCAGCGGAGCAGACACCATCACTGGGGAAGCAGACTCTGCTTCCTCCCCTTCCTAAAGGTTAACAAAGACAGGCGGACATCTAGTGCTAAGTATATGTTCCAGTTTGACTTTGGCAGGGCAGGTGATTTTTGATAACGTCTCTGGTTTTCCCAGTAAAACGGGGATCCTGAGCAATGACAGTGGGGGAAACAGGACTCCAGCACGTGGCCGCAGCTCGCTCTCCTGCTCAACTCTGTTTAGCGACTTCACGCAGAAATGGAAAAAGCCTGCTTCGCTGCCTGGCCAGTGCAAGAGGACTCAGCCTTGGGATTCTTACTAAATACAGCTGAATTTGGTAAGCCTTCCTAGGCTGGGGTAACCTCAGATGGTTTCTTATTCTCTTATGCTTCTCTTATTTTCAGTGATTCCCAGCACCTTGTGCGCTGTGAGGTGTCAGTAGTTATCACAAAAGGATTCCGAGGCCAAATCCATTGGCTAAGGGCTACCTGCTCTTGGAGGTTCTCAGTACACATTGCCTGTAAAGGCACTGAGAAGTCCTGCACTGCAGGACCATGCTTGCTTGTGACCAGAACACTTTTTTTAATGACACATCTACTGACATCCTGGAGCAGAGTTCCAAAAGTTTATAACCTCGGACCATATTTTTGAAAGTCGTATAAAAGAGTATAAATAGCTTGTCTCTTCTCCGCCGTAGGTCAAAAAGGGCAGTTGGAGGACTTGCCAGACAGAAGCAGATTATGGCAGGCATCGCCTGCGTGTGGAGGGGCACTGCTTTCCCGCCGCTCCCCACCCCCTGCCACAGGGTCCCACCACTTTGTTTCTGTTTGGCTGAATCAACAGCCCAAATAATGAGGCTTTCATATTGTTTGGTGTTAATTTCTTTAACGGCTAGTGACGAAGCTTCACATTTTCCCCATGTACCTATTTGTTTTCTGAACTTTCTGGTGTAGACCTTGTATTTTCCTCCTCCTGGATCACTTGTTAAGTTGACCTCGCATATGCCATAGTGATCATGCCTTCGCAGACCTGGAGAGTCAACCAACCATCTTTCCTCACGTTAATTCCTTGCTTTCCACACGCTCTTGCTCTTTTCGCATTTCGTCATCCATATGATTATGTAAGAAGTTAATTTTGTTTTGTTTTTTTTAATGTATTCAAGCCTCTCCATCTTGTGTCCAATGAGACGCTTCCCCCTCCCCCTCCCCCACCGCCTCGTCTTTTTTTGGTCAGAATTCCTCTCCTTTGCATGGATGGGAAAATGCTGTTCTGTTTTCCTCCAGCTTGTTAAAGCAAATCTAAAAAAAATGAAACATGTGTTTTCCCAACATGTAAGTAATACATGTTTCTAATGGAAAATAAAAATAAGAAAAAATAAGGAGGAAAAAAAAACAACCCAACGGCAGTCTCGCCACCCAGATCCATTGGTAATATTTTGTGGCTCTTGCCAGACCTTCCTCTGTGTCTGTATTCACGTTTGCCAACCTTCTTAACTTTAAATTCTTTAAGCCATCACACGCGTGTGTGTGCACACACCTGGCACCCTCTGTGGTCCTTTCTTCTGATGGCTTCAAGAGGCATTTCGGGATTTCAAGGGCAGTTTTAGAATTTCACCATGAATTTATCATATTCCTAAAATTACCAGTAATAAAAGCTCTGGGCTTCACTCAGTTGGATGGTGTGCAGAGAAAGCGGCTTTTAGGGAAGAGAATCCCCGATTCGTGGCTTCTGCTGATCTCCGTGGTGTAGATAACCCCACGGCGCTGCGTTCAGGGTCAGTATGACGTCACCAACGGCTTGTGAAGTTCCTGGATTTTTAACCATCAGCTCCCACCTGTCTGTCTGCAAGGACCCCCTCATCACCGTGCCCGTGCTTCTGCTCCCCATCAGGAGCACCGTAAAATTCTGCTTCTTGTTTTCCTGTTTTCCTCTTAGTAGGGTCTTATCATGGCCTTTGAATAAGGATTTTGTGTTCCCCGAGTAATGGATACTCAGTTGTTTGACTTTGATTGCTCTTGAAATCTCTTTTATGGTGCATGCGTATTCTAGTTGTGGCGTATTTATGAGAGACAAATTTGGTACACATTTTTTTTTTTATTTTTATGTACCACTTCTTCCAGAATTAGTTTACTAACCCCTCTGGTGGTTTTCCTAAGTTTGTACTCAATATTCCAACAAAACCAACATTTTTCTGCCTTCTATTCCTATATTTAAATATTCTTTCCTTCTCTTGTTAGCTCTAACCCCCCCTTTCCGGCTTTACATTAAAATGGGATCGGTCCCTGGATGGGGCGCACTGCGGGACCATTTCGATGTTCAGTGCTAATGAATTATTAATTCAGGAAGACTGCCTTTTGGCTTTGAAATTCACAGTTGTCCTCATGTTCAGAATAAGACCTGTCACAGGGATTTTGAAATGGCGACTTTTTTTTTTTTCAAATGCCCCCTTGACGTCTACTGAGATAATGAAATGACCTTTTACTGCCTCTCATGCTAATATGATAGATGTTCCTGCTTTATTGCCTCTCCGTCTCGAGATAAACCTTGCTTGCTTCCTGGTGACGCTTCTCTTTTTTTTAAGTGCGAGGAGTTCCCGCTTGTGTTTGGCATTTTTAAAAATTAATTTTGAGGGGTGGGGGGTGGGCAAAAGAATGGCCTCCCGACGGGGGGACTGAGAGGTTCAAACTTCCCGTTAAAAAACAAGTCAGTCACCGGGCTGTAAAGCAGAGCATAGGGAATACAGTTCTGATATCGTCGATGAGGAATGGCATCAGACGGTGACCCGACGTACCGCGGGAAATGTCTAGTAAGGCGTTTAACCGTTGAATCGCTATGTTGTACACCGGAAAGCGAATACTATGGTACGTGAGATTCAGTTTAGAAATGAAATAAAATAGGGGTGCCTGCGGGGGGCTCCATGGGTTTAAGTGTCTGCCTTCGGCTCAGGTCACGATCCCCGGGTCCTAGGAACGAGTCCCGCGTCAGGATCCCTGCTCTGCACGGAGCCTGCTTCTCCCTCTCCCTCTGTCTCTGTTTTGTCTCTCTCTCTCTCAAATAACTAAATAGATACAATTACAAAACAAAACAAAAATGAAATAAAATAAGCATTTTTTTATAGCAATGACTTTTGAGGGTGTGGCGTTCCCGGCCTCGCCTCCCGCGGGCTCCCCTCTTGTTAATTGCCTGCGCCACCGCGCTGGGCTCCGCAGAGCCGAGACCCCGCGTCAGCACCCGCTTGTTCCCGAGAGCCCAGGCCGCGTGGGCTCTGGCTGGTTCTCCTGCTTGTGTCGGGATTTCTGAGTCTCCGTTTTGTGATTGAGGCTACTCAACATGTTTTCGCTGTTGTTTTCATTTGATCCGAAACTCTTGCGTGCCCCTACAGCGGGCCCCATTTTCGTGTTTTTGTTTTGTTTTGTTTTTTACAATCGTTTACGGAATGGAAGAATTACTCATTCTTGGAAGGATATGATCTTCCCTGATTTGGGCAGGTGGTAAACGTAGCTGGAAGGTTAAGGTGTTGTGATAATAATCTGCGTTCTTGCTGTTCTAGAAGAGTCTCGGACTGAGAGCTGCCTTTCCCTTCCCCGTCTCTCCTTCCAAAGGGCTTGCGAGTCCTAGAGGCAGGGAGGTGAGGGCTCCTCTGTCCCTCCCAGGCCAGGGCTCATTCACTCTGGTTTTAGGGAAGGGTTGGAGTTGCTCGAGAGCAGGTAAGGCTCGGGTTTGTAGTAGGTGGCTGTACCTGCTCAGCAAGACTGGGGCTTTATGTAAAGGGGGGGCACTCTGAGAGTGGGGACGACCCTCACCCTGTCCCTCTACAGCACCCAGGAAAGTGGCAGGCCTCTGACTGGGTGGCACCTGGAGGCCAGTGTTGGGGACGGATGAGGGCTTTGGCGTGGGACTCAGGTCATCCACACTTGGCACGGCAGGGTAGAGCTCCCCCTCAAATGGCCAGTGAGGGTGGCTCGCAGGTGACTCAGATGGCCCAAAGACCAGCAGCCCCTCCCCCACCCTAGAATCGTGTAACCTGACCACCGGAGGTGGACCTGTCCAGCTGGGACTTGGCCCAGGACCCCCACATTCATGGGTAGCATAGCCATTGGATATCTGCCCTGGTCTCCTAGTCCGCGTTGCTGACCTAACACTGCTGAGATGTCTCCAACGTGTCCAGGCTCCAACACCACCCCCCAGCTCCTCACTGGCAGCCTCCCCATGGGGCGGGTCCTGGTTCCAGCCCTCCAGTTCAAGCAAAAATCGTGCTGTCCACCTTGACCCGTGTTCCACTCACACCCACGTCCAGTCCATCAGCGAGGCCTTTCAGCTCTGCTGTCCGAATATATCTAGGCACTGGTGACTCCTCCCACCGCCCCTGCTGTTTTCATGCCCGAGCTGCCATGGTCTCTGGCTTGGATCGTGGCCTCCTGCATGGTCCCTCCATCCCTGGGTCAGGCTGCATCCTGCTGTGGGGACAAAATCACCAGCCTCAGTGTCAGAGACAAGACAGGCTTCTTGTTCATTCTCATCCAGCGGGTCAGCAAGGGGCTTGGTCCAAAGCAGTCCCAGGGGCCCAGGCATCACGGTTCCAGGCCAGGTGAGTCACGAGGGGGCACGAGGGGGGAACAAGGGGGCACGTACCAGACGAAGCATGCTCTGACTTTGCAAGTGTCCACTCAGCAGGGATGCTGCCATGCCACTGGCCTTCAGTGGGGAGATGGTGCTGTCCTATCACGTGCCTGGAAGGAAACAGAGCTGGAACATTTCTGCCTGGTTCCAGTCCCCCTGCAGCCTCTCCGGACGGTTCCCCATGTCACTCAGAGAAAAGCCAAAGTCCATCCAATGCCCCCAGGTCCTGCCCCACGTTACCTTCCCACTGGCTCTGTCCTTCCCTGCTATGATTTCCTGTGGCCCTGCTGGCCTCCTGGCTGGTCCCCAACACATCAGACACGCTCCTGCCTCACGGCCTTCGCACTGGCTGTCTCGCTGATCTGTCTGCACAGCTGGCTCTCTCGCGGGCTTGAACTCTTCTGATGCGTTGCTGTCAGTGCAGCCTGCCCTGCCCACTCAGTGCGTCCCCTCCACTCAGCCTGAGCCACCCCCTGGCCCTTTGTTTTTTTCTAGTATGTATTGCCTTTTTTTTTTTTTTTTAAGATTATATTTATTTGTTGGACACACAGAGAGAGAGAGAGAGAGAGAGAGAGCGCACAAGCGGGGAGAGAGGCAGGCAGAGGGAGAGGGGGAAACAGACTCCTTGCTGATCAGGGAGCCCGATGTGGGACTTGATCCCAGGACTCCAAGATCATGCCCCGAGCCGAAGGCAGCTGCTTCACTGACTGAGCCTCGAGGACGCCCTTGTGTATTGCCTTTTGACCTGCTCTGCAATTCACTCACTTATGGTATTTTCTTGGGTGTGAGCGCCGTGGAGCAAGAGCTGGGTGTGTTCAGGACGGACTTCAGCGGCCGCTGCCTTCCGGAGGAGTGCCTGGCCTGGGGGAACCCCTCGCGGCCTGCTTGTTGGGTGGACAGACGCACCAAGCACTGAGGCATGAGCATTTCACCGCCACATTTTGCATGTGGCTTCAAGAAGGACCCCTGCCTGGAATACTGTGCTCGACACTGACTGTCTCGCCTCCACAGGTGCAGAGTGAGACCTGATTTGGTTTGGGAAGAACACGTGACCCAGGAGGGATGGCCAGGGAGCAGCGGGGCATTTCCAAGGGCCTGGAGTTGGGAGAGGAGGGAAAGCCGGGCGGGACCCACGGAGAGCCCTGGGCTGGGCTTCCATGAGCCTGCTGGTCATCAGGTTGGGGCAGATCTTCAAATTCCAGAGTCTACCGCTGGCCGCCTTCTTGCCACGCGCTCACATGATGGAGAGAGCGAGCGAGTGCGCTCTGGTCTGCCTCTCACGAGGGCGCACGTCCCGCCATGGGGCCCACCCTCATGACCTCGTCTGACCCCGAGCATCTCCCCAAATCTGGCTCCAGAGACCACCCATGGGGGTGGGTTTCAATGCAGGGGTTCCGGGGGGGACACATTCAGTCCACAACAATCCCCCTGGGCTCACCTGGCTCCGTGGTCCCCCGGGGCTCCTCCTCACCCTCTGGCCTCCGCGCTGGGCCGGGGAGATGGGGAGAGAGGCAGGCGGGCCGCTGAGCGATCACGAGGGCCGGACGTAGCCTTAGGTCTTCCACCAATGCCTCCTGGGCCCCTTGGGGGATTTGATTATTACCCAGTAGCTTTTTCAGATGGGCATCGAGGCGTCTTAGAATCGCGGAGCCGCCCTCTGGGAAATCGGTCCCGGATCTGTACATCGGGGAGTGGAGCATCCCCTAGGCTTATGGCAAAATTAAGGTTCAGGAACCAAAAATAATGTGGTTAACAGTAATTTAGAAGGCTTTTTATGGAGCAAGATTTAAAATAAGGGGGCGGGTGGGACATGAAAAAGAATAAAAAACAACTTGTAAAAATCTGTTTTTAAAAACTTCAATGGGAGTCATTGCTTTAAAGCACTACCGTTGTTTCTAACTACATTCAGTAAAAATTTTTATTAACTTAATCATTTCCCCCGGCCCTGCTTTGGCACTCAATAAAAATATCCAAACAACCTTTTCAAACGGTCCCGAATCAGACCTTTTATCTGCACAGGGCAAATTCCACCTGCCAACTCGCAAATGGGCTTGTTTTGGTCAACAGACTCGGCAATTTCCCCCATGGCTGGTCCAGGCGTGGTCACCAATCCAAATAGGGTTTTGTTTAACTGATCGAGGGTGTGCATGTTGGGGGGCAGAGGACAGATGCCCAAGCTGCTTCTTTGTCCTACTTTGTGGCTTTCCTAGCTTTGGAGGTTTCGAGGGGGAGCAGGTTTGCCTGAGAACGGCGGGTCCAGCCTCGGGGACCCCCCAACTGCTGGGCCCAAGACCTCAGAGGGGCCCGTGTGGCGGCTGCCCTGTTTCGCCTTGCTCATGGGGCCCTCCTGAGACTCCCCGCCCTTCTCCCATCTCTGTGCCTCCGTCCGCCAACAACCTGCGGGCAAGTGCTCACCTGAGAGCTCCTCGACATCAACCCGTGCGGGGCGGGGCAGGGCATCCTTCCTTTTCCCTGCCTGGTGCTTCCAGCTCCAGGGGGACAAGCATCTCTACAAACCGTCACAAAACAACAAACAGACAAGGAGGCAGAGGTGGGGGGGGTGCACATTGGAGAGGGCGGCCTGGTTTTGGGGTGTGGACGCGCTGTCGCGTGGGTGCATTTGGAAGCGATGGGGGCAAGAGTGGGGGGAGCCGGGAGGGCGGAGGAAGTGGGGGCGGAGGGGTGACTTCCGGGATGGGCTGGGCCAGAGCAGAGAAGGTGGGGTCCCAGGTCAGGGAGCCTGGGGTTTATTTCAGGGACGCTGAGGTGATGCCCAGGGTTCTCGAGTAGGGCCAACGTCTTATGGGATGGATGAGGCTGAAGACAGGAGATTCTGGGGGGCGGCGGGGCAACTCTGACCTATGCCCAGCCCAGGCTGACTGGCGGGGGAACTCTGACCTGTGCCCAGCCCAGGCTGACTGCCTCTTTGGATCCTCATGCAAGGACCACTCTCTGCAAACAGTAAAACGAGAACCTTCTTAAGAAGGGGAGCCTCTCAGGGCACCCAGGTGTCTCAGTCCGTTAAGTGTCTGCCTTTAGCTCAGGTCATGATCCCGGGGTCAGTGGGGAGCCTGCTCCCTGCTTGTGCTCTCACTCTCTCTATTTCTAATGAATAAATAATATCTTTTTTTTTTTTTAAAGAAGAGGAGCGTCTTGGGGCGCCTGGGTTAAGTATCTGCCTTCCGTTCAGGTCATGATCTCAGGGTCCTGGGACCGAGCCCGCCTCGGGCTCTCT